>NW_027364022.1:0-340243 GCF_046119375.1 Phyllobates terribilis | reverse complement strand
CTCCACATTGCAAGGTGCAATTCTGAAATTTTTTGCTTTTTCCTGCTAATCCTAGCATGATAAAGAAGATTCAAAGAGAGTGAGATGCCAGCTCCTTTCATTCAGTCAGTAGCTTCAAACATTTCTGGTATATGAAAAACATGTTTTTCAATGGCAAAAATCAATGAATATTGTAAATGCACAAACAGTAATATCTCCACATTGCAAGGCGCAATTCTGAAATTTTTTGCTTTTTCCTGCTCCTCTTAGCATGATAAAGAAGATTCAAAGAGAGTGAGATGCCAGCTCCTTTCATTCAGTCAGTAGCTTCAATCATTTCTGGACGTTTTTCAATGGCAAAAATCAATGAATATTGTAAATGCACAAACAGTAATTTCTCCGCATTGCAAGGTGCAATTCTGAAATTTTTTGCTTTTTCCTGCTCCTCTTAGCATGATAAAGAAGATTCAAAGAGAGTGAGGTGCCAGCTCCTTTCATTCAGTCAGTAGCTTCAAACATTTCTCGTATATGAATAACATGTTTTTCAATGGCAAAAATCAATGAATATTGTAAATGCACAAACAGTAATTTCTCCGCATTGCAAGGTGCAATTCTGAAATTTTTTGCTTTTTCCTGCTCCTCTTAGCATGATAAAGAAGATTCAAAGAGAGTGAGATGCCAGCTCCTTTCATTCAGTCAGTAGCTTCAATCATTTCTGGACGTTTTTCAATGGCAAAAATCAATGAATATTGTAAATGCACAAACAGTAATTTCTCCGCATTGCAAGGTGCAATTCTGAAATTTTTTGCTTTTTCCTGCTCCTCTTAGCATGATAAAGAAGATTCAAAGAGAGTGAGATGCCAGCTCCTTTCATTCAGTCAGTAGCTTCAATCATTTCTGGACGTTTTTCAATGGCAAAAATCAATGAATATTGTAAATGCACAAACTGAAATTTCTCCGCATTGCAAGGTGCAATTCTGAAATTTTTTGCTTTTTCCTGCTCCTCTTAGCATGATAAAGAAGATTCAAAGAGAGTGAGATGCCAGCTCCTTTCATTCAGTCAGTAGCTTCAATCATTTCTGGACGTTTTTCAATGGCAAAAATCAATGAATATTGTAAATGCACAAACAGTAATTTCTGTGCATTGCAAGGTGCAATTCTGAAATTTTTTGCTTTTTCCTGCTCCTCTTAGCATGGTAAAGAAGATTCAAAGAGAGTGAGATGCCAGCTCCTTTCATTCAGTTAGTAGCTTCAATCATTTCTGGACGTTTTTCAATGGCAAAAATCAATGAATATTGTAAATGCACAAACTGTAATTTCTCCGCATTGCAAGGTGCAATTCTGAAATTTTTTGCTTTTTCCTGCTCCTCTTAGCATGATAAAGAAGATTCAATGAGAGTGAGATGCCAGCTCCTTTCATTCAGTCAGTAGCTTCAAACATTTCTGGTATATGAATAACATGATGTTTTTCAATGGCAAAAATCAATGAATATTGTAAATGCACAAACAGTAATTTCTCCGCATTGCAAGGTGCAATTCTGAAATTTTTTGCTTTTTCCTGCTCCTCTTAGCATGATAAAGAAGATTCAAAGAGAGTGAGATGCCAGCTCCTTTCATTCAGTCAGTAGCTTCAAACATTTCTGGACGTTTTTCAATGGCAAAAATCAATGAATATTGTAAATGCACAAACAGTAATATCTCCACATTGCAAGGTGCAATTCTGAAATTTTTTGCTTTTTCCTGTTAATCCTAGCATGATAAAGAAGATTCAAAGAGAGTGAGATGCCAGCTCCTTTCATTCAGTCAGTAGCTTCAAACATTTCTGGTATATGAAAAACATGTTTTTCAATGGCAAAAATCAATGAATATTGTAAATGCACAAACAGTAATATCTCCACATTGCAAGGTGCAATTCTGAAATTTTTTGCTTTTTCCTGTTAATCCTAGCATGATAAAGAAGATTCAAAGAGAGTGAGATGCCAGCTCCTTTCATTCAGTCAGTAGCTTCAAACATTTCTGGTATATGAAAAACATGTTTTTCAATGGCAAAAATCAATGAATATTGTAAATGCACAAACAGTAATATCTCCACATTGCAAGGTGCAATTCTGAAATTTTTTGCTTTTTCCTGCTAATCCTAGCATGATAAAGAAGATTCAAAGAGAGTGAGATGCCAGCTCCTTTCATTCAGTCAGTAGCTTCAAACATTTCTGGACGTTTTTCAATGGCAAAAATCAATGAATATTGTAAATGCACAAACAGTAATATCTCCACATTGCAAGGTGCAATTCTGAAATTTTTTGCTTTTTCCTGTTAATCCTAGCATGATAAAGAAGATTCAAAGAGAGTGAGATGCCAGCTCCTTTCATTCAGTCAGTAGCTTCAAACATTTCTGGTATATGAAAAACATGTTTTTCAATGGCAAAAATCAATGAATATTGTAAATGCACAAACAGTAATATCTCCACATTGCAAGGTGCAATTCTGAAATTTTTTGCTTTTTCCTGCTAATCCTAGCATGATAAAGAAGATTCAAAGAGAGTGAGATGCCAGCTCCTTTCATTCAGTCAGTAGCTTCAAACATTTCTGGTATATGAAAAACATGTTTTTCAATGGCAAAAGTCAATGAATATTGTAAATGCACAAACAGTAATATCTCCACATTGCAAGGTGAAATTCTGAAATTTTTTGCTTTTTCCTGCTAATCCTAGCATGATAAAGAAGATTCAAAGAGAGTGAGATGCCAGCTCCTTTCATTCAGTCAGTAGCTTCAAACATTTCTGGTATATGAAAAACATGTTTTTCAATGGCAAAAATCAATGAATATTGTAAATGCACAAACAGTAATATCTCCACATTGCAAGGCGCAATTCTGAAATTTTTTGCTTTTTCCTGCTCCTCTTAGCATGATAAAGAAGATTCAAAGAGAGTGAGATGCCAGCTCCTTTCATTCAGTCAGTAGCTTCAATCATTTCTGGACGTTTTTCAATGGCAAAAATCAATGAATATTGTAAATGCACAAACAGTAATTTCTCCGTATTGCAAGGTGCAATTCTGAAATTTTTTGCTTTTTCCTGCTCCTCTTAGCATGATAAAGAAGATTCAAAGAGAGTGAGGTGCCAGCTCCTTTCATTCAGTCAGTAGCTTCAAACATTTCTGGTATATGAATAACATGTTTTTCAATGGCAAAAATCAATGAATATTGTAAATGCACAAACAGTAATTTCTCCGCATTGCAAGGTGCAATTCTGAAATTTTTTGCTTTTTCCTGCTCCTCTTAGCATGATAAAGAAGATTCAAAGAGAGTGAGATGCCAGCTCCTTTCATTCAGTCAGTAGCTTCAATCATTTCTGGACGTTTTTCAATGGCAAAAATCAATGAATATTGTAAATGCACAAACAGTAATTTCTCCGCATTGCAAGGTGCAATTCTGAAATTTTTTGCTTTTTCCTGCTCCTCTTAGCATGATAAAGAAGATTCAAAGAGAGTGAGATGCCAGCTCCTTTCATTCAGTCAGTAGCTTCAATCATTTCTGGACGTTTTTCAATGGCAAAAATCAATGAATATTGTAAATGCACAAACTGAAATTTCTCCGCATTGCAAGGTGCAATTCTGAAATTTTTTGCTTTTTCCTGCTCCTCTTAGCATGATAAAGAAGATTCAAAGAGAGTGAGATGCCAGCTCCTTTCATTCAGTCAGTAGCTTCAATCATTTCTGGACGTTTTTCAATGGCAAAAATCAATGAATATTGTAAATGCACAAACAGTAATTTCTGTGCATTGCAAGGTGCAATTCTGAAATTTTTTGCTTTTTCCTGCTCCTCTTAGCATGGTAAAGAAGATTCAAAGAGAGTGAGATGCCAGCTCCTTTCATTCAGTCAGTAGCTTCAAACATTTCTGGTATATGAATAACATGATGTTTTTCAATGACAAAAATCAATGAATATTGTAAATGCACAAACAGTAATTTCTCCGCATTGCATGGTGCAAGTCTGAAATTTTTTGCTTTTTCCTGCTCCTCTTAGCATGATAAAGAAGATTCAAAGAGAGTGAGATGCCAGCTCCTTTCATTCAGTTAGTAGCTTCAATCATTTCTGGACGTTTTTCAATGGCAAAAATCAATGAATATTGTAAATGCACAAACTGTAATTTCTCCGCATTGCAAGGTGCAATTCTGAAATTTTTTGCTTTTTCCTGCTCCTCTTAGCATGATAAAGAAGATTCAAAGAGAGTGAGATGCCAGCTCCTTTCATTCAGTCAGTAGCTTCAATCATTTCTGGACGTTTTTCAATGGCAAAAATCAATGAATATTGTAAATGCACAAACAGTAATTTCTCCGCATTGCAAGGTGCAATTCTGAAATTTTTTGCTTTTTCCTGCTCCTCTTAGCATGGTAAAGAATACTCAAAGAGAGTGAGATGCCAGCTCCTTTCATTCAGTCAGTAGCTTCAAACATTTCTGGTATATGAATAACATGATGTTTTTCAATGGCAAAAATCAATGAATATTGTAAATGCACAAACAGTAATTTCTCCGCATTGCAAGGTGCAAGTCTGAAATTTTTTGCTTTTTCCTGCTCCTCTTAGCATGATAAAGAAGATTCAAAGAGAGTGAGATGCCAGCTCCTTTCATTCAGTCAGTAGCTTCAAACATTTCTGGTATATGAATAACATGATGTTTTTCAATGGCAAAAATCAATGAATATTGTAAATGCACAAACAGTAATTTCTCCGCATTGCAAGGTGCAATTCTGAAATTTTTTGCTTTTTCCTGCTCCTCTTAGCATGATAAAGAAGATTCAAAGAGAGTGAGATGCCAGCTCCTTTCATTCAGTCAGTAGCTTCAAACATTTCTGGACGTTTTTCAATGGCAAAAATCAATGAATATTGTAAATGCACAAACAGTAATATCTCCACATTGCAAGGTGCAATTCTGAAATTTTTTGCTTTTTTCTGTTAATCCTAGCATGATAAAGAAGATTCAAAGAGAGTGAGATGCCAGCTCCTTTCATTCAGTCAGTAGCTTCAAACATTTCTGGTATATGAAAAACATGTTTTTCAATGGCAAAAATCAATGAATATTGTAAATGCACAAACAGTAATATCTCCACATTGCAAGGTGCAATTCTGAAATTTTTTGCCTTTTCCTGCTAATCCTAGCATGATAAAGAAGATTCAAAGAGAGTGAGATGCCAGCTCCTTTCATTCAGTCAGTAGCTTCAAACATTTCTGGTATATGAAAAACATGTTTTTCAATGGCAAAAATCAATGAATATTGTAAATGCACAAACAGTAATATCTCCACATTGCAAGGTGCAATTCTGAAATTTTTTGCTTTTTCCTGCTAATCCTAGCATGATAAAGAAGATTCAAAGAGAGTGAGATGCCAGCTCCTTTCATTCAGTCAGTAGCTTCAAACATTTCTGGACGTTTTTCAATGGCAAAAATCAATGAATATTGTAAATGCACAAACAGTAATATCTCCACATTGCAAGGTGCAATTCTGAAATTTTTTGCTTTTTCCTGTTAATCCTAGCATGATAAAGAAGATTCAAAGAGAGTGAGATGCCAGCTCCTTTCATTCAGTCAGTAGCTTCAAACATTTCTGGTATATGAAAAACATGTTTTTCAATGGCAAAAATCAATGAATATTGTAAATGCACAAACAGTAATATCTCAACATTGCAAGGTGCAATTCTGAAATTTTTTGCTTTTTCCTGCTAATCCTAGCATGATAAAGAAGATTCAAAGAGAGTGAGATGCCAGCTCCTTTCATTCAGTCAGTAGCTTCAAACATTTCTGGACGTTTTTCAATGGCAAAAATCAATGAATATTGTAAATGCACAAACAGTAATATCTCCACATTGCAAGGTGCAATTCTGAAATTTTTTGCTTTTTCCTGTTAATCCTAGCATGATAAAGAAGATTCAAAGAGAGTGAGATGCCAGCTCCTTTCATTCAGTCAGTAGCTTCAAACATTTCTGGTATATGAAAAACATGTTTTTCAATGGCAAAAATCAATGAATATTGTAAATGCACAAACAGTAATATCTCCACATTGCAAGGTGCAATTCTGAAATTTTTTGCTTTTTCCTGCTAATCCTAGCATGATAAAGAAGATTCAAAGAGAGTGAGATGCCAGCTCCTTTCATTCAGTCAGTAGCTTCAAACATTTCTGGTATATGAAAAACATGTTTTTCAATGGCAAAAATCAATGAATATTGTAAATGCACAAACAGTAATATCTCCACATTGCAAGGTGCAATTCTGAAATTTTTTGCTTTTTCCTGTTAATCCTAGCATGATAAAGAAGATTCAAAGAGAGTGAGATGCCAGCTCCTTTCATTCAGTCAGTAGCTTCAAACATTTCTGGTATATGAAAAACATGTTTTTCAATGGCAAAAATCAATGAATATTGTAAATGCACAAACAGTAATATCTCCACATTGCAAGGTGCAATTCTGAAATTTTTTGCTTTTTCCTGCTAATCCTAGCATGATAAAGAAGATTCAAAGAGAGTGAGATGCCAGCTCCTTTCATTCAGTCAGTAGCTTCAAACATTTCTGGTATATGAAAAACATGTTTTTCAATGGCAAAAATCAATGAATATTGTAAATGCACAAACAGTAATATCTCCACATTGCAAGGTGCAATTCTGAAATTTTTTGCTTTTTCCTGCTAATCCTAGCATGATAAAGAAGATTCAAAGAGAGTGAGATGCCAGCTCCTTTCATTCAGTCAGTAGCTTCAAACATTTCTGGACGTTTTTCAATGGCAAAAATCAATGAATATTGTAAATGCACAAACAGTAATATCTCCACATTGCAAGGTGCAATTCTGAAATTTTTTGCTTTTTCCTGTTAATCCTAGCATGATAAAGAAGATTCAAAGAGAGTGAGATGCCAGCTCCTTTCATTCAGTCAGTAGCTTCAAACATTTCTGGTATATGAAAAACATGTTTTTCAATGGCAAAAATCAATGAATATTGTAAATGCACAAACAGTAATATCTCCACATTGCAAGGTGCAATTCTGAAATTTTTTGCTTTTTCCTGTTAATCCTAGCATGATAAAGAAGATTCAAAGAGAGTGAGATGCCAGCTCCTTTCATTCAGTCAGTAGCTTCAAACATTTCTGGTATATGAAAAACATGTTTTTCAATGGCAAAAATCAATGAATATTGTAAATGCACAAACAGTAATATCTCCACATTGCAAGGTGCAATTCTGAAATTTTTTGCTTTTTCCTGTTAATCCTAGCATGATAAAGAAGATTCAAAGAGAGTGAGATGCCAGCTCCTTTCATTCAGTCAGTAGCTTCAAACATTTCTGGTATATGAAAAACATGTTTTTCAATGGCAAAAATCAATGAATATTGTAAATGCACAAACAGTAATATCTCCACATTGCAAGGTGCAATTCTGAAATTTTTTGCTTTTTCCTGCTAATCCTAGCATGATAAAGAAGATTCAAAGAGAGTGAGATGCCAGCTCCTTTCATTCAGTCAGTAGCTTCAAACATTTCTGGACGTTTTTCAATGGCAAAAATCAATGAATATTGTAAATGCACAAACAGTAATATCTCCACATTGCAAGGTGCAATTCTGAAATTTTTTGCTTTTTCCTGTTAATCCTAGCATGATAAAGAAGATTCAAAGAGAGTGAGATGCCAGCTCCTTTCATTCAGTCAGTAGCTTCAAAATTTCTGGTATATGAAAAACATGTTTTTCAATGGCAAAAATCAATGAATATTGTAAATGCACAAACAGTAATATCTCCACATTGCAAGGTGCAATTCTGAAATTTTTTGCTTTTTCCTGCTAATCCTAGCATGATAAAGAAGATTCAAAGAGAGTGAGATGCCAGCTCCTTTCATTCAGTCAGTAGCTTCAAACATTTCTGGTATATGAAAAACATGTTTTTCAATGGCAAAAGTCAATGAATATTGTAAATGCACAAACAGTAATATCTCCACATTGCAAGGTGCAATTCTGAAATTTTTTGCTTTTTCCTGCTAATCCTAGCATGATAAAGAAGATTCAAAGAGAGTGAGATGCCAGCTCCTTTCATTCAGTCAGTAGCTTCAAACATTTCTGGTATATGAAAAACATGTTTTTCAATGGCAAAAATCAATGAATATTGTAAATGCACAAACAGTAATATCTCCACATTGCAAGGCGCAATTCTGAAATTTTTTGCTTTTTCCTGCTCCTCTTAGCATGATAAAGAAGATTCAAAGAGAGTGAGATGCCAGCTCCTTTCATTCAGTCAGTAGCTTCAATCATTTCTGGACGTTTTTCAATGGCAAAAATCAATGAATATTGTAAATGCACAAACAGTAATTTCTCCGCATTGCAAGGTGCAATTCTGAAATTTTTTGCTTTTTCCTGCTCCTCTTAGCATGATAAAGAAGATTCAAAGAGAGTGAGGTGCCAGCTCCTTTCATTCAGTCAGTAGCTTCAAACATTTCTGGTATATGAATAACATGTTTTTCAATGGCAAAAATCAATGAATATTGTAAATGCACAAACAGTAATTTCTCCGCATTGCAAGGTGCAATTCTGAAATTTTTTGCTTTTTCCTGCTCCGCTTAGCATGATAAAGAAGATTCAAAGAGAGTGAGATGCCAGCTCCTTTCATTCAGTCAGTAGCTTCAATCATTTCTGGACGTTTTTCAATAGCAAAAATCAATGAATATTGTAAATGCACAAACAGTAATTTCTCCGCATTGCAAGGTGCAATTCTGAAATTTTTTGCTTTTTCCTGCTCCTCTTAGCATGATAAAGAAGATTCAAAGAGAGTGAGATGCCAGCTCCTTTCATTCAGTCAGTAGCTTCAATCATTTCTGGACGTTTTTCAATGGCAAAAATCAATGAATATTGTAAATGCACAAACAGTAATTTCTCCGCATTGCAAGGTGCAATTCTGAAATTTTTTGCTTTTTCCTGCTCCTCTTAGCATGATAAAGAAGATTCAAAGAGAGTGAGATGCCAGCTCCTTTCATTCAGTCAGTAGCTTCAATCATTTCTGGACGTTTTTCAATGGCAAAAATCAATGAATATTGTAAATGCACAAACAGTAATTTCTGTGCATTGCAAGGTGCAATTCTGAAATTTTTTGCTTTTTCCTGCTCCTCTTAGCATGGTAAAGAAGATTCAAAGAGAGTGAGATGCCAGCTCCTTTCATTCAGTCAGTAGCTTCAAACATTTCTGGTATATGAATAACATGATGTTTTTCAATGACAAAAATCAATGAATATTGTAAATGCACAAACAGTAATTTCTCCGCATTGCAAGGTGCAAGTCTGAAATTTTTTGCTTTTTCCTGCTCCTCTTAGCATGATAAAGAAGATTCAAAGAGAGTGAGATGCCAGCTCCTTTCATTCAGTTAGTAGCTTCAATCATTTCTGGACGTTTTTCAATGGCAAAAATCAATGAATATTGTAAATGCACAAACAGTAATTTCTCCGCATTGCAAGGTGCAATTCTGAAATTTTTTGCTTTTTCCTGCTCCTCTTAGCATGGTAAAGAATACTCAAAGAGAGTGAGATGCCAGCTCCTTTCATTCAGTCAGTAGCTTCAAACATTTCTGGTATATGAATAACATGATGTTTTTCAATGGCAAAAATCAATGAATATTGTAAATGCACAAACAGTAATTTCTCCGCATTGCAAGGTGCAAGTCTGAAATTTTTTGCTTTTTCCTGCTCCTCTTAGCATGATAAAGAAGATTCAAAGAGAGTGAGATGCCAGCTCCTTTCATTCAGTCAGTACCTTCAAACATTTCTGGTATATGAATAACATGATGTTTTTCAATGGCAAAAATCAATGAATATTGTAAATGCACAAACAGTAATTTCTCCGCATTGCAAGGTGCAATTCTGAAATTTTTTGCTTTTTCCTGCTCCTCTTAGCATGATAAAGAAGATTCAAAGAGAGTGAGATGCCAGCTCCTTTCATTCAGTCAGTAGCTTCAATCATTTCTGGACGTTTTTCAATGGCAAAAATCAATGAATATTGTAAATGCACAAACAGTAATTTCTCCGCATTGCAAGGTGCAATTCTGAAATTTTTTGCTTTTTCCTGCTCCTCTTAGCATGATAAAGAAGATTCAAAGAGAGTGAGATGTCAGCTCCTTTCATTCAGTCAGTAGCTTCAAACATTTCTGGTATATGAATAACATGATGTTTTTCAATGGCAAAAATCAATGGATATTGTAAATGCACAAACAGTAATTTCTCCGCATTGCAAGGTGCAATTCTGAAATTTTTTGCTTTTTCCTGCTCCTCTTAGCATGATAAAGAAGATTCAAAGAGAGTGAGATGCCAGCTCCTTTCATTCAGTCAGTAGCTTCAATCATTTCTGGACGTTTTTCAATGGCAAAAATCAATGAATATTGTAAATGCACAAACAGTAATTTCTCCGCATTGCAAGGTGCAATTCTGAAATTTTTTGCTTTTTCCTGCTCCTCTTAGCATGATAAAGAAGATTCAAAGAGAGTGAGATGCCAGCTCCTTTCATTCAGTCAGTAGCTTCAAACATTTCTGGTATATGAATAACATGATGTTTTTCAATGGCAAAAATCAATGAATATTGTAAATGCACAAACAGTAATTTCTCCGCATTGCAAGGTGCAATTCTGAAATTTTTTGCTTTTTCCTGCTCCTCTTAGCATGATAAAGAAGATTCAAAGAGAGTGAGATGCCAGCTCCTTTCGTTCAGTCAGTAGCTTCAATCATTTCTGGACGTTTTTCAATGGCAAAAATCATTGAATATTATAAATGCACAAACAGTAATTTCTCCGCATTGCAAGGTGCAATTCTGAAATTTTTTACTTTTTCCTGCTCCTCTTAGCATGATAAATAAGATTCAAAGAGAGTGAGATGCCAGCTCCTTTCATTCAGTCAGTAGCTTCAATCATTTCTGGTATATGAATAACATGATGTTTTTCAATGGCAAAAATCAATGAATATTGTAAATGCACAAACAGTAATTTCTCCGCATTGCAAGGTGCAATTCTGAAATTTTTTGCTTTTTCCTGCTCCTCGTAGCATGATAAAGAAGATTCAAAGAGAGTGAGATGCCAGCTCCTTTCATTCAGTCAGTAGCTTCAAACATTTCTGGACGTTTTTCAATGGCAAAAATCAATGAATATTGTAAATGCACAAACAGTAATTTCTCCGCATTGCAAGGTGCAATTCTGAAATTTTTTGCTTTTTCCTGCTCCTCGTAGCATGATAAAGAAGATTCAAAGAGAGTGAGATGCCAGCTCCTTTCATTCAGTCAGTAGCTTCAATCATTTCTGGACGTTTTTCAATGGCAAAAATCAATGAATATTGTAAATGCACAAACAGTAATTTCTCCGCATTGCAAGGTGCAATTCTGAAATTTTTTGCTTTTTCCTGCTCCTCTTAGCATGATAAAGAAGATTCAAAGAGAGTGAGATGCCAGCTCCTTTCATTTAGTCAGTAGCTTCAATCATTTCTGGACGTTTTTCAATGGCAAAAATCAATGAATATTGTTAATGCACAAACAGTAATTTCTCCGCATTGCAAGGTGCAATTCTGAAATTTTTTGCTTTTTCCTGCTCCTCTTACAATGATAAAGAAGATTCAAAGAGAGTGAGATGCCAGCTCCTTTCATTCAGTCAGTAGCTTCAATCATTTCTGGACGTTTTTCAATGGCAAAAATCAATGAATATTGTAAATGCACAAACAGTAATTTCTCCGCATTGCAAGGTGCAATTCTGAAATTTTTTGCTTTTTCCTGCTCCTCTTAGCATGATAAAGAAGATTCAAAGAGAGTGAGATGCCAGCTCCTTTCATTCAGTCAGTAGCTTCAAACATTTCTGGTATATGAATAACATGATGTTTTTCAATGGCAAAAATCAATGAATATTGTAAATGCACAAACAGTAATTTATCCGCATTGCAAGGTGCAATTCTGAAATTTTTTGCTTTTTCCTGCTCCTCTTAGCATGATAAAGAAGATTCAAAGAGAGTGAGATGCCAGCTCCTTTTGTTCAGTCAGTAGCTTCAATCATTTCTGGACGTTTTTCAATGGCAAAAATCATTGAATATTATAAATGCACAAACAGTAATTTCTCCGCATTGCAAGGTGCAATTCTGAAATTTTTTACTTTTTCCTGCTCCTCTTAGCATGATAAAGAAGATTCAAAGAGAGTGAGATGCCAGCTCCTTTCATTCAGTCAGTAGCTTCAATCATTTCTGGACGTTTTTCAATGGCAAAAATCAATGAATATTGTAAATGCACAAACAGTAATTTCTCCGCATTGCAAGGTGCAATTCTGAAATTTTTTGCTTTTTCCTGCTCTTCTTAGCATGATAAACAAGATTCAAAGAGAGTGAGATGCCAGCTCCTTTCATTCAGTCAGTAGCTTCAATCATTTCTGGACGTTTTTCAATGGCAAAAATCAATGAATATTGTAAATGCACAAACAGTAATTTCTCCGCATTGCAAGGTGCAATTCTGAAATTTTTTGCTTTTTCCTGCTCCTCTTAGCATGATAAAGAAGATTCAAAGAGAGTGAGATGCCAGCTCCTTTCATTCAGTCAGTAGCTTCAAACATTTCTGGTATATGAATAACATGATGTTTTTCAATGGCAAAAATCAATGAATATTGTAAATGCACAAACAGTAATTTCTCAGCATTGCAAGGTGCAATTCTGAAATTTTTTGCTTTTTCCTGCTCCTCTTAGCATGATAAAGAAGATTCAAAGAGAGTGAGATGCCAGCTCCTTTCATTCAGTCAGTAGCTTCAATCATTTCTGGACGTTTTTCAATTGCAAAAATCAATGAATATTGTAAATGCACAAACAGTAATTTCTCCGCATTGCAAGGTGCAATTCTGAAATTTTTTGCTTTTTCCTGCTCCTCTTAGCATGATAAAGACGATTCAAAGAGAGTGAGATGCCAGCTACTTTCATTCAGTCAGTAGCTTCAATCATTTCTGGTATATGAATAACATGATGTTTTTCAATGGCAAAAATCAATGAATATTGTAAATGCACAAACAGTAATTTCTCCGCATTGCAAGGTGCAATTCTGAATTTTTTTGCTTTTTCCTGCTGCTCTTAGAATGATAAAGAAGATTCAAAGAGAGTGAGATGCCAGCTCCTTTCATTCACTCAGTAGCTTCAATCATTTCTGGTATATGAATAACATGATGTTTTTCAATGGCAAAAATCAATGAATATTGTAAATGCACAAACAGTAATTTATCCGCATTGCAAGGTGCAATTCTGAAATTTTTTGCTTTTTCCTGCTCCTCTTAGCATGATAAAGAAGATTCAAAGAGAGTGAGATGCAAGCTCCTTTCATTCAGTCAGTAGCTTCAAACATTTCTGGTATATGAATAACATGATGCTTTTCAATGGCAAAAATCAATGAATATTGTAAATGCACAAACAGTAATTTCTCCGCATTGCATGGTGCAATTCTGAAATTTTTTGCTTTTTCCTGCTCCTCTTAGCATGATAAAGAAGATTCAAAGAGAGTGAGATGCCAGCTCCTTTCATTCAGTCAGTAGCTTCAATCATTTCTGGACGTTTTTCAATGGCAAAAATCAATGAATATTGTAAATGCACAAACAGTAATTTCTCCGCATTGCAAGGTGCAATTCTGAAATTTTTTGCTTTTTCCTGCTCCTCTTAGCATGATAAAGAAGATTCAAAGAGAGTGAGATGCCAGCTCCTTTCATTCAGTCAGTAGCTTCAATCATTTCTGGTATATGAATAACATGATGTTTTTCAATGGCAAAAATCAATGAATTTTGTAAATGCACAAACAGTAATTTCTCCGCATTGCAAGGTGCAATTCTGAAATTTTTTGCTTTTTCCTGCTCCTCTTAGCATGATAAAGAAGATTCAAAGAGAGTGAGATGCCAGCTCCTTTCATTCAGTCAGTAGCTTCAATCATTTCTGGACGTTTTTCAATGGCAAAAATCAATGAATTGTAAATGCACAAACAGTAATTTCTCCGCATTGCAAGGTGCAATTCTGAAATTTTTTGCTTTTTCCTGCTCCTCTTAGCATGATAAAGAAGATTCAAAGAGAGTGAGATGCCAGCTCCTTTCATTCAGTCAGTAGCTTCAATCATTTCTGGTATATGAATAACATGATGTTTTTCAATGGCAAAAATCAATGAATTTTGTAAATGCACAAACAGTAATTTCTCCGCATTGCAAGGTGCAATTCTGAAATTTTTTGCTTTTTCCTGCTCCTCTTAGCATGATAAAGAAGATTCAAAGAGAGTGAGATGCCAGCTCCTTTCATTCAGTCAGTAGCTTCAATCATTTCTGGACGTTTTTCAATGGCAAAAATCAATGAATTGTAAATGCACAAACAGTAATTTCTCCGCATTGCAAGGTGCAATTCTGAAATTTTTTGCTTTTTCCTGCTCCTCTTAGCATGATAAAGAAGATTCAAAGAGAGTGAGATGCCAGCTCCTTTCATTCAGTCAGTAGCTTCAAACATTTCTGGTATATGAATAACATGATGTTTTTCAATGGCAAAAATCAATGAATATTGTAAATGCACAAACAGTAATTTCTCCGCATTGCAAGGTGCAATACTGAAATTTTTTACTTTTTCCTGCTCCTCTTAGCATGATAAAGAAGATTCAAAGAGAGTGAGATGCCAGCTCCTTTCATTCAGTCAGCAGCTTCAATCATTTCTGGTATATGAATAACATGATGTTTTTCAATGGCAAAAATCAATGAATATAGTAAATGCACAAACAGTAATTTCTCCGCATTGCAAGGTGCAATTCTGAAATTTTTTGCTTTTTCCTGCTCCTCTTAGCATGATAAAGAAGATTCAAAGAGAGTGAGATGCCAGCTCCTTTTATTCAGTCAGTAGCTTCAATCATTTCTGGACGTTTTTCAATGGCAAAAATCAATGAATATTGTAAATGCACAAACAGTAATTTCTCCGCATTGCAAGGTGCAATTCTGAAATTTTTTGCTTTTTCCTGCTAGTCTTAGCATGATAAACAAGATTCAAAGAGAGTGAGATGCCAGCTCCTTTCATTCAGTCAGTAGCTTCAATCATTTCTGGACGTTTTTCAATGGCAAAAATCATTGAATATTGTAAATGCACAAACAGTAATTTCTCCGCATTGCAAGGTGCAATTCTGAAATTTTTTACTTTTTCCTGCTCCTCTTAGCATGATAAAGAAGATTCAAAGAGAGTGAGATGCCAGCTCCTTTCATTCAGTCAGTAGCTTCAATCATTTCTGGTATATGAATAACATGATGTTTTTCAATCGCAAAAATCAATGAATATTGTAAATGCACAAACAGTAATTTCTCCGCATTGCAAGGTGCAATTCTGAAATTTTTTACTTTTTCCTGCTCCTCTTAGCATGATAAAGAAGATTCAAAGAGAGTGAGATGCCAGCTCCTTTCATTCAGTCAGTAGCTTCAATCATTTCTGGACGTTTTTCAATGGCAAAAATCAATGAATATTGTAAATGCACAAACAGTAATTTCTCCGCATTGCAAGGTGCAATTCTGAAATTTTTTGCTTTTTCCTGCTCCTTTTAGCATGATAAAGAAGATTCAAAGAGAGTGAGATGCCAGCTCCTTTCCTTCAGTCAGTAGCTTCAATCATTTCTGGTATATGAATAACATGATGTTTTTCAATGGCAAAAATCAATGAATTTTGTAAATGCACAAACAGTAATTTCTCCGCATTGCAAGGCGGAATTCTGAAATTTTTTGCTTTTTCCTGCTCCTCTTAGAATGATAAAGAATATTCAAAGAGAGTGACATGCCAGCTCCTTTCATTCAGTCAGTAGCTTCAATCATTTCTGGACATTTTTCAATGGCAAAAATCAATGAATATTGTAAATGCACAAACAGTAATTTCTCCGCATTGCAAGGTGCAATTCTGAAATTTTTTGCTTTTTCCTGCTCCTCTTAGCATGATAAAGAAGATTCAAAGAGAGTGAGATGCCAGCTCCTTTCATTCAGTCAGTAGCTTCAATCATTTCTGGACGTTTTTCAATGGCAAAAATCAATGAATATTGTAAATGCACAAACAGTAATTTCTCCGCATTGCAAGGTGCAATTCTGAAATTTTTTGCTTTTTCCTGCTCCTCTTAGCATGATAAAGAAGATTCAAAGAGAGTGAGATGCCAGCTCCTTTCATTCAGTCAGTAGCTTCAATCATTTCTGGTATATGAATAACATGATGTTTTTCAATGGCAAAAATCAATGAATTTTGTAAATGCACAAACAGTAATTTCTCCGCATTGCAAGGTGCAATTCTGAAATTTTTTGCTTTTTCCTGCTCCTCTTAGCATGATAAAGAAGATTCAAAGAGAGTGAGATGCCAGCTCCTTTCATTCAGTCAGTAGCTTCAATCATTTCTGGACGTTTTTCAATGGCAAAAATCAATGAATTGTAAATGCACAAACAGTAATTTCTCCGCATTGCAAGGTGCAATTCTGAAATTTTTTGCTTTTTCCTGCTCCTCTTAGCATGATAAAGAAGATTCAAAGAGAGTGAGATGCCAGCTCCTTTCATTCAGTCAGTAGCTTCAAACATTTCTGGTATATGAATAACATGATGTTTTTCAATGGCAAAAATCAATGAATATTGTAAATGCACAAACAGTAATTTCTCCGCATTGCAAGGTGCAATACTGAAATTTTTTACTTTTTCCTGCTCCTCTTAGCATGATAAAGAAGATTCAAAGAGAGTGAGATGCCAGCTCCTTTCATTCAGTCAGCAGCTTCAATCATTTCTGGTATATGAATAACATGATGTTTTTCAATGGCAAAAATCAATGAATATAGTAAATGCACAAACAGTAATTTCTCCGCATTGCAAGGTGCAATTCTGAAATTTTTTGCTTTTTCCTGCTCCTCTTAGCATGATAAAGAAGATTCAAAGAGAGTGAGATGCCAGCTCCTTTTATTCAGTCAGTAGCTTCAATCATTTCTGGACGTTTTTCAATGGCAAAAATCAATGAATATTGTAAATGCACAAACAGTAATTTCTCCGCATTGCAAGGTGCAATTCTGAAATTTTTTGCTTTTTCCTGCTAGTCTTAGCATGATAAACAAGATTCAAAGAGAGTGAGATGCCAGCTCCTTTCATTCAGTCAGTAGCTTCAATCATTTCTGGACGTTTTTCAATGGCAAAAATCATTGAATATTGTAAATGCACAAACAGTAATTTCTCCGCATTGCAAGGTGCAATTCTGAAATTTTTTACTTTTTCCTGCTCCTCTTAGCATGATAAAGAAGATTCAAAGAGAGTGAGATGCCAGCTCCTTTCATTCAGTCAGTAGCTTCAATCATTTCTGGTATATGAATAACATGATGTTTTTCAATCGCAAAAATCAATGAATATTGTAAATGCACAAACAGTAATTTCTCCGCATTGCAAGGTGCAATTCTGAAATTTTTTACTTTTTCCTGCTCCTCTTAGCATGATAAAGAAGATTCAAAGAGAGTGAGATGCCAGCTCCTTTCATTCAGTCAGTAGCTTCAATCATTTCTGGACGTTTTTCAATGGCAAAAATCAATGAATATTGTAAATGCACAAACAGTAATTTCTCCGCATTGCAAGGTGCAATTCTGAAATTTTTTGCTTTTTCCTGCTCCTTTTAGCATGATAAAGAAGATTCAAAGAGAGTGAGATGCCAGCTCCTTTCCTTCAGTCAGTAGCTTCAATCATTTCTGGTATATGAATAACATGATGTTTTTCAATGGCAAAAATCAATGAATTTTGTAAATGCACAAACAGTAATTTCTCCGCATTGCAAGGCGGAATTCTGAAATTTTTTGCTTTTTCCTGCTCCTCTTAGAATGATAAAGAATATTCAAAGAGAGTGACATGCCAGCTCCTTTCATTCAGTCAGTAGCTTCAATCATTTCTGGACATTTTTCAATGGCAAAAATCAATGAATATTGTAAATGCACAAACAGTAATTTCTCCGCATTGCAAGGTGCAATTCTGAAATTTTTTGCTTTTTCCTGCTCCTCTTAGCATGATAAAGAAGATTCAAAGAGAGTGAGATGCCAGCTCCTTTCATTCAGTCAGTAGCTTCAATCATTTCTGGACGTTTTTCAATGGCAAAAATCAATGAATATTGTAAATGCACAAACAGTAATTTCTCCACATTGCAAGGTGCAATTCTGAAATTTTTTGCTTTTTCCTGCTCCTCTTAGCATGATAAAGAAGATTCAAAGAGAGTGAGGTGCCAGCTCCTTTCATTCAGTCAGGAGCTTCAAACATTTCTGGTATATGAATAACATGTTTTTCAATGGCAAAAATCAATGAATATTGTAAATGCACAAACAGTAATTTCTCCGCATTGCAAGGTGCAATTCTGAAATTTTTTGCTTTTTCCTGCTCCTCTTAGCATGATAAAGAAGATTCAAAGAGAGTGAGATGCCAGCTCCTTTCATTCAGTCAGTAGCTTCAATCATTTCTGGACGTTTTTCAATGGCAAAAATCAATGAATATTGTAAATGCACAAACAGTAATTTCTCCGCATTGCAAGGTGCAATTCTGAAATTTTTTGCTTTTTCCTGCTCCTCTTAGCATGATAAAGAAGATTCAAAGAGAGTGAGATGCCAGCTCCTTTCATTCAGTCAGTAGCTTCAATCATTTCTGGACGTTTTTCAATGGCAAAAATCAATGAATATTGTAAATGCACAAACTGTAATTTCTCCGCATTGTAAGGTGCAATTCTGAAATGTTTTGCTTTTTCCTGCTCCTCTTAGCATGATAAAGAAGATTCAAAGAGAGTGAGATGCCAGCTCCTTTCATTCAGTCAGTAGCTTCAATCATTTCTGGACGTTTTTCAATGGCAAAAATCAATGAATATTGTAAATGCACAAACAGTAATTTCTCCGCATTGCAAGGTGCAATTCTGAAATTTTTTGCTTTTTCCTGCTCCTCTTAGCATGATAAAGAAGATTCAAAGAGAGTGAGATGCCAGCTCCTTTCATTCAGTCAGTAGCTTCCATCATTTCTGGACATTTTTCAATGGCAAAAATCAATGAATATTGTAAATGCACAAACAGTAATTTCTCCGCATTGCAAGGTGCAATTCTGAAATTTTTTGCTTTTTCCTGCTCCTCTTAGCATGATAAAGAAGATTCAAAGAGAGTGAGATGCCAGCTCCTTTCCTTCAGTCAGTAGCTTCAATCATTTCTGGTATATGAATAACATCATGTTTTTCAATGGCAAAAATCAATGAATTTTGTAAATGCACAAACAGTAATTTCTCCGCATTGCAAGGCGCAATTCTGAAATTTTTTGCTTTTTCCTGCTCCTCTTAGCATGATAAAGAAGATTCAAAGAGAGTGAGATGCCAGCTCCTTTCATTCAGTCAGTAGCTTCAATCATTTCTGGACATTTTTCAATGGCAAAAATCAAAGAATATTGTAAATGCACAAACAGTAATTTCTCCGCATTGCAAGGTGCAATTCTGAAATTTTTTGCTTTTTCCTGCTCCTCTTAGCATGATAAAGAAGATTCAAAGAGAGTGAGATGCCAGCTCCCCTCATTCAGTCAGTAGCTTCAATCATTTCTGGACGTTTTTCAATGGCAAAAATCAATGAATATTGTAAATGCACAAACAGTAATTTCTCCGCATTGCAAGGTGCAATTCTGAAATTTTTTGCTTTTTCCTGCTCCTCTTAGCATGATAAAGAAGATTCAAAGAGAGTGAGGTGCCAGCTCCTTTCATTCAGTCAGGAGCTTCAAACATTTCTGGTATATGAATAACATGTTTTTCAATGGCAAAAATCAATGAATATTGTAAATGCACAAACAGTAATTTCTCCGCATTGCAAGGTGCAATTCTGAAATTTTTTGCTTTTTCCTGCTCCTCTTAGCATGATAAAGAAGATTCAAAGAGAGTGAGATGCCAGCTCCTTTCATTCAGTCAGTAGCTTCAATCATTTCTGGACGTTTTTCAATGGCAAAAATCAATGAATATTGTAAATGCACAAACTGTAATTTCTCCGCATTGCAAGGTGCAATTCTGAAATTTTTTGCTTTTTCCTGCTCCTCTTAGCATGATAAAGAAGATTCAAAGAGAGTGAGATGCCAGCTCCTTTCATTCAGTCAGTAGCTTCAATCATTTCTGGACATTTTTCAATGGCAAAAATCAATGAATATTGTAAATGCACAAACAGTAATTTCTCCGCATTGCAAGGTGCAATTCTGAAATTTTTTGCTTTTTCCTGCTCCTCTTAGCATGATAAAGAAGATTCAAAGAGAGTGAGATGCCAGCTCCTTTCATTCAGTCAGTAGCTTCAATCATTTCTGGACATTTTTCAATGGCAAAAATCAATGAATATTGAAAATGCACAAACAGTAATTTCTCCGCATTGCAAGGTGCAATTCTGAAATTTTTTGCTTTTTCCTGCTCCTCTTAGCATGATAAAGAAGATTCAAAGAGAGTGAGATGTCAGCTCCTTTCATTCAGTCAGTAGCTTCAAACATTTCTGGTATATGAATAACATGATGTTTTTCAATGGCAAAAATCAATGAATATTGTAAATGCACAAATAGTAATTTCTCCGCATTGCAAGGTGCAATTCTGAAATTTTTTGCTTTTTCCTGCTCCTCTTAGCATGATAAAGAAGATTCAAAGAGAGTGAGATGCCAGCTCCTTTCATTCAGTCAGTAGCTTCAATCATTTCTGGTATATGAATAACATGATGTTTTTCAATGGCAAAAATCAATGAATTTTGTAAATGCACAAACAGTAATTTCTCAGCATTGCAAGGTGCAATTCTGAAATTTTTTGCTTTTTCCTGCTGCTCTTAGCATGATAAAGAAGATTCAAAGAGAGTGTGATGCCAGCTCCTTTCATTGTCAGTAGCTTCAATCATTTCTGGACGTTTTTCAATGGCAAAAATCAATGAATTTTTTAAATGCACAAACAGTAATTTCTCCGCATTGCAAGGTGCAATTCTGAAATTTTTTGCTTTTTCCTGCTCCTCTTAGCATGATAAAGAAGATTCAAAGAGAGTGAGATGCCAGCTCCTTTCATTCAGTCAGTAGCTTCAATCATTTCTGGACGTTTTTCAATGGCAAAAATCAATGAATATTGTAAATGCACAAACAGTAATTTCTCCGCATTGCAAGGTGCAATTCTGAAATTTTTTGCTTTTTCCTGCTCCTCTTAGCATGATAAAGAAGATTCAAAGAGAGTGAGATGTCAGCTCCTTTCATTCAGTCAGTAGCTTCAAACATTTCTGGTATATGAATAACATGATGTTTTTCAATGGCAAAAATCAATGAATATTGTAAATGCACAAACAGTAATTTCTCCGCATTGCAAGGTGCAATTCTGAAATTTTTTGCTTTTTCCTGCTCCTCTTAGCATGATAAAGAAGATTCAAAGAGAGTGAGATGCCAGCTCCTTTCATTCAGTCAGTAGCTTCAATCATTTCTGGTATATGAATAACATGATGTTTTTCAATGGCAAAAATCAATGAATTTTGTAAATGCACAAACAGTAATTTCTCAGCATTGCAAGGTGCAATTCTGAAATTTTTTGCTTTTTCCTGCTGCTCTTAGCATGATAAAGAAGATTCAAAGAGAGTGAGATGCCAGCTCCTTTCATTGTCAGTAGCTTCAATCATTTCTGGACGTTTTTCAATGGCAAAAATCAATGAATATTTTAAATGCACAAACAGTAATTTCTCCGCATTGCAAGGTGCAATTCTGAAATTTTTTGCTTTTTCCTGCTCCTCTTAGCATGATAAAGAAGATTCAAAGAGAGTGAGATGCCAGCTCCTTTCATTCAGTCAGTAGCTTCAATCATTTCTGGACGTTTTTCAATGGCAAAAATCAATGAATATTGTAAATGCACAAACAGTAATTTCTCCGCATTGCAAGGTGCAATTCTGAAATTTTTTGCTTTTTCCTGCTCCTCTTAGCATGATAAAGAAGATTCAAAGAGAGTGAGATGTCAGCTCCTTTCATTCAGTCAGTAGCTTCAAACATTTCTGGTATATGAATAACATGATGTTTTTCAATGGCAAAAATCAATGAATATTGTAAATGCACAAACAGTAATTACTCCGCATTGCAAGGTGCAATTCTGAAATTTTTTGCTTTTTCCTGCTCCTCTTAGCATGATAAAGAAGATTCAAAGAGAGTGAGATGCCAGCTCCTTTCATTCAGTCAGTAGCTTCAATCATTTCTGGTATATGAATAACATGATGTTTTTCAATGGCAAAAATCAATGAATTTTGTAAATGCACAAACAGTAATTTCTCAGCATTGCAAGGTGCAATTCTGAAATTTTTTGCTTTTTCCTGCTCCTCTTAGCATGATAAAGAAGATTCAAAGAGAGTGAGATGCCAGCTCCTTTCATTGTCAGTAGCTTCAATCATTTCTGGACGTTTTTCAATGGCAAAAATCAATGAATATTGTAAATGCACAAACAGTAATTTCTCCGCATTGCAAGGTGCAATTCTGAAATTTTTTGCTTTTTCCTGCTCCTCTTAGCATTATGAAGAAGATTCAAAGAGAGTGAGATACCAGCTCCTTTCATTCAGTCAGTAGCTTCAAACATTTCTGGTATATGAATAACATGATGTTTTTCAATGGCAAAAATCAATGAATATTGTAAATGCACAAACAGTAATTTCTCCGCATTGCAAGGTGCAATTCTGAAATTTTTTGCTTTTTCCTGCTCCTCTTAGCATGATAAAGAAGATTCAAAGAGAGTGAGATGCCAGCTCCTTTCGTTCAGTCAGTAGCTTCAATCATTTCTGGACGTTTTTCAATGGCAAAAATCATTGAATATTGTAAATGCACAAACTGTAATTTCTCCGCATTGTAAGGTGCAATTCTGAAATGTTTTGCTTTTTCCTGCTCCTCTTAGCATGATAAAGAAGATTCAAAGAGAGTGAGATGCCAGCTCCTTTCATTCAGTCAGTAGCTTCAATCATTTCTGGACGTTTTTCAATGGCAAAAATCAATGAATATTGTAAATGCACAAACAGTAATTTCTCCGCATTGCAAGGTGCAATTCTGAAATTTTTTGCTTTTTCCTGCTCCTCTTAGCATGATAAAGAAGATTCAAAGAGAGTGAGATGCCAGCTCCTTTCATTCAGTCAGTAGCTTCAATCATTTCTGGACGTTTTTCAATGGCAAAAATCAATTAATATTGTAAATGCACAAACAGCAATTTCTCCGCATTGCTAGGTGCAATTCTGAAATTTTTTGCTTTTTCCTGCTCCTCTTAGCATGATAAAGAAGATTCAAAGAGAGTGAGATGCCAGCTCCTTTCATTCAGTCAGTAGCTTCAATCATTTCTGGACGTTTTTCAATGGCAAAAATCAATGAATATTGTAAATGCACAAACTGTAATTTCTCCGCATTGCAAGGTGCAATTCTGAAATTTTTTGCTTTTTCCTGCTCCTCTTAGCATGATAAAGAAGATTCAAAGAGAGTGAGATGCCAGCTCCTTTCATTCAGTCAGTAGCTTCAATCATTTCTGGACATTTTTCAATGGCAAAAATCAATGAATATTGTAAATGCACAAACAGTAATTTCTCCGCATTGCAAGGTGCAATTCTGAAATTTTTTGCTTTTTCCTGCTCCTCTTAGCATGATAAAGAAGATTCAAAGAGAGTGAGATGCCAGCTCCTTTCATTCAGTCAGTAGCTTCAATCATTTCTGGACATTTTTCAATGGCAAAAATCAATGAATATTGTAAATGCACAAACAGTAATTTCTCCGCATTGCAAGGTGCAATTCTGAAATTTTTTGCTTTTTCCTGCTCCTCTTAGCATGATAAAGAAGATTCAAAGAGAGTGAGATGTCAGCTCCTTTCATTCAGTCAGTAGCTTCAAACATTTCTGGTATATGAATAACATGATGTTTTTCAATGGCAAAAATCAATGAATATTGTAAATGCACAAATAGTAATTTCTCCGCATTGCAAGGTGCAATTCTGAAATTTTTTGCTTTTTCCTGCTCCTCTTAGCATGATAAAGAAGATTCAAAGAGAGTGAGATGCCAGCTCCTTTCATTCAGTCAGTAGCTTCAATCATTTCTGGTATATGAATAACATGATGTTTTTCAATGGCAAAAATCAATGAATTTTGTAAATGCACAAACAGTAATTTCTCAGCATTGCAAGGTGCAATTCTGAAATTTTTTGCTTTTTCCTGCTGCTCTTAGCATGATAAAGAAGATTCAAAGAGAGTGAGATGCCAGCTCCTTTCATTGTCAGTAGCTTCAATCATTTCTGGACGTTTTTCAATGGCAAAAATCAATGAATTTTTTAAATGCACAAACAGTAATTTCTCCGCATTGCAAGGTGCAATTCTGAAATTTTTTGCTTTTTCCTGCTCCTCTTAGCATGATAAAGAAGATTCAAAGAGAGTGAGATGCCAGCTCCTTTCATTCAGTCAGTAGCTTCAATCATTTCTGGACGTTTTTCAATGGCAAAAATCAATGAATATTGTAAATGCACAAACAGTAATTTCTCCGCATTGCAAGGTGCAATTCTGAAATTTTTTGCTTTTTCCTGCTCCTCTTAGCATGATAAAGAAGATTCAAAGAGAGTGAGATGTCAGCTCCTTTCATTCAGTCAGTAGCTTCAAACATTTCTGGTATATGAATAACATGATGTTTTTCAATGGCAAAAATCAATGAATATTGTAAATGCACAAACAGTAATTTCTCCGCATTGCAAGGTGCAATTCTGAAATTTTTTGCTTTTTCCTGCTCCTCTTAGCATGATAAAGAAGATTCAAAGAGAGTGAGATGCCAGCTCCTTTCATTCAGTCAGTAGCTTCAATCATTTCTGGTATATGAATAACATGATGTTTTTCAATGGCAAAAATCAATGAATTTTGTAAATGCACAAACAGTAATTTCTCAGCATTGCAAGGTGCAATTCTGAAATTTTTTGCTTTTTCCTGCTGCTCTTAGCATGATAAAGAAGATTCAAAGAGAGTGAGATGCCAGCTCCTTTCATTGTCAGTAGCTTCAATCATTTCTGGACGTTTTTCAATGGCAAAAATCAATGAATATTTTAAATGCACAAACAGTAATTTCTCCGCATTGCAAGGTGCAATTCTGAAATTTTTTGCTTTTTCCTGCTCCTCTTAGCATGATAAAGAAGATTCAAAGAGAGTGAGATGCCAGCTCCTTTCATTCAGTCAGTAGCTTCAATCATTTCTGGACGTTTTTCAATGGCAAAAATCAATGAATATTGTAAATGCACAAACAGTAATTTCTCCGCATTGCAAGGTGCAATTCTGAAATTTTTTGCTTTTTCCTGCTCCTCTTAGCATGATAAAGAAGATTCAAAGAGAGTGAGATGTCAGCTCCTTTCATTCAGTCAGTAGCTTCAAACATTTCTGGTATATGAATAACATGATGTTTTTCAATGGCAAAAATCAATGAATATTGTAAATGCACAAACAGTAATTACTCCGCATTGCAAGGTGCAATTCTGAAATTTTTTGCTTTTTCCTGCTCCTCTTAGCATGATAAAGAAGATTCAAAGAGAGTGAGATGCCAGCTCCTTTCATTCAGTCAGTAGCTTCAATCATTTCTGGTATATGAATAACATGATGTTTTTCAATGGCAAAAATCAATGAATTTTGTAAATGCACAAACAGTAATTTCTCAGCATTGCAAGGTGCAATTCTGAAATTTTTTGCTTTTTCCTGCTCCTCTTAGCATGATAAAGAAGATTCAAAGAGAGTGAGATGCCAGCTCCTTTCATTGTCAGTAGCTTCAATCATTTCTGGACGTTTTTCAATGGCAAAAATCAATGAATATTGTAAATGCACAAACAGTAATTTCTCCGCATTGCAAGGTGCAATTCTGAAATTTTTTGCTTTTTCCTGCTCCTCTTAGCATTATGAAGAAGATTCAAAGAGAGTGAGATACCAGCTCCTTTCATTCAGTCAGTAGCTTCAAACATTTCTGGTATATGAATAACATGATGTTTTTCAATGGCAAAAATCAATGAATATTGTAAATGCACAAACAGTAATTTCTCCGCATTGCAAGGTGCAATTCTGAAATTTTTTGCTTTTTCCTGCTCCTCTTAGCATGATAAAGAAGATTCAAAGAGAGTGAGATGCCAGCTCCTTTCGTTCAGTCAGTAGCTTCAATCATTTCTGGACGTTTTTCAATGGCAAAAATCATTGAATATTGTAAATGCACAAACAGTAATTTCTCCGCATTGCAAGGTGCAATTCTGAAATTTTTTACTTTTTCCTGCTCCTCTTAGCATGATAAAGAAGATTCAAAGAGAGTGAGATGCCATCTCCTTTCATTCAGTCAGTAGCTTCAATCATTTCTGGACGTTTTTCAATTGCAAAAATCAATGAATATTGTAAATGCACAAACAGTAATTTCTCCGCATTGCAAGGTGCAATTCTGAAATTTTTTGCCTTTTCCTGCTCCTCTTAGCATGATAAAGAAGATTCAAAGAGAGTGAGATGCCAGCTCCTTTCATTCAGTCAGTAGGTTCAATCATTTCTGGACGTTTTTCAATGGCAAAAATCAATGAATATTGTAAATGCACAAACAGTAATTTCTCCGCATTGCAAGGTGCAATTCTGAAATTTTTTGCTTTTTCCTGCTCCTTTTAGCATGATAAACAAGATTCAAAGAGAGTGAGATGCCAGCTCCTTTCATTCAGTCAGTAGCTTCAATCATTTATGGACGTTTTTCAATTGCAAAAATCATTGAATATTGTAAATGCACAAACAGTAATTTCTCCGCATTGCAAGGTGCAATTCTGAAATTTTTTACTTTTTCCTGCTCCTCTTAGCATGATAAAGAAGATTCAAAGAGAGTGAGATGCCAGCTCCTTTCATTCAGTCAGTAGCTTCAATCATTTCTGGTATATGAATAACATGATGTTTTTCAATCGCAAAAATCAATGAATATTGTAAATGCACAAACAGTAATTTCTCCGCATTGCAAGGTGCAATTCTGAAATTTTTTGCTTTTTCCTGCTCCTCTTAGCATGATAAAGAAGATTCAAAGAGAGTGAGATGCCAGCTCCTTTCATTCAGTCAGTAGCTTCAATCATTTCCGGACGTTTTTCAATGGCAAAAATCAATGAATATTGTAAATGCACAAACAGTAATTTCTCCGCATTGCAAGGTGTAATTCTGAAATTTTTTGCTTTTTCCTGCTCCTCTTAGCATGATAAAGAAGATTCAAAGAGAGTGAGATGCCAGCTCCTTTCTTTCAGTCAGTAGCTTCAATCATTTCTGGTATATGAATAACATGATGTTTTTCAATGGCAAAAATCAATGAATTTTGTAAATGCACAAACAGTAATTTCTCCGCATTGCAAGGCGCAATTCTGAAATTTTTTGCTTTTTCCTGCTCCTCTTAGCATGATAAAGAAGATTCAAAGAGAGTGAGATGCTAGCTCCTTTCATTCAGTCAGTAGCTTCAATCATTTCTGGACGTTTTTCAATGGCAAAAATCAATGAATATTGTAAATGCACAAACAGTAATTTCTCCGCATTGCAAGGTGCAATTCTGAAATTTTTTGCTTTTTCCTGCTCCTCTTAGCATGATAAACAAGATTCAAAGAGAGTGAGGTGCCAGCTCCTTTCATTCAGTCAGGAGCTTCAAACATTTCTGGTATATGAATAACATGTTTTTCAATGGCAAAAATCAATGAATATTGTAAATGCACAAACAGTAATTTCTCCGCATTGCAAGGTGCAATTCTGAAATTTTTTGCTTTTTCCTGCTCCTCTTAGCATGATAAAGAAGATTCAAAGAGAGTGAGATGCCAGCTCCTTTCATTCAGTCAGTAGCTTCAATCATTTCTGGACATTTTTCAATGGCAAAAATCAATGAATATTGTAAATGCACAAACAGTAATTTCTCCGCATTGCAAGGTGCAATTCTGAAATTTTTTGCTTTTTCCTGCTCCTCTTAGCATGATAAAGAAGATTCAAAGAGAGTGAGATGCCAGCTCCTTTCATTCAGTCAGTAGCTTCAATCATTTCTGGACATTTTTCAATGGCAAAAATCAATGAATATTGTAAATGCACAAACAGTAATTTCTCCGCATTGCAAGGTGCAATTCTGAAATTTTTTGCTTTTTCCTGCTCCTCTTAGCATGATAAAGAAGATTCAAAGAGAGTGAGATGCCAGCTCCTTTCATTCAGTCAGTAGCTTCAATCATTTCTGGACGTTTTTCAATGGCAAAAATCAATGAATATTGTAAATGCACAAACTGTAATTTCTCCGCATTGCAAGGTGCAATTCTGAAATTTTTTGCTTTTTCCTGCTCCTCTTAGCATGATAAAGAAGATTCAAAGAGAGTGAGATGCCAGCTCCTTTCATTCAGTCAGTAGCTTCAATCATTTCTGGACGTTTTTCAATGGCAAAAATCAATGAATATTGTAAATGCACAAACAGTAATTTCTCCGCATTGCAAGGTGCAATTCTGAAATTTTTTGCTTTTTCCTGCTCCTCTTAGCATGATAAAGAAGATTCAAAGAGAGTGAGATGCCAGCTCCTTTCATTCAGTCAGTAGCTTCAATCATTTCTGGACGTTTTTCAATGGCAAAAATCAATGAATATTGTAAATGCACAAACAGTAATTTCTCCGCATTGCAAGGTGCAATTCTGAAATTTTTTGCTTTTTCCTGCTCCTCTTAGCATGATAAAGAAGATTCAAAGAGAGTGAGATGCCAGCTCCTTTCATTCAGTCAGTAGCTTCAATCATTTCTGGTATATGAATAACATGATGTTTTTCAATGGCAAAAATCAATGAATTTTGTAAATGCACAAACAGTAATTTCTCAGCATTGCAAGGTGCAATTCTGAAATTTTTTGCTTTTTCCTGCTCCTCTTAGCATGATAAAGAAGATTCAAAGAGAGTGAGATGCCAGCTCCTTTCATTGTCAGTAGCTTCAATCATTTCTGGACGTTTTTCAATGGCAAAAATCAATGAATATTGTAAATGCACAAACAGTAATTTCTCCGCATTGCAAGGTGCAATTCTGAAATTTTTTGCTTTTTCCTGCTCCTCTTAGCATTATGAAGAAGATTCAAAGAGAGTGAGATACCAGCTCCTTTCATTCAGTCAGTAGCTTCAAACATTTCTGGTATATGAATAACATGATGTTTTTCAATGGCAAAAATCATTGAATATTGTAAATGCACAAACAGTAATTTCTCCGCATTGCAAGGTGCAATTCTGAAATTTTTTGCTTTTTCCTGCTCCTCTTAGCATGATAAAGAAGATTCAAAGAGAGTGAGATGCCAGCTCCTTTAGTTCAGTCAGTAGCTTCAATCATTTCTGGACGTTTTTCAATGGCAAAATTCATTGAATATTGTAAATGCACAAACAGTAATTTCTCCGCATTGCAAGGTGCAATTCTGAAATTTTTTACTTTTTCCTGCTCCTCTTAGCATGATAAAGAAGATTCAAAGAGAGTGAGATGCCAGCTCCTTTCATTCAGTCAGTAGCTTCAATCATTTCTGGTATATGAATAACATGATGTTTTTCAATCGCAAAAATCAATTAATATTGTAAATGCACAAACAGTAATTTCTCCGCATTGCAAGGTGCAATTCTGAAATTTTTTGCTTTTTCCTGCTCCTCTTAGCATGATAAAGAAGATTCAAAGAGAGTGAGATGCCAGCTCCTTTCATTCAGTCAGTAGCTTCAATAATTTCTGGACGTTTTTCAATGGCAAAAATCAATGAATATTGTAAATGCACAAACAGTAATTTCTCCGCATTGCAAGGTGCAATTCTGAAATTTTTTGCTTTTTCCTGCTCCTCTTAGCATGATAAAGAAGATTCAAAGAGAGTGAGATGCCAGCTCCTTTCCTTCAGTCAGTAGCTTCAGTCATTTCTGGCATATGAATAACATGATGTTTTTCAATGGCAAAAATCAATGAATTTTGTAAATGCACAAACAGTAATTTCTCCGCATTGCAAGGCGCAATTCTGAAATTTTTTGCTTTTTCCTGCTCCTCTTAGCATGATAAAGAATATTCAAAGAGAGTGAGATGCCAGCTCCTTTCCTTCAGTCAGTAGCTTCAATCATTTCTGGCATATGAATAACATGATGTTTTTCAATGGCAAAAATCAATGAATTTTGTAAATGCACAAACAGTAATTTCTCCGCATTGCAAGGCGCAATTCTGAAATTTTTTGCTTTTTCCTGCTCCTCTTAGCATGATAAAGAAGATTCAAAGAGAGTGAGATGCCAGCTCCTTTCATTCAGTCAGTAGCTTCAATCATTTCTGGACATTTTTCAATGGCAAAAATCAATGAATATTGTAAATGCACAAACAGTAATTTCTCCGCATTGCAAGGTGCAATTCTGAAATTTTTTGCTTTTTCCTGCTCCTCTTAGCATGATAAAGAAGATTCAAAGAGAGTGAGATGCCAGCTCCTTTAGTTCAGTCAGTAGCTTCAATCATTTCTGGACGTTTTTCAATGGCAAAATTCATTGAATATTGTAAATGCACAAACAGTAATTTCTCCGCATTGCAAGGTGCAATTCTGAAATTTTTTACTTTTTCCTGCTCCTCTTAGCATGATAAAGAAGATTCAAAGAGAGTGAGATGCCAGCTCCTTTCATTCAGTCAGTAGCTTCAATCATTTCTGGTATATGAATAACATGATGTTTTTCAATGGCAAAAATCAATGAATATTGTAAATGCACAAACAGTAATTTCTCCGCATTGCAAGGTGCAATTCTGAAATTTTTTGCTTTTTCCTGCTCCTCTTAGCATGATAAAGAAGATTCAAAGAGAGTGAGATGCCAGCTCCTTTCATTCAGTCAGTAGCTTCAATCATTTCTGGACGTTTTTCAATGGCAAAAATCAATGAATATTGTAAATGCACAAACTGTAATTTCTCCGCATTGCAAGGTGCAATTCTGAAATTTTTTGCTTTTTCCTGCTCCTCTTAGCATGATAAAGAAGATTCAAAGAGAGTGAGATGCCAGCTCCTTTCATTCAGTCAGTAGCTTCAATCATTTCTGGACGTTTTTCAATGGCAAAAATCAATGAATATTGTAAATGCACAAACAGTAATTTCTCCGCATTGCAAGGTGCAATTCTGAAATTTTTTGCTTTTTCCTGCTCCTCTTAGCATGATAAAGAAGATTCAAAGAGAGTGAGATGCCAGCTCCTTTCATTCAGTCAGTAGCTTCAATCATTTCTGGACGTTTTTCAATGGCAAAAATCAATGAATATTGTAAATGCACAAACAGTAATTTCTCCGCATTGCAAGGTGCAATTCTGAAATTTTTTGCTTTTTCCTGCTCCTCTTAGCATGATAAAGAAGATTCAAAGAGAGTGAGATGCCAGCTCCTTTCATTCAGTCAGTAGCTTCAATCATTTCTGGTATATGAATAACATGATGTTTTTCAATGGCAAAAATCAATGAATTTTGTAAATGCACAAACAGTAATTTCTCAGCATTGCAAGGTGCAATTCTGAAATTTTTTGCTTTTTCCTGCTCCTCTTAGCATGATAAAGAAGATTCAAAGAGAGTGAGATGCCAGCTCCTTTCATTGTCAGTAGCTTCAATCATTTCTGGACGTTTTTCAATGGCAAAAATCAATGAATATTGTAAATGCACAAACAGTAATTTCTCCGCATTGCAAGGTGCAATTCTGAAATTTTTTGCTTTTTCCTGCTCCTCTTAGCATGATAAAGAAGATTCAAAGAGAGTGAGATGCCAGCTCCTTTAGTTCAGTCAGTAGCTTCAATCATTTCTGGACGTTTTTCAATGGCAAAATTCATTGAATATTGTAAATGCACAAACAGTAATTTCTCCGCATTGCAAGGTGCAATTCTGAAATTTTTTACTTTTTCCTGCTCCTCTTAGCATGATAAAGAAGATTCAAAGAGAGTGAGATGCCAGCTCCTTTCATTCAGTCAGTAGCTTCAATCATTTCTGGTATATGAATAACATGATGTTTTTCAATCGCAAAAATCAATTAATATTGTAAATGCACAAACAGTAATTTCTCCGCATTGCAAGGTGCAATTCTGAAATTTTTTGCATTTTCCTGCTCCTCTTAGCATGATAAAGAAGATTCAAAGAGAGTGAGATGCCAGCTCCTTTCATTCAGTCAGTAGCTTCAATCATTTCTGGACGTTTTTCAATGGCAAAAATCAATGAATATTGTAAATGCACAAACAGTAATTTCTCCGCATTGCAAGGTGCAATTCTGAAATTTTTTGCTTTTTCCTGCTCCTCTTAGCATGATAAAGAAGATTCAAAGAGAGTGAGATGCCAGCTCCTTTCCTTCAGTCAGTAGCTTCAATCATTTCTGGCATATGAATAACATGATGTTTTTCAATGGCAAAAATCAATGAATTTTGTAAATGCACAAACAGTAATTTCTCCGCATTGCAAGGCGCAATTCTGAAATTTTTTGCTTTTTCCTGCTCCTCTTAGCATGATAAAGAAGATTCAAAGAGAGTGAGATGCCAGCTCCTTTCCTTCAGTCAGTAGCTTCAATCATTTCTGGACATTTTTCAATGGCAAAAATCAATGAATATTGTAAATGCACAAACAGTAATTTCTCCGCATTGCAAGGTGCAATTCTGAAATTTTTTGCTTTTTCCTGCTCCTCTTAGCATGATAAAGAAGATTCAAAGAGAGTGAGATGCCAGCTCCTTTAGTTCAGTCAGTAGCTTCAATCATTTCTGGACGTTTTTCAATCGCAAAATTCATTGAATATTGTAAATGCACAAACAGTAATTTCTCCGCATTGCAAGGTGCAATTCTGAAATTTTTTACTTTTTCCTGCTCCTCTTAGCATGATAAAGAAGATTCAAAGAGAGTGAGATGCCAGCTCCTTTCATTCAGTCAGTAGCTTCAATCATTTCTGGTATATGAATAACATGATGTTTTTCAATCGCAAAAATCAATGAATATTGTAAATGCACAAACAGTAATTTCTCCGCATTGCAAGGTGCAATTCTGAAATTTTTTGCTTTTTCCTGCTCCTCTTAGCATGATAAAGAAGATTCAAAGAGAGTGAGATGCCAGCTCCTTTCATTCAGTCAGTAGCTTCAATCATTTCTGGACGTTTTTCAATGGCAAAAATCAATGAATATTGTAAATGCACAAACAGTAATTTCTCCGCATTGCAAGGTGCAATTCTGAAATTTTTTGCTTTTTCCTGCTCCTCTTAGCATGATAAAGAAGATTCAAAGAGAGTGAGATGCCAGCTCCTTTCCTTCAGTCAGTAGCTTCAATCATTTCTGGCATATGAATAACATGATGTTTTTCAATGGCAAAAATCAATGAATTTTGTAAATGCACAAACAGTAATTTCTCCGCATTGCAAGGCGCAATTCTGAAATTTTTTGCTTTTTCCTGCTCCTCTTAGCATGATAAAGAAGATTCAAAGAGAGTGAGATGCCAGCTTCTTTCCTTCAGTCAGTAGCTTCAATCATTTCTGGCATATGAATAACATGATGTTTTTCAATGGCAAAAATCAATGAATTTTGTAAATGCACAAACAGTAATTTCTCCGCATTGCAAGGCGCAATTCTGAAATTTTTTGCTTTTTCCTGCTCCTCTTAGCATGATAAAGAAGATTCAAAGAGAGTGAGATGCCAGCTCCTTTCATTCAGTCAGTAGCTTCAATCATTTCTGGACATTTTTCAATGGCAAAAATCAATGAATATTGTAAATGCACAAACAGTAATTTCTCCGCATTGCAAGGTGCAATTCTGAAATTTTTTGCTTTTTCCTGCTCCTCTTAGCATGATAAAGAAGATTCAAAGAGAGTGAGATGACAGCTCCTTTCATTCAGTCAGTAGCTTCAATCATTTCTGGACGTTTTTCAATGGCAAAAATCAATGAATATTGTAAATGCACAAACAGTAATTTCTCCGCATTGCAAGGTGCAATTCTGAAATTTTTTGCTTTTTCCTGCTCCTCTTAGCATGATAAAGAAGATTCAAAGATAGTGAGGTGCCAGCTCCTTTCATTCAGTCAGGAGCTTCAAACATTTCTGGTATATGAATAACATGTTTTTCAATGGCAAAAATCAATGAATATTGTAAATGCACAAACAGTAATTTCTCCGCATTGCAAGGTGCAATTCTGAAATTTTTTGCTTTTTCCTGCTCCTCTTAGCATGATAAAGAAGATTCAAAGAGAGTGAGATGCCAGCTCCTTTCATTCAGTCAGTAGCTTCAATCATTTCTGGACGTTTTTCAATGGCAAAAATCAATGAATATTGTAAATGCACAAACAGTAATTTCTCCGCATTGCAATGTGCAATTCTGAAATTTTTTGCTTTTTCCTGCTCCTCTTAGCATGATAAAGAAGATTCAAAGAGAGTGAGATGCCAGCTCCTTTCATTCAGTCAGGAGCTTCAAACATTTCTGGTATATGAATAACATGTTTTTCAATGGCAAAAATCAATGAATATTGTAAATGCACAAACAGTAATTTCTCCGCATTGCAAGGTGCAATTCTGAAATTTTTTGCTTTTTCCTGCTCCTCTTAGCATGATAAAGAAGATTCAAAGAGAGTGAGATGCCAGCTCCTTTCATTCAGTCAGTAGCTTCAATCATTTCTGGACGTTTTTCAATGGCAAAAATCAATGAATATTGTAAATGCACAAACAGTAATTTCTCCGCATTGCAAGGTGCAATTCTGAAATTTTTTGCTTTTTCCTGCTCCTCTTAGCATGATAAAGAAGATTCAAAGAGAGTGAGATGCCAGCTCCTTTCATTCAGTCAGTAGCTTCAATCATTTCTGGACGTTTTTCAATGGCAAAAATCAATGAATATTGTAAATGCACAAACTGTAATTTCTCCGCATTGCAAGGTGCAATTCTGAAATTTTTTGCTTTTTCCTGCTCCTCTTAGCATGATAAAGAAGATTCAAAGAGAGTGAGATGCCAGCTCCTTTCATTCAGTCAGTAGCTTCAATCATTTCTGGATGTTTTTCAATGGCAAAAATCAATGAATATTGTAAATGCACAAACAGTAATTTCTCCGCATTGCAAGGTGCAATTCTGAAATTTTTTGCTTTTTCCTGCTCCTCTTAGCATGATAAAGAAGATTCAAAGAGAGTGAGATGCCAGCTCCTTTCATTCAGTCAGTAGCTTCAATCATTTCTGGACATTTTTCAATGGCAAAAATCAATGAATATTGTAAATGCACAAACAGTAATTTCTCCGCATTGCAAGGTGCAATTCTGAAATTTTTTGCTTTTTCCTGCTCCTCTTAGCATGATAAAGAAGATTCAAAGAGAGTGAGATGCCAGCTCCTTTCCTTCAGTCAGTAGCTTCAATCATTTCTGGTATATGAATAACATCATGTTTTTCAAGGGCAAAAATCAATGAATTTTGTAAATGCACAAACAGTAATTTCTCCGCATTGCAAGGCGCAATTCTGAAATTTTTTGCTTTTTCCTGCTCCTCTTAGCATGATAAAGAAGATTCAAAGAGAGTGAGATGCCAGCTCCTTTCATTCAGTCAGTAGCTTCAATCATTTCTGGACATTTTTCAATGGCAAAAATCAATGAATATTGTAAATGCACAAACAGTAATTTCTCCGCATTGCAAGGTGCAATTCTGAAATTTTTTGCTTTTTCCTGCTCCTCTTAGCATGATAAAGAAGATTCAAAGAGAGTGAGATGCCAGCTCCCCTCATTCAGTCAGTAGCTTCAATCATTTCTGGACGTTTTTCAATGGCAAAAATCAATGAATATTGTAAATGCACAAACAGTAATTTCTCCGCATTGCAAGGTGCAATTCTGAAATTTTTTGCTTTTTCCTGCTCCTCTTAGCATGATAAAGAAGATTCAAAGAGAGTGAGGTGCCAGCTCCTTTCATTCAGTCAGGAGCTTCAAACATTTCTGGTATATGAATAACATGTTTTTCAATGGCAAAAATCAATGAATATTGTAAATGCACAAACAGTAATTTCTCCGCATTGCAAGGTGCAATTCTGAAATTTTTTGCTTTTTCCTGCTCCTATTAGCATGATAAAGAAGATTCAAAGAGAATGAGATGCCAGCTCCTTTCATTCAGTCAGTAGCTTCAATCATTTCTGGACGTTTTTCAATGGCAAAAATCAATTAATATTGTAAATGCACAAACAGTAATTTCTCCGCATTGCTAGGTGCAATTCTGAAATTTTTTGCTTTTTCCTGCTACTCTTAGCATGATAAAGAAGATTCAAAGAGAGTGAGATGCCAGCTCCTTTCATTCAGTCAGTAGCTTCAATCATTTCTGGACGTTTTTCAATGGCAAAAATCAATGAATATTGTAAATGCACAAACTGTAATTTCTCCGCATTGCAAGGTGCAATTCTGAAATTTTTTGCTTTTTCCTGCTCCTTTTAGCATGATAAACAAGATTCAAAGAGAGTGAGATGCCAGCTCCTTTCATTCAGTCAGTAGCTTCAATCATTTATGGACGTTTTTCAATTGCAAAAATCATTGAATATTGTAAATGCACAAACAGTAATTTCTCCGCATTGCAAGGTGCAATTCTGAAATTTTTTACTTTTTCCTGCTCCTCTTAGCATGATAAAGAAGATTCAAAGAGAGTGAGATGCCAGCTCCTTTCATTCAGTCAGTAGCTTCAATCATTTCTGGACGTTTTTCAATGGCAAAAATCAATGAATATTGTAAATGCACAAACAGTAATTTCTCCGCATTGCAAGGTGCAATTCTGAAATTTTTTGCTTTTTCCTGCTCCTCTTAGCATGATAAAGAAGATTCAAAGAGAGTGAGATGCCAGCTCCTTTCATTCAGTCAGTAGCTTCAATCATTTCTGGTATATGAATAACATGATGTTTTTCAATGGCAAAAATCAATGAATTTTGTAAATGCACAAACAGTAATTTCTCAGCATTGCAAGGTGCAATTCTGAAATTTTTTGCTTTTTCCTGCTCCTCTTAGCATGATAAAGAAGATTCAAAGAGAGTGAGATGCCAGCTCCTTTCATTGTCAGTAGCTTCAATCATTTCTGGACGTTTTTCAATGGCAAAAATCAATGAATATTGTAAATGCACAAACAGTAATTTCTCCGCATTGCAAGGTGCAATTCTGAAATTTTTTGCTTTTTCCTGCTCCTCTTAGCATTATGAAGAAGATTCAAAGAGAGTGAGATACCAGCTCCTTTCATTCAGTCAGTAGCTTCAAACATTTCTGGTATATGAATAACATGATGTTTTTCAATGGCAAAAATCAATGAATATTGTAAATGCACAAACAGTAATTTCTCCGCATTGCAAGGTGCAATTCTGAAATTTTTTGCTTTTTCCTGCTCCTCTTAGCATGATAAAGAAGATTCAAAGAGAGTGAGATGCCAGCTCCTTTAGTTCAGTCAGTAGCTTCAATCATTTCTGGACGTTTTTCAATGGCAAAATTCATTGAATATTGTAAATGCACAAACAGTAATTTCTCCGCATTGCAAGGTGCAATTCTGAAATTTTTTACTTTTTCCTGCTCCTCTTAGCATGATAAAGAAGATTCAAAGAGAGTGAGATGCCAGCTCCTTTCATTCAGTCAGTAGCTTCAATCATTTCTGGTATATGAATAACATGATGTTTTTCAATCGCAAAAATCAATTAATATTGTAAATGCACAAACAGTAATTTCTCCGCATTGCAAGGTGCAATTCTGAAATTTTTTGCTTTTTCCTGCTCCTCTTAGCATGATAAAGAAGATTCAAAGAGAGTGAGATGCCAGCTCCTTTCATTCAGTCAGTAGCTTCAATCATTTCTGGACGTTTTTCAATGGCAAAAATCAATGAATATTGTAAATGCACAAACAGTAATTTCTCCGCATTGCAAGGTGCAATTCTGAAATTTTTTGCTTTTTCCTGCTCCTCTTAGCATGATAAAGAAGATTCAAAGAGAGTGAGATGCCAGCTCCTTTCCTTCAGTCAGTAGCTTCAATCATTTCTGGCATATGAATAACATGATGTTTTTCAATGGCAAAAATCAATGAATTTTGTAAATGCACAAACAGTAATTTCTCCGCATTGCAAGGCGCAATTCTGAAATTTTTTGCTTTTTCCTGCTCCTCTTAGCATGATAAAGAAGATTCAAAGAGAGTGAGATGCCAGCTCCTTTCCTTCAGTCAGTAGCTTCAATCATTTCTGGCATATGAATAACATGATGTTTTTCAATGGCAAAAATCAATGAATTTTGTAAATGCACAAACAGTAATTTCTCCGCATTGCAAGGCGCAATTCTGAAATTTTTTGCTTTTTCCTGCTCCTCTTAGCATGATAAAGAAGATTCAAAGAGAGTGAGATGCCAGCTCCTTTCATTCAGTCAGTAGCTTCAATCATTTCTGGACATTTTTCAATGGCAAAAATCAATGAATATTGTAAATGCACAAACAGTAATTTCTCCGCATTGCAAGGTGCAATTCTGAAATTTTTTGCTTTTTCCTGCTCCTCTTAGCATGATAAAGAAGATTCAAAGAGAGTGAGATGCCAGCTCCTTTAGTTCAGTCAGTAGCTTCAATCATTTCTGGACGTTTTTCAATCGCAAAATTCATTGAATATTGTAAATGCACAAACAGTAATTTCTCCGCATTGCAAGGTGCAATTCTGAAATTTTTTACTTTTTCCTGCTCCTCTTAGCATGATAAAGAAGATTCAAAGAGAGTGAGATGCCAGCTCCTTTCATTCAGTCAGTAGCTTCAATCATTTCTGGTATATGAATAACATGATGTTTTTCAATCGAAAAAATCAATGAATATTGTAAATGCACAAACAGTAATTTCTCCGCATTGCAAGGTGCAATTCTGAAATTTTTTGCTTTTTCCTGCTCCTCTTAGCATGATAAAGAAGATTCAAAGAGAGTGAGATGCCAGCTCCTTTCATTCAGTCAGTAGCTTCAATCATTTCTGGACGTTTTTCAATGGCAAAAATCAATGAATATTGTAAATGCACAAACAGTAATTTCTCCGCATTGCAAGGTGCAATTCTGAAATTTTTTGCTTTTTCCTGCTCCTCTTAGCATGATAAAGAAGATTCAAAGAGAGTGAGATGCCAGCTCCTTTCCTTCAGTCAGTAGCTTCAATCATTTCTGGCATATGAATAACATGATGTTTTTCAATGGCAAAAATCAATGAATTTTGTAAATGCACAAACAGTAATTTCTCCGCATTGCAAGGCGCAATTCTGAAATTTTTTGCTTTTTCCTGCTCCTCTTAGCATGATAAAGAAGATTCAAAGAGAGTGAGATGCCAGCTCCTTTCCTTCAGTCAGTAGCTTCAATCATTTCTGGCATATGAATAACATGATGTTTTTCAATGGCAAAAATCAATGAATTTTGTAAATGCACAAACAGTAATTTCTCCGCATTGCAAGGTGCAATTCTGAAATTTTTTGCTTTTTCCTGCTCCTCTTAGCATGATAAAGAAGATTCAAAGAGAGTGAGGTGCCAGCTCCTTTCATTCAGTCAGGAGCTTCAAACATTTCTGGTATATGAATAACATGTTTTTCAATGGCAAAAATCAATGAATATTGTAAATGCACAAACAGTAATTTCTCCGCATTGCAAGGTGCAATTCTGAAATTTTTTGCTTTTTCCTGCTCCTCTTAGCATGATAAAGAAGATTCAAAGAGAATGAGATGCCAGCTCCTTTCATTCAGTCAGTAGCTTCAATCATTTCTGGACGTTTTTCAATGGCAAAAATCAATTAATATTGTAAATGCACAAACAGTAATTTCTCCGCATTGCTAGGTGCAATTCTGAAATTTTTTGCTTTTTCCTGCTACTCTTAGCATGATAAAGAAGATTCAAAGAGAGTGAGATGCCAGCTCCTTTCATTCAGTCAGTAGCTTCAATCATTTCTGGACGTTTTTCAATGGCAAAAATCAATGAATATTGTAAATGCACAAACTGTAATTTCTCCGCATTGCAAGGTGCAATTCTGAAATTTTTTGCTTTTTCCTGCTCCTTTTAGCATGATAAACAAGATTCAAAGAGAGTGAGATGCCAGCTCCTTTCATTCAGTCAGTAGCTTCAATCATTTATGGACGTTTTTCAATTGCAAAAATCATTGAATATTGTAAATGCACAAACAGTAATTTCTCCGCATTGCAAGGTGCAATTCTGAAATTTTTTACTTTTTCCTGCTCCTCTTAGCATGATAAAGAAGATTCAAAGAGAGTGAGATGCCAGCTCCTTTCATTCAGTCAGTAGCTTCAATCATTTCTGGACGTTTTTCAATGGCAAAAATCAATGAATATTGTAAATGCACAAACAGTAATTTCTCCGCATTGCAAGGTGCAATTCTGAAATTTTTTGCTTTTTCCTGCTCCTCTTAGCATGATAAAGAAGATTCAAAGAGAGTGAGATGCCAGCTCCTTTCATTCAGTCAGTAGCTTCAATCATTTCTGGTATATGAATAACATGATGTTTTTCAATGGCAAAAATCAATGAATTTTGTAAATGCACAAACAGTAATTTCTCAGCATTGCAAGGTGCAATTCTGAAATTTTTTGCTTTTTCCTGCTCCTCTTAGCATGATAAAGAAGATTCAAAGAGAGTGAGATGCCAGCTCCTTTCATTGTCAGTAGCTTCAATCATTTCTGGACGTTTTTCAATGGCAAAAATCAATGAATATTGTAAATGCACAAACAGTAATTTCTCCGCATTGCAAGGTGCAATTCTGAAATTTTTTGCTTTTTCCTGCTCCTCTTAGCATTATGAAGAAGATTCAAAGAGAGTGAGATACCAGCTCCTTTCATTCAGTCAGTAGCTTCAAACATTTCTGGTATATGAATAACATGATGTTTTTCAATGGCAAAAATCAATGAATATTGTAAATGCACAAACAGTAATTTCTCCGCATTGCAAGGTGCAATTCTGAAATTTTTTGCTTTTTCCTGCTCCTCTTAGCATGATAAAGAAGATTCAAAGAGAGTGAGATGCCAGCTCCTTTAGTTCAGTCAGTAGCTTCAATCATTTCTGGACGTTTTTCAATGGCAAAATTCATTGAATATTGTAAATGCACAAACAGTAATTTCTCCGCATTGCAAGGTGCAATTCTGAAATTTTTTACTTTTTCCTGCTCCTCTTAGCATGATAAAGAAGATTCAAAGAGAGTGAGATGCCAGCTCCTTTCATTCAGTCAGTAGCTTCAATCATTTCTGGTATATGAATAACATGATGTTTTTCAATCGCAAAAATCAATTAATATTGTAAATGCACAAACAGTAATTTCTCCGCATTGCAAGGTGCAATTCTGAAATTTTTTGCTTTTTCCTGCTCCTCTTAGCATGATAAAGAAGATTCAAAGAGAGTGAGATGCCAGCTCCTTTCATTCAGTCAGTAGCTTCAATCATTTCTGGACGTTTTTCAATGGCAAAAATCAATGAATATTGTAAATGCACAAACAGTAATTTCTCCGCATTGCAAGGTGCAATTCTGAAATTTTTTGCTTTTTCCTGCTCCTCTTAGCATGATAAAGAAGATTCAAAGAGAGTGAGATGCCAGTTCCTTTCCTTCAGTCAGTAGCTTCAATCATTTCTGGCATATGAATAACATGATGTTTTTCAATGGCAAAAATCAATGAATTTTGTAAATGCACAAACAGTAATTTCTCCGCATTGCAAGGCGCAATTCTGAAATTTTTTGCTTTTTCCTGCTCCTCTTAGCATGATAAAGAAGATTCAAAGAGAGTGAGATGCCAGCTCCTTTCCTTCAGTCAGTAGCTTCAATCATTTCTGGCATATGAATAACATGATGTTTTTCAATGGCAAAAATCAATGAATTTTGTAAATGCACAAACAGTAATTTCTCCGCATTGCAAGGCGCAATTCTGAAATTTTTTGCTTTTTCCTGCTCCTCTTAGCATGATAAAGAAGATTCAAAGAGAGTGAGATGCCAGCTCCTTTCATTCAGTCAGTAGCTTCAATCATTTCTGGACATTTTTCAATGGCAAAAATCAATGAATATTGTAAATGCACAAACAGTAATTTCTCCGCATTGCAAGGTGCAATTCTGAAATTTTTTGCTTTTTCCTGCTCCTCTTAGCATGATAAAGAAGATTCAAAGAGAGTGAGATGCCAGCTCCTTTAGTTCAGTCAGTAGCTTCAATCATTTCTGGACGTTTTTCAATCGCAAAATTCATTGAATATTGTAAATGCACAAACAGTAATTTCTCCGCATTGCAAGGTGCAATTCTGAAATTTTTTACTTTTTCCTGCTCCTCTTAGCATGATAAAGAAGATTCAAAGAGAGTGAGATGCCAGCTCCTTTCATTCAGTCAGTAGCTTCAATCATTTCTGGTATATGAATAACATGATGTTTTTCAATCGAAAAAATCAATGAATATTGTAAATGCACAAACAGTAATTTCTCCGCATTGCAAGGTGCAATTCTGAAATTTTTTGCTTTTTCCTGCTCCTCTTAGCATGATAAAGAAGATTCAAAGAGAGTGAGATGCCAGCTCCTTTCATTCAGTCAGTAGCTTCAATCATTTCTGGACGTTTTTCAATGGCAAAAATCAATGAATATTGTAAATGCACAAACAGTAATTTCTCCGCATTGCAAGGTGCAATTCTGAAATTTTTTGCTTTTTCCTGCTCCTCTTAGCATGATAAAGAAGATTCAAAGAGAGTGAGATGCCAGCTCCTTTCCTTCAGTCAGTAGCTTCAATCATTTCTGGCATATGAATAACATGATGTTTTTCAATGGCAAAAATCAATGAATTTTGTAAATGCACAAACAGTAATTTCTCCGCATTGCAAGGCGCAATTCTGAAATTTTTTGCTTTTTCCTGCTCCTCTTAGCATGATAAAGAAGATTCAAAGAGAGTGAGATGCCAGCTCCTTTCCTTCAGTCAGTAGCTTCAATCATTTCTGGCATATGAATAACATGATGTTTTTCAATGGCAAAAATCAATGAATTTTGTAAATGCACAAACAGTAATTTCTCCGCATTGCAAGGCGCAATTCTGAAATTTTTTGCTTTTTCCTGCTCCTCTTAGCATGATAAAGAAGATTCAAAGAGAGTGAGATGCCAGCTCCTTTCATTCAGTCAGTAGCTTCAATCATTTCTGGACATTTTTCAATGGCAAAAATCAATGAATATTGTAAATGCACAAACAGTAATTTCTCCGCATTGCAAGGTGCAATTCTGAAATTTTTTGCTTTTTCCTGCTCCTCTTAGCATGATAAAGAAGATTCAAAGAGAGTGAGATGACAGCTCCTTTCATTCAGTCAGTAGCTTCAATCATTTCTGGACGTTTTTCAATGGCAAAAATCAATGAATATTGTAAATGCACAAACAGTAATTTCTCCGCATTGCAAGGTGCAATTCTGAAATTTTTTGCTTTTTCCTGCTCCTCTTAGCATGATAAAGAAGATTCAAAGATAGTGAGATGCCAGCTCCTTTCATTCAGTCAGTAGCTTCAATCATTTCTGGACGTTTTTCAATGGCAAAAATCAATGAATATTGTAAATGCACAAACAGTAATTTCTCCGCATTGCAATGTGCAATTCTGAAATTTTTTGCTTTTTCCTGCTCCTCTTAGCATGATAAAGAAGATTCAAAGAGAGTGAGATGCCAGCTCCTTTCATTCAGTCAGGAGCTTCAAACATTTCTGGTATATGAATAACATGTTTTTCAATGGCAAAAATCAATGAATATTATAAATGCACAAACAGTAATTTCTCCGCATTGCAAGGTGCAATTCTGAAATTTTTTGCTTTTTCCTGCTCCTCTTAGCATGATAAAGAAGATTCAAAGAGAGTGAGATGCCAGCTCCTTTCATTCAGTCAGTAGCTTCAATCATTTCTGGACGTTTTTCAATGGCAAAAATCAATGAATATTGTAAATGCACAAACAGTAATTTCTCCGCATTGCAAGGTGCAATTCTGAAATATTTTGCTTTTTCCTGCTCCTCTTAGCATGATAAAGAAGATTCAAAGAGAGTGAGATGCCAGCTCCTTTCATTCAGTCAGTAGCTTCAATCATTTCTGGACGTTTTTCAATGGCAAAAATCAATGAATATTGTAAATGCACAAACTGTAATTTCTCCGCATTGCAAGGTGCAATTCTGAAATTTTTTGCTTTTTCCTGCTCCTCTTAGCATGATAAAGAAGATTCAAAGAGAGTGAGATGCCAGCTCCTTTCATTCAGTCAGTAGCTTCAATCATTTCTGGATGTTTTTCAATGGCAAAAATAAATGAATATTGTAAATGCACAAACAGTAATTTCTCCGCATTGCAAGGTGCAATTCTGAAATTTTTTGCTTTTTCCTGCTCCTCTTAGCATGATAAAGAAGATTCAAAGAGAGTGAGATGCCAGCTCCTTTCATTCAGTCAGTAGCTTCAATCATTTCTGGACATTTTTCAATGGCAAAAATCAATGAATATTGTAAATGCACAAACAGTAATTTCTCCGCATTGCAAGGTGCAATTCTGAAATTTTTTGCTTTTTCCTGCTCCTCTTAGCATGATAAAGAAGATTCAAAGAGAGTGAGATGCCAGCTCCTTTCCTTCAGTCAGTAGCTTCAATCATTTCTGGTATATGAATAACATCATGTTTTTCAATGGCAAAAATCAATGAATTTTGTAAATGCACAAACAGTAATTTCTCCGCATTGCAAGGCGCAATTCTGAAATTTTTTGCTTTTTCCTGCTCCTCTTAGCATGATAAAGAAGATTCAAAGAGAGTGAGATGCCAGCTCCTTTCATTCAGTCAGTAGCTTCAATCATTTCTGGACATTTTTCAATGGCAAAAATCAATGAATATTGTAAATGCACAAACAGTAATTTCTCCGCATTGCAAGGTGCAATTCTGAAATTTTTTGCTTTTTCCTGCTCCTCTTAGCATGATAAAGAAGATTCAAAGAGAGTGAGATGCCAGCTCCCCTCATTCAGTCAGTAGCTTCAATCATTTCTGGACGTTTTTCAATGGCAAAAATCAATGAATATTGTAAATGCACAAACAGTAATTTCTCCGCATTGCAAGGTGCAATTCTGAAATTTTTTGCTTTTTCCTGCTCCTCTTAGCATGATAAAGAAGATTCAAAGAGAGTGAGGTGCCAGCTCCTTTCATTCAGTCAGGAGCTTCAAACATTTCTGGTATATGAATAACATGTTTTTCAATGGCAAAAATCAATGAATATTGTAAATGCACAAACAGTAATTTCTCCGCATTGCAAGGTGCAATTCTGAAATTTTTTGCTTTTTCCTGCTCCTCTTAGCATGATAAAGAAGATTCAAAGAGAATGAGATGCCAGCTCCTTTCATTCAGTCAGTAGCTTCAATCATTTCTGGACGTTTTTCAATGGCAAAAATCAATTAATATTGTAAATGCACAAACAGTAATTTCTCCGCATTGCTAGGTGCAATTCTGAAATTTTTTGCTTTTTCCTGCTACTCTTAGCATGATAAAGAAGATTCAAAGAGAGTGAGATGCCAGCTCCTTTCATTCAGTCAGTAGCTTCAATCATTTCTGGACGTTTTTCAATGGCAAAAATCAATGAATATTGTAAATGCACAAACTGTAATTTCTCCGCATTGCAAGGTGCAATTCTGAAATTTTTTGCTTTTTCCTGCTCCTTTTAGCATGATAAACAAGATTCAAAGAGAGTGAGATGCCAGCTCCTTTCATTCAGTCAGTAGCTTCAATCATTTATGGACGTTTTTCAATTGCAAAAATCATTGAATATTGTAAATGCACAAACAGTAATTTCTCCGCATTGCAAGGTGCAATTCTGAAATTTTTTGCATTTTCCTGCTCCTCTTAGCATGATAAAGAAGATTCAAAGAGAGTGAGATGCCAGCTCCTTTCATTCAGTCAGTAGCTTCAATCATTTCTGGACGTTTTTCAATGGCAAAAATCAATGAATATTGTAAATGCACAAACAGTAATTTCTCCGCATTGCAAGGTGCAATTCTGAAATTTTTTGCTTTTTCCTGCTCCTCTTAGCATGATAAAGAAGATTCAAAGAGAGTGAGATGCCAGCTCCTTTCCTTCAGTCAGTAGCTTCAATCATTTCTGGCATATGAATAACATGATGTTTTTCAATGGCAAAAATCAATGAATTTTGTAAATGCACAAACAGTAATTTCTCCGCATTGCAAGGCGCAATTCTGAAATTTTTTGCTTTTTCCTGCTCCTCTTAGCATGATAAAGAAGATTCAAAGAGAGTGAGATGCCAGCTCCTTTCCTTCAGTCAGTAGCTTCAATCATTTCTGGACATTTTTCAATGGCAAAAATCAATGAATATTGTAAATGCACAAACAGTAATTTCTCCGCATTGCAAGGTGCAATTCTGAAATTTTTTGCTTTTTCCTGCTCCTCTTAGCATGATAAAGAAGATTCAAAGAGAGTGAGATGCCAGCTCCTTTAGTTCAGTCAGTAGCTTCAATCATTTCTGGACGTTTTTCAATCGCAAAATTCATTGAATATTGTAAATGCACAAACAGTAATTTCTCCGCATTGCAAGGTGCAATTCTGAAATTTTTTACTTTTTCCTGCTCCTCTTAGCATGATAAAGAAGATTCAAAGAGAGTGAGATGCCAGCTCCTTTCATTCAGTCAGTAGCTTCAATCATTTCTGGTATATGAATAACATGATGTTTTTCAATCGCAAAAATCAATGAATATTGTAAATGCACAAACAGTAATTTCTCCGCATTGCAAGGTGCAATTCTGAAATTTTTTGCTTTTTCCTGCTCCTCTTAGCATGATAAAGAAGATTCAAAGAGAGTGAGATGCCAGCTCCTTTCATTCAGTCAGTAGCTTCAATCATTTCTGGACGTTTTTCAATGGCAAAAATCAATGAATATTGTAAATGCACAAACAGTAATTTCTCCGCATTGCAAGGTGCAATTCTGAAATTTTTTGCTTTTTCCTGCTCCTCTTAGCATGATAAAGAAGATTCAAAGAGAGTGAGATGCCAGCTCCTTTCCTTCAGTCAGTAGCTTCAATCATTTCTGGCATATGAATAACATGATGTTTTTCAATGGCAAAAATCAATGAATTTTGTAAATGCACAAACAGTAATTTCTCCGCATTGCAAGGCGCAATTCTGAAATTTTTTGCTTTTTCCTGCTCCTCTTAGCATGATAAAGAAGATTCAAAGAGAGTGAGATGCCAGCTCCTTTCCTTCAGTCAGTAGCTTCAATCATTTCTGGCATATGAATAACATGATGTTTTTCAATGGCAAAAATCAATGAATTTTGTAAATGCACAAACAGTAATTTCTCCGCATTGCAAGGCGCAATTCTGAAATTTTTTGCTTTTTCCTGCTCCTCTTAGCATGATAAAGAAGATTCAAAGAGAGTGAGATGCCAGCTCCTTTCATTCAGTCAGTAGCTTCAATCATTTCTGGACATTTTTCAATGGCAAAAATCAATGAATATTGTAAATGCACAAACAGTAATTTCTCCGCATTGCAAGGTGCAATTCTGAAATTTTTTGCTTTTTCCTGCTCCTCTTAGCATGATAAAGAAGATTCAAAGAGAGTGAGATGACAGCTCCTTTCATTCAGTCAGTAGCTTCAATCATTTCTGGACGTTTTTCAATGGCAAAAATCAATGAATATTGTAAATGCACAAACAGTAATTTCTCCGCATTGCAAGGTGCAATTCTGAAATTTTTTGCTTTTTCCTGCTCCTCTTAGCATGATAAAGAAGATTCAAAGATAGTGAGGTGCCAGCTCCTTTCATTCAGTCAGGAGCTTCAAACATTTCTGGTATATGAATAACATGTTTTTCAATGGCAAAAATCAATGAATATTGTAAATGCACAAACAGTAATTTCTCCGCATTGCAAGGTGCAATTCTGAAATTTTTTGCTTTTTCCTGCTCCTCTTAGCATGATAAAGAAGATTCAAAGAGAGTGAGATGCCAGCTCCTTTCATTCAGTCAGTAGCTTCAATCATTTCTGGACGTTTTTCAATGGCAAAAATCAATGAATATTGTAAATGCACAAACAGTAATTTCTCCGCATTGCAATGTGCAATTCTGAAATTTTTTGCTTTTTCCTGCTCCTCTTAGCATGATAAAGAAGATTCAAAGAGAGTGAGATGCCAGCTCCTTTCATTCAGTCAGGAGCTTCAAACATTTCTGGTATATGAATAACATGTTTTTCAATGGCAAAAATCAATGAATATTGTAAATGCACAAACAGTAATTTCTCCGCATTGCAAGGTGCAATTCTGAAATTTTTTGCTTTTTCCTGCTCCTCTTAGCATGATAAAGAAGATTCAAAGAGAGTGAGATGCCAGCTCCTTTCATTCAGTCAGTAGCTTCAATCATTTCTGGACGTTTTTCAATGGCAAAAATCAATGAATATTGTAAATGCACAAACAGTAATTTCTCCGCATTGCAAGGTGCAATTCTGAAATTTTTTGCTTTTTCCTGCTCCTCTTAGCATGATAAAGAAGATTCAAAGAGAGTGAGATGCCAGCTCCTTTCATTCAGTCAGTAGCTTCAATCATTTCTGGACGTTTTTCAATGGCAAAAATCAATGAATATTGTAAATGCACAAACTGTAATTTCTCCGCATTGCAAGGTGCAATTCTGAAATTTTTTGCTTTTTCCTGCTCCTCTTAGCATGATAAAGAAGATTCAAAGAGAGTGAGATGCCAGCTCCTTTCATTCAGTCAGTAGCTTCAATCATTTCTGGATGTTTTTCAATGGCAAAAATCAATGAATATTGTAAATGCACAAACAGTAATTTCTCCGCATTGCAAGGTGCAATTCTGAAATTTTTTGCTTTTTCCTGCTCCTCTTAGCATGATAAAGAAGATTCAAAGAGAGTGAGATGCCAGCTCCTTTCATTCAGTCAGTAGCTTCAATCATTTCTGGACATTTTTCAATGGCAAAAATCAATGAATATTGTAAATGCACAAACAGTAATTTCTCCGCATTGCAAGGTGCAATTCTGAAATTTTTTGCTTTTTCCTGCTCCTCTTAGCATGATAAAGAAGATTCAAAGAGAGTGAGATGCCAGCTCCTTTCCTTCAGTCAGTAGCTTCAATCATTTCTGGTATATGAATAACATCATGTTTTTCAATGGCAAAAATCAATGAATTTTGTAAATGCACAAACAGTAATTTCTCCGCATTGCAAGGCGCAATTCTGAAATTTTTTGCTTTTTCCTGCTCCTCTTAGCATGATAAAGAAGATTCAAAGAGAGTGAGATGCCAGCTCCTTTCATTCAGTCAGTAGCTTCAATCATTTCTGGACATTTTTCAATGGCAAAAATCAATGAATATTGTAAATGCTCAAACAGTAATTTCTCCGCATTGCAAGGTGCAATTCTGAAATTTTTTGCTTTTTCCTGCTCCTCTTAGCATGATAAAGAAGATTCAAAGAGAGTGAGATGCCAGCTCCCCTCATTCAGTCAGTAGCTTCAATCATTTCTGGACGTTTTTCAATGGCAAAAATCAATGAATATTGTAAATGCACAAACAGTAATTTCTCCGCATTGCAAGGTGCAATTCTGAAATTTTTTGCTTTTTCCTGCTCCTCTTAGCATGATAAAGAAGATTCAAAGAGAGTGAGGTGCCAGCTCCTTTCATTCAGTCAGGAGCTTCAAACATTTCTGGTATATGAATAACATGTTTTTCAATGGCAAAAATCAATGAATATTGTAAATGCACAAACAGTAATTTCTCCGCATTGCAAGGTGCAATTCTGAAATTTTTTGCTTTTTCCTGCTCCTCTTAGCATGATAAAGAAGATTCAAAGAGAATGAGATGCCAGCTCCTTTCATTCAGTCAGTAGCTTCAATCATTTCTGGACGTTTTTCAATGGCAAAAATCAATTAATATTGTAAATGCACAAACAGTAATTTCTCCGCATTGCTAGGTGCAATTCTGAAATTTTTTGCTTTTTCCTGCTACTCTTAGCATGATAAAGAAGATTCAAAGAGAGTGAGATGCCAGCTCCTTTCATTCAGTCAGTAGCTTCAATCATTTCTGGACGTTTTTCAATGGCAAAAATCAATGAATATTGTAAATGCACAAACTGTAATTTCTCCGCATTGCAAGGTGCAATTCTGAAATTTTTTGCTTTTTCCTGCTCCTTTTAGCATGATAAACAAGATTCAAAGAGAGTGAGATGCCAGCTCCTTTCATTCAGTCAGTAGCTTCAATCATTTATGGACGTTTTTCAATTGCAAAAATCATTGAATATTGTAAATGCACAAACAGTAATTTCTCCGCATTGCAAGGTGCAATTCTGAAATTTTTTACTTTTTCCTGCTCCTCTTAGCATGATAAAGAAGATTCAAAGAGAGTGAGATGCCAGCTCCTTTCATTCAGTCAGTAGCTTCAATCATTTCTGGACGTTTTTCAATGGCAAAAATCAATGAATATTGTAAATGCACAAACAGTAATTTCTCCGCATTGCAAGGTGCAATTCTGAAATTTTTTGCTTTTTCCTGCTCCTCTTAGCATGATAAAGAAGATTCAAAGAGAGTGAGATGCCAGCTCCTTTCATTCAGTCAGTAGCTTCAATCATTTCTGGTATATGAATAACATGATGTTTTTCAATGGCAAAAATCAATGAATTTTGTAAATGCACAAGCAGTAATTTCTCAGCATTGCAAGGTGCAATTCTGAAATTTTTTGCTTTTTCCTGCTCCTCTTAGCATGATAAAGAAGATTCAAAGAGAGTGAGATGCCAGCTCCTTTCATTGTCAGTAGCTTCAATCATTTCTGGACGTTTTTCAATGGCAAAAATCAATGAATATTGTAAATGCACAAACAGTAATTTCTCCGCATTGCAAGGTGCAATTCTGAAATTTTTTGCTTTTTCCTGCTCCTCTTAGCATTATGAAGAAGATTCAAAGAGAGTGAGATACCAGCTCCTTTCATTCAGTCAGTAGCTTCAAACATTTCTGGTATATGAATAACATGATGTTTTTCAATGGCAAAAATCAATGAATATTGTAAATGCACAAACAGTAATTTCTCCGCATTGCAAGGTGCAATTCTGAAATTTTTTGCTTTTTCCTGCTCCTCTTAGCATGATAAAGAAGATTCAAAGAGAGTGAGATGCCAGCTCCTTTAGTTCAGTCAGTAGCTTCAATCATTTCTGGACGTTTTTCAATGGCAAAATTCATTGAATATTGTAAATGCACAAACAGTAATTTCTCCGCATTGCAAGGTGCAATTCTGAAATTTTTTACTTTTTCCTGCTCCTCTTAGCATGATAAAGAAGATTCAAAGAGAGTGAGATGCCAGCTCCTTTCATTCAGTCAGTAGCTTCAATCATTTCTGGTATATGAATAACATGATGTTTTTCAATCGCAAAAATCAATTAATATTGTAAATGCACAAACAGTAATTTCTCCGCATTGCAAGGTGCAATTCTGAAATTTTTTGCTTTTTCCTGCTCCTCTTAGCATGATAAAGAAGATTCAAAGAGAGTGAGATGCCAGCTCCTTTCATTCAGTCAGTAGCTTCAATCATTTCTGGACGTTTTTCAATGGCAAAAATCAATGAATATTGTAAATGCACAAACAGTAATTTCTCCGCATTGCAAGGTGCAATTCTGAAATTTTTTGCTTTTTCCTGCTCCTCTTAGCATGATAAAGAAGATTCAAAGAGAGTGAGATGCCAGCTCCTTTCCTTCAGTCAGTAGCTTCAATCATTTCTGGCATATGAATAACATGATGTTTTTCAATGGCAAAAATCAATGAATTTTGTAAATGCACAAACAGTAATTTCTCCGCATTGCAAGGCGCAATTCTGAAATTTTTTGCTTTTTCCTGCTCCTCTTAGCATGATAAAGAAGATTCAAAGAGAGTGAGATGCCAGCTCCTTTCCTTCAGTCAGTAGCTTCAATCATTTCTGGCATATGAATAACATGATGTTTTTCAATGGCAAAAATCAATGAATTTTGTAAATGCACAAACAGTAATTTCTCCGCATTGCAAGGCGCAATTCTGAAATTTTTTGCTTTTTCCTGCTCCTCTTAGCATGATAAAGAAGATTCAAAGAGAGTGAGATGCCAGCTCCTTTCATTCAGTCAGTAGCTTCAATCATTTCTGGACATTTTTCAATGGCAAAAATCAATGAATATTGTAAATGCACAAACAGTAATTTCTCCGCATTGCAAGGTGCAATTCTGAAATTTTTTGCTTTTTCCTGCTCCTCTTAGCATGATAAAGAAGATTCAAAGAGAGTGAGATGCCAGCTCCTTTAGTTCAGTCAGTAGCTTCAATCATTTCTGGACGTTTTTCAATCGCAAAATTCATTGAATATTGTAAATGCACAAACAGTAATTTCTCCGCATTGCAAGGTGCAATTCTGAAATTTTTTACTTTTTCCTGCTCCTCTTAGCATGATAAAGAAGATTCAAAGAGAGTGAGATGCCAGCTCCTTTCATTCAGTCAGTAGCTTCAATCATTTCTGGTATATGAATAACATGATGTTTTTCAATCGCAAAAATCAATGAATATTGTAAATGCACAAACAGTAATTTCTCCGCATTGCAAGGTGCAATTCTGAAATTTTTTGCTTTTTCCTGCTCCTCTTAGCATGATAAAGAAGATTCAAAGAGAGTGAGATGCCAGCTCCTTTCATTCAGTCAGTAGCTTCAATCATTTCTGGACGTTTTTCAATGGCAAAAATCAATGAATATTGTAAATGCACAAACAGTAATTTCTCCGCATTGCAAGGTGCAATTCTGAAATTTTTTGCTTTTTCCTGCTCCTCTTAGCATGATAAAGAAGATTCAAAGAGAGTGAGATGCCAGCTCCTTTCCTTCAGTCAGTAGCTTCAATCATTTCTGGCATATGAATAACATGATGTTTTTCAATGGCAAAAATCAATGAATTTTGTAAATGCACAAACAGTAATTTCTCCGCATTGCAAGGCGCAATTCTGAAATTTTTTGCTTTTTCCTGCTCCTCTTAGCATGATAAAGAAGATTCAAAGAGAGTGAGATGCCAGCTCCTTTCCTTCAGTCAGTAGCTTCAATCATTTCTGGCATATGAATAACATGATGTTTTTCAATGGCAAAAATCAATGAATTTTGTAAATGCACAAACAGTAATTTCTCCGCATTGCAAGGCGCAATTCTGAAATTTTTTGCTTTTTCCTGCTCCTCTTAGCATGATAAAGAAGATTCAAAGAGAGTGAGATGCCAGCTCCTTTCATTCAGTCAGTAGCTTCAATCATTTCTGGACATTTTTCAATGGCAAAAATCAATGAATATTGTAAATGCACAAACAGTAATTTCTCCGCATTGCAAGGTGCAATTCTGAAATTTTTTGCTTTTTCCTGCTCCTCTTAGCATGATAAAGAAGATTCAAAGAGAGTGAGATGACAGCTCCTTTCATTCAGTCAGTAGCTTCAATCATTTCTGGACGTTTTTCAATGGCAAAAATCAATGAATATTGTAAATGCACAAACAGTAATTTCTCCGCATTGCAAGGTGCAATTCTGAAATTTTTTGCTTTTTCCTGCTCCTCTTAGCATGATAAAGAAGATTCAAAGATAGTGAGATGCCAGCTCCTTTCATTCAGTCAGTAGCTTCAATCATTTCTGGACGTTTTTCAATGGCAAAAATCAATGAATATTGTAAATGCACAAACAGTAATTTCTCCGCATTGCAATGTGCAATTCTGAAATTTTTTGCTTTTTCCTGCTCCTCTTAGCATGATAAAGAAGATTCAAAGAGAGTGAGATGCCAGCTCCTTTCATTCAGTCAGGAGCTTCAAACATTTCTGGTATATGAATAACATGTTTTTCAATGGCAAAAATCAATGAATATTGTAAATGCACAAACAGTAATTTCTCCGCATTGCAAGGTGCAATTCTGAAATTTTTTGCTTTTTCCTGCTCCTCTTAGCATGATAAAGAAGATTCAAAGAGAGTGAGATGCCAGCTCCTTTCATTCAGTCAGTAGCTTCAATCATTTCTGGACGTTTTTCAATGGCAAAAATCAATGAATATTGTAAATGCACAAACAGTAATTTCTCCGCATTGCAAGGTGCAATTCTGAAATTTTTTGCTTTTTTCTGCTCCTCTTAGCATGATAAAGAAGATTCAAAGAGAGTGAGATGCCAGCTCCTTTCATTCAGTCAGTAGCTTCAATCATTTCTGGACGTTTTTCAATGGCAAAAATCAATGAATATTGTAAATGCACAAACTGTAATTTCTCCGCATTGCAAGGTGCAATTCTGAAATTTTTTGCTTTTTCCTGCTCCTCTTAGCATGATAAAGAAGATTCAAAGAGAGTGAGATGCCAGCTCCTTTCATTCAGTCAGTAGCTTCAATCATTTCTGGATGTTTTTCAATGGCAAAAATCAATGAATATTGTAAATGCACAAACAGTAATTTCTCCGCATTGCAAGGTGCAATTCTGAAATTTTTTGCTTTTTCCTGCTCCTCTTAGCATGATAAAGAAGATTCAAAGAGAGTGAGATGCCAGCTCCTTTCATTCAGTCAGTAGCTTCAATCATTTCTGGACATTTTTCAATGGCAAAAATCAATGAATATTGTAAATGCACAAACAGTAATTTCTCCGCATGGAAGGTGCAATTCTGAAATTTTTTGCTTTTTCCTGCTCCTCTTAGCATGATAAAGAAGATTCAAAGAGAGTGAGATGCCAGCTCCTTTCCTTCAGTCAGTAGCTTCAATCATTTCTGGTATATGAATAACATCATGTTTTTCAATGGCAAAAATCAATGAATTTTGTAAATGCACAAACAGTAATTTCTCCGCATTGCAAGGCGCAATTCTGAAATTTTTTGCTTTTTCCTGCTCCTCTTAGCATGATAAAGAAGATTCAAAGAGAGTGAGATGCCAGCTCCTTTCATTCAGTCAGTAGCTTCAATCATTTCTGGACATTTTTCAATGGCAAAAATCAATGAATATTGTAAATGCACAAACAGTAATTTCTCCGCATTGCAAGGTGCAATTCTGAAATTTTTTGCTTTTTCCTGCTCCTCTTAGCATGATAAAGAAGATTCAAAGAGAGTGAGATGCCAGCTCCCCTCATTCAGTCAGTAGCTTCAATCATTTCTGGACGTTTTTCAATGGCAAAAATCAATGAATATTGTAAATGCACAAACAGTAATTTCTCCGCATTGCAAGGTGCAATTCTGAAATTTTTTGCTTTTTCCTGCTCCTCTTAGCATGATAAAGAAGATTCAAAGAGAGTGAGGTGCCAGCTCCTTTCATTCAGTCAGGAGCTTCAAACATTTCTGGTATATGAATAACATGTTTTTCAATGGCAAAAATCAATGAATATTGTAAATGCACAAACAGTAATTTCTCCGCATTGCAAGGTGCAATTCTGAAATTTTTTGCTTTTTCCTGCTCCTCTTAGCATGATAAAGAAGATTCAAAGAGAATGAGATGCCAGCTCCTTTCATTCAGTCAGTAGCTTCAATCATTTCTGGACGTTTTTCAATGGCAAAAATCAATTAATATTGTAAATGCACAAACAGTAATTTCTCCGCATTGCTAGGTGCAATTCTGAAATTTTTTGCTTTTTCCTGCTACTCTTAGCATGATAAAGAAGATTCAAAGAGAGTGAGATGCCAGCTCCTTTCATTCAGTCAGTAGCTTCAATCATTTCTGGACGTTTTTCAATGGCAAAAATCAATGAATATTGTAAATGCACAAACTGTAATTTCTCCGCATTGCAAGGTGCAATTCTGAAATTTTTTGCTTTTTCCTGCTCCTTTTAGCATGATAAACAAGATTCAAAGAGAGTGAGATGCCAGCTCCTTTCATTCAGTCAGTAGCTTCAATCATTTATGGACGTTTTTCAATTGCAAAAATCATTGAATATTGTAAATGCACAAACAGTAATTTCTCCGCATTGCAAGGTGCAATTCTGAAATTTTTTACTTTTTCCTGCTCCTCTTAGCATGATAAAGAAGATTCAAAGAGAGTGAGATGCCAGCTCCTTTCATTCAGTCAGTAGCTTCAATCATTTCTGGTATATGAATAACATGATGTTTTTCAATCGCAAAAATCAATGAATATTGTAAATGCACAAACAGTAATTTCTCCGCATTGCAAGGTGGAATTCTGAAATTTTTTGCTTTTTCCTGCTCCTCTTAGCATGATAAAGAAGATTCAAAGAGAGTGAGATGCCAGCTCCTTTCATTCAGTCAGTAGCTTCAATCATTTCCGGACGTTTTTCAATGGCAAAAATCAATGAATATTGTAAATGCACAAACAGTAATTTCTCCGCATTGCAAGGTGTAATTCTGAAATTTTTTGCTTTTTCCTGCTCCTCTTACCATGATAAAGAAGATTCAAAGAGAGTGAGATGCCAGCTCCTTTCTTTCAGTCAGTAGCTTCAATCATTTCTGGTATATGAATAACATGATGTTTTTCAATGGCAAAAATCAATGAATTTTGTAAATGCACAAACAGTAATTTCTCCGCATTGCAAGGCGCAATTCTGAAATTTTTTGCTTTTTCCTGCTCCTCTTAGCATGATAAAGAATATTCAAAGAGAGTGAGATGCTAGCTCCTTTCATTCAGTCAGTAGCTTCAATCATTTCTGGACGTTTTTCAATGGCAAAAATCAATGAATATTGTAAATGCACAAACAGTAATTTCTCCGCATTGCAAGGTGCAATTCTGAAATTTTTTGCTTTTTCCTGCTCCTCTTAGCATGATAAACAAGATTCAAAGAGAGTGAGGTGCCAGCTCCTTTCATTCAGTCAGGAGCTTCAAACATTTCTGGTATATGAATAACATGTTTTTCAATGGCAAAAATCAATGAATATTGTAAATGCACAAACAGTAATTTCTCCGCATTGCAAGGTGCAATTCTGAAATTTTTTGCTTTTTCCTGCTCCTCTTAGCATGATAAAGAAGATTCAAAGAGAGTGAGATGCCAGCTCCTTTCATTCAGTCAGTAGCTTCAATCATTTCTGGACATTTTTCAATGGCAAAAATCAATGAATATTGTAAATGCACAAACAGTAATTTCTCCGCATTGCAAGGTGCAATTCTGAAATTTTTTGCTTTTTCCTGCTCCTCTTAGCATGATAAAGAAGATTCAAAGAGAGTGAGATGCCAGCTCCTTTCATTCAGTCAGTAGCTTCAATCATTTCTGGACGTTTTTCAATGGCAAAAATCAATGAATATTGTAAATGCACAAACTGTAATTTCTCCGCATTGCAAGGTGCAATTCTGAAATTTTTTGCTTTTTCCTGCTCCTCTTAGCATGATAAAGAAGATTCAAAGAGAGTGAGATGCCAGCTCCTTTCATTCAGTCAGTAGCTTCAATCATTTCTGGACGTTTTTCAATGGCAAAAATCAATGAATATTGTAAATGCACAAACAGTAATTTCTCCGCATTGCAAGGTGCAATTCTGAAATTTTTTGCTTTTTCCTGCTCCTCTTAGCATGATAAAGAAGATTCAAAGAGAGTGAGATACCAGCTCCTTTCATTCAGTCAGTAGCTTCAATCATTTCTGGACGTTTTTCAATGGCAAAAATCAATGAATATTGTAAATGCACAAACAGTAATTTCTCCGCATTGCAAGGTGCAATTCTGAAATTTTTTGCTTTTTCCTGCTCCTCTTAGCATGATAAAGAAGATTCAAAGAGAGTGAGATGCCAGCTCCTTTCATTCAGTCAGTAGCTTCAATCATTTCTGGTATATGAATAACATGATGTTTTTCAATGGCAAAAATCAATGAATTTTGTAAATGCACAAACAGTAATTTCTCAGCATTGCAAGGTGCAATTCTGAAATTTTTTGCTTTTTCCTGCTCCTCTTAGCATGATAAAGAAGATTCAAAGAGAGTGAGATGCCAGCTCCTTTCATTGTCAGTAGCTTCAATCATTTCTGGACGTTTTTCAATGGCAAAAATCAATGAATATTGTAAATGCACAAACAGTAATTTCTCCGCATTGCAAGGTGCAATTCTGAAATTTTTTGCTTTTTCCTGCTCCTCTTAGCATTATGAAGAAGATTCAAAGAGAGTGAGATACCAGCTCCTTTCATTCAGTCAGTAGCTTCAAACATTTCTGGTATATGAATAACATGATGTTTTTCAATGGCAAAAATCAATGAATATTGTAAATGCACAAACAGTAATTTCTCCGCATTGCAAGGTGCAATTCTGAAATTTTTTGCTTTTTCCTGCTCCTCTTAGCATGATAAAGAAGATTCAAAGAGAGTGAGATGCCAGCTCCTTTATTTCAGTCAGTAGCTTCAATCATTTCTGGACGTTTTTCAATGGCAAAATTCATTGAATATTGTAAATGCACAAACAGTAATTTCTCCGCATTGCAAGGTGCAATTCTGAAATTTTTTACTTTTTCCTGCTCCTCTTAGCATGATAAAGAAGATTCAAAGAGAGTGAGATGCCAGCTCCTTTCATTCAGTCAGTAGCTTCAATCATTTCTGGTATATGAATAACATGATGTTTTTCAATCGCAAAAATCAATGAATATTGTAAATGCACAAACAGTAATTTCTCCGCATTGCAAGGTGCAATTCTGAAATTTTTTGCTTTTTCCTGCTCCTCTTAGCATGATAAAGAAGATTCAAAGAGAGTGAGATGCCAGCTCCTTTCATTCAGTCAGTAGCTTCAATCATTTCTGGACGTTTTTCAATGGCAAAAATCAATGAATATTGTAAATGCACAAACAGTAATTTCTCCGCATTGCAAGGTGCAATTCTGAAATTTTTTGCTTTTTCCTGCTCCTCTTAGCATGATAAAGAAGATTCAAAGAGAGTGAGATGCCAGCTCCTTTCCTTCAGTCAGTAGCTTCAATCATTTCTGGCATATGAATAACATGATGTTTTTCAATGGTAAAAATCAATGAATTTTGTAAATGCACAAACAGTAATTTCTCCGCATTGCAAGGCGCAATTCTGAAATTTTTTGCTTTTTCCTGCTCCTCTTAGCATGATAAAGAAGATTCAAAGAGAGTGAGATGCCAGCTCCTTTCCTTCAGTCAGTAGCTTCAATCATTTCTGGCATATGAATAACATGATGTTTTTCAATGGCAAAAATCAATGAATTTTGTAAATGCACAAACAGTAATTTCTCCGCATTGCAAGGTGCAATTCTGAAATTTTTTGCTTTTTCCTGCTCCTCTTAGCATGATAAAGAAGATTCAAAGAGAGTGAGATGCCAGCTCCTTTCCTTCAGTCAGTAGCTTCAATCATTTCTGGCATATGAATAACATGATGTTTTTCAATGGCAAAAATCAATGAATTTTGTAAATGCACAAACAGTAATTTCTCCGCATTGCAAGGCGCAATTCTGAAATTTTTTGCTTTTTCCTGCTCCTCTTAGCATGATAAAGAAGATTCAAAGAGAGTGAGATGCCAGCTCCTTTCCTTCAGTCAGTAGCTTCAATCATTTCTGGCATATGAATAACATGATGTTTTTCAATGGCAAAAATCAATGAATTTTGTAAATGCACAAACAGTAATTTCTCCGCATTGCAAGGCGCAATTCTGAAATTTTTTGCTTTTTCCTGCTCCTCTTAGCATGATAAAGAAGATTCAAAGAGAGTGAGATGCCAGCTCCTTTCATTCAGTCAGTAGCTTCAATCATTTCTGGACATTTTTCAATGGCAAAAATCAATGAATATTGTAAATGCACAAACAGTAATTTCTCCGCATTGCAAGGTGCAATTCTGAAATTTTTTGCTTTTTCCTGCTCCTCTTTGCATGATAAAGAAGATTCAAAGAGAGTGAGATGCCAGCTCCTTTAGTTCAGTCAGTAGCTTCAATCATTTCTGGACGTTTTTCAATGGCAAAATTCATTGAATATTGTAAATGCACAAACAGTAATTTCTCCGCATTGCAAGGTGCAATTCTGAAATTTTTTACTTTTTCCTGCTCCTCTTAGCATGATAAAGAAGATTCAAAGAGAGTGAGATGCCAGCTCCTTTCATTCAGTCAGTAGCTTCAATCATTTCTGGTATATGAATAACATGATGTTTTTCAATCGCAAAAATCAATGAATATTGTAAATGCACAAACAGTAATTTCTCCGCATTGCAAGGTGCAATTCTGAAATTTTTTGCTTTTTCCTGCTCCTCTTAGCATGATAAAGAAGATTCAAAGAGAGTGAGATGCCAGCTCCTTTCATTCAGTCAGTAGCTTCAATCATTTCTGGACGTTTTTCAATGGCAAAAATCAATGAATATTGTAAATGCACAAACAGTAATTTCTCCGCATTGCAAGGTGCAATTCTGAAATTTTTTGCTTTTTCCTGCTCCTCTTAGCATGATAAAGAAGATTCAAAGAGAGTGAGATGCCAGCTCCTTTCCTTCAGTCAGTAGCTTCAATCATTTCTGGCATATGAATAACATGATGTTTTTCAATGGCAAAAATCAATGAATTTTGTAAATGCACAAACAGTAATTTCTCCGCATTGCAAGGCGCAATTCTGAAATTTTTTGCTTTTTCCTGCTCCTCTTAGCATGATAAAGAAGATTCAAAGAGAGTGAGATGCCAGCTCCTTTCCTTCAGTCAGTAGCTTCAATCATTTCTGGCATATGAATAACATGATGTTTTTCAATGGCAAAAATCAATGAATTTTGTAAATGCACAAACAGTAATTTCTCCGCATTGCAAGGCGCAATTCTGAAATTTTTTGCTTTTTCCTGCTCCTCTTAGCATGATAAAGAAGATTCAAAGAGAGTGAGATGCCAGCTCCTTTCATTCAGTCAGTAGCTTCAATCATTTCTGGACATTTTTCAATGGCAAAAATCAATGAATATTGTAAATGCACAAACAGTAATTTCTCCGCATTGCAAGGTGCAATTCTGAAATTTTTTGCTTTTTCCTGCTCCTCTTAGCATGATAAAGAAGATTCAAAGAGAGTGAGATGACAGCTCCTTTCATTCAGTCAGTAGCTTCAATCATTTCTGGACGTTTTTCAATGGCAAAAATCAATGAATATTGTAAATGCACAAACAGTAATTTCTCCGCATTGCAAGGTGCAATTCTGAAATTTTTTGCTTTTTCCTGCTCCTCTTAGCATGATAAAGAAGATTCAAAGATAGTGAGGTGCCAGCTCCTTTCATTCAGTCAGGAGCTTCAAACATTTCTGGTATATGAATAACATGTTTTTCAATGGCAAAAATCAATGAATATTGTAAATGCACAAACAGTAATTTCTCCGCATTGCAAGGTGCAATTCTGAAATTTTTTGCTTTTTCCTGCTCCTCTTAGCATGATAAAGAAGATTCAAAGAGAGTGAGATGCCAGCTCCTTTCATTCAGTCAGTAGCTTCAATCATTTCTGGACGTTTTTCAATGGCAAAAATCAATGAATATTGTAAATGCACAAACAGTAATTTCTCCGCATTGCAATGTGCAATTCTGAAATTTTTTGCTTTTTCCTGCTCCTCTTAGCATGATAAAGAAGATTCAAAGAGAGTGAGATGCCAGCTCCTTTCATTCAGTCAGGAGCTTCAAACATTTCTGGTATATGAATAACATGTTTTTCAATGGCAAAAATCAATGAATATTGTAAATGCACAAACAGTAATTTCTCCGCATTGCAAGGTGCAATTCTGAAATTTTTTGCTTTTTCCTGCTCCTCTTAGCATGATAAAGAAGATTCAAAGAGAGTGAGATGCCAGCTCCTTTCATTCAGTCAGTAGCTTCAATCATTTCTGGACGTTTTTCAATGGCAAAAATCAATGAATATTGTAAATGCACAAACAGTAATTTCTCCGCATTGCAAGGTGCAATTCTGAAATTTTTTGCTTTTTCCTGCTCCTCTTAGCATGATAAAGAAGATTCAAAGAGAGTGAGATGCCAGCTCCTTTCATTCAGTCAGTAGCTTCAATCATTTCTGGACGTTTTTCAATGGCAAAAATCAATGAATATTGTAAATGCACAAACTGTAATTTCTCCGCATTGCAAGGTGCAATTCTGAAATTTTTTGCTTTTTCCTGCTCCTCTTAGCATGATAAAGAAGATTCAAAGAGAGTGAGATGCCAGCTCCTTTCATTCAGTCAGTAGCTTCAATCATTTCTGGACGTTTTTCAATGGCAAAAATCAATGAATATTGTAAATGCACAAACAGTAATTTCTCCGCATTGCAAGGTGCAATTCTGAAATTTTTTGCTTTTTCCTGCTCCTCTTAGCATGATAAAGAAGATTCAAAGAGAGTGAGATGCCAGCTCCTTTCATTCAGTCAGTAGCTTCAATCATTTCTGGACATTTTTCAATGGCAAAAATCAATGAATATTGTAAATGCACAAACAGTAATTTCTCCGCATTGCAAGGTGCAATTCTGAAATTTTTTGCTTTTTCCTGCTCCTCTTAGCATGATAAAGAAGATTCAAAGAGAGTGAGATGCCAGCTCCTTTCCTTCAGTCAGTAGCTTCAATCATTTCTGGTATATGAATAACATCATGTTTTTCAATGGCAAAAATCAATGAATTTTGTAAATGCACAAACAGTAATTTCTCCGCATTGCAAGGCGCAATTCTGAAATTTTTTGCTTTTTCCTGCTCCTCTTAGCATGATAACGAAGATTCAAAGAGAGTGAGATGCCAGCTCCTTTCATTCAGTCAGTAGCTTCAATCATTTCTGGACATTTTTCAATGGCAAAAATCAATGAATATTGTAAATGCACAAACAGTAATTTCTCCGCATTGCAAGGTGCAATTCTGAAATTTTTTGCTTTTTCCTGCTCCTCTTAGCATGATAAAGAAGATTCAAAGAGAGTGAGATGCCAGCTCCCCTCATTCAGTCAGTAGCTTCAATCATTTCTGGACGTTTTTCAATGGCAAAAATCAATGAATATTGTAAATGCACAAACAGTAATTTCTCCGCATTGCAAGGTGCAATTCTGAAATTTTTTGCTTTTTCCTGCTCCTCTTAGCATGATAAAGAAGATTCAAAGAGAATGAGATGCCAGCTCCTTTCATTCAGTCAGTAGCTTCAATCATTTCTGGACGTTTTTCAATGGCAAAAATCAATTAATATTGTAAATGCACAAACAGTAATTTCTCCGCATTGCTAGGTGCAATTCTGAAATTTTTTGCTTTTTCCTGCTACTCTTAGCATGATAAAGAAGATTCAAAGAGAGTGAGATGCCAGCTCCTTTCATTCAGTCAGTAGCTTCAATCATTTCTGGACGTTTTTCAATGGCAAAAATCAATGAATATTGTAAATGCACAAACTGTAATTTCTCCGCATTGCAAGGTGCAATTCTGAAATTTTTTGCTTTTTCCTGCTCCTCTTAGCATGATAAAGAAGATTCAAAGAGAGTGAGATGCCAGCTCCTTTCATTCAGTCAGTAGCTTCAATCATTTCTGGACATTTTTCAATGGCAAAAATCAATGAATATTGTAAATGCACAAACAGTAATTTCTCCGCATTGCAAGGTGCAATTCTGAAATTTTTTGCTTTTTCCTGCTCCTCTTAGCATGATAAAGAAGATTCAAAGAGAGTGAGATGCCAGCTCCTTTCATTCAGTCAGTAGCTTCAATCATTTCTGGACATTTTTCAATGGCAAAAATCAATGAATATTGTAAATGCACAAACAGTAATTTCTCCGCATTGCAAGGTGCAATTCTGAAATTTTTTGCTTTTTCCTGCTCCTCTTAGCATGATAAAGAAGATTCAAAGAGAGTGAGATGTCAGCTCCTTTCATTCAGTCAGTAGCTTCAAACATTTCTGGTATATGAATAACATGATGTTTTTCAATGGCAAAAATCAATGAATATTGTAAATGCACAAACAGTAATTTCTCCGCATTGCAAGGTGCAATTCTGAAATTTTTTGCTTTTTCCTGCTCCTCTTAGCATGATAAAGAAGATTCAAAGAGAGTGAGATGCCAGCTCCTTTCATTCAGTCAGTAGCTTCAATCATTTCTGGTATATGAATAACATGATGTTTTTCAATGGCAAAAATCAATGAATTTTGTAAATGCACAAACAGTAATTTCTCAGCATTGCAAGGTGCAATTCTGAAATTTTTTGCTTTTTCCTGCTGCTCTTAGCATGATAAAGAAGATTCAAAGAGAGTGAGATGCCAGCTCCTTTCATTGTCAGTAGCTTCAATCATTTCTGGACGTTTTTCAATGGCAAAAATCAATGAATATTTTAAATGCACAAACAGTAATTTCTCCGCATTGCAAGGTGCAATTCTGAAATTTTTTGCTTTTTCCTGCTCCTCTTAGCATTATGAAGAAGATTCAAAGAGAGTGAGATACCAGCTCCTTTCATTCAGTCAGTAGCTTCAAACATTTCTGGTATATGAATAACATGATGTTTTTCAATGGCAAAAATCAATGAATATTGTAAATGCACAAACAGTAATTTCTCCGCATTGCAAGGTGCAATTCTGAAATTTTTTGCTTTTTCCTGCTCCTCTTAGCATGATAAAGAAGATTCAAAGAGAGTGAGATGCCAGCTCCTTTCGTTCAGTCAGTAGCTTCAATCATTTCTGGACGTTTTTCAATGGCAAAAATCATTGAATATTGTAAATGCACAAACAGTAATTTCTCCGCATTGCAAGGTGCAATTCTGAAATTTTTTACTTTTTCCTGCTCCTCTTAGCATGATAAAGAAGATTCAAAGAGAGTGAGATGCCAGCTCCTTTCGTTCAGTCAGTAGCTTCAATCATTTCTGGACGTTTTTCAATTGCAAAAATCATTGAATATTGTAAATGCACAAACAGTAATTTCTCCGCATTGCAAGGTGCAATTCTGAAATTTTTTACTTTTTCCTGCTCCTCTTAGCATGATAAAGAAGATTCAAAGAGAGTGAGATGCCAGCTCCTTTCATTCAGTCAGTAGCTTCAATCATTTCTGGTATATGAATAACATGATGTTTTTCAATCGCAAAAATCAATGAATATTGTAAATGCACAAACAGTAATTTCTCCGCATTGCAAGGTGCAATTCTGAAATTTTTTGCTTTTTCCTGCTCCTCTTAGCATGATAAAGAAGATTCAAAGAGAGTGAGATGCCAGCTCCTTTCATTCAGTCAGTAGCTTCAATCATTTCCGGACGTTTTTCAATGGCAAAAATCAATGAATATTGTAAATGCACAAACAGTAATTTCTCCGCATTGCAAGGTGTAATTCTGAAATTTTTTGCTTTTTCCTGCTCCTCTTAGCATGATAAAGAAGATTCAAAGAGAGTGAGATGCCAGCTCCTTTCTTTCAGTCAGTAGCTTCAATCATTTCTGGTATATGAATAACATGATGTTTTTCAATGGCAAAAATCAATGAATTTTGTAAATGCACAAACAGTAATTTCTCCGCATTGCAAGGCGCAATTCTGAAATTTTTTGCTTTTTCCTGCTCCTCTTAGCATGATAAAGAAGATTCAAAGAGAGTGAGATGCTAGCTCCTTTCATTCAGTCAGTAGCTTCAATCATTTCTGGACGTTTTTCAATGGCAAAAATCAATGAATATTGTAAATGCACAAACAGTAATTTCTCCGCATTGCAAGGTGCAATTCTGAAATTTTTTGCTTTTTCCTGCTCCTCTTAGCATGATAAACAAGATTCAAAGAGAGTGAGGTGCCAGCTCCTTTCATTCAGTCAGGAGCTTCAAACATTTCTGGTATATGAATAACATGTTTTTCAATGGCAAAAATCAATGAATATTGTAAATGCACAAACAGTAATTTCTCCGCATTGCAAGGTGCAATTCTGAAATTTTTTGCTTTTTCCTGCTCCTCTTAGCATGATAAAGAAGATTCAAAGAGAGTGAGATGCCAGCTCCTTTCATTCAGTCAGTAGCTTCAATCATTTCTGGACATTTTTCAATGGCAAAAATCAATGAATATTGTAAATGCACAAACAGTAATTTCTCCGCATTGCAAGGTGCAATTCTGAAATTTTTTGCTTTTTCCTGCTCCTCTTAGCATGATAAAGAAGATTCAAAGAGAGTGAGATGCCAGCTCCTTTCATTCAGTCAGTAGCTTCAATCATTTCTGGACGTTTTTCAATGGCAAAAATCAATGAATATTGTAAATGCACAAACAGTAATTTCTCCGCATTGCAAGGTGCAATTCTGAAATTTTTTGCTTTTTCCTGCTCCTCTTAGCATGATAAAGAAGATTCAAAGAGAGTGAGATGCCAGCTCCTTTCCTTCAGTCAGTAGCTTCAATCATTTCTGGTATATGAATAACATCATGTTTTTCAATGGCAAAAATCAATGAATTTTGTAAATGCACAAACAGTAATTTCTCCGCCTTGCAAGGCGCAATTCTGAAATTTTTTGCTTTTTCCTGCTCCTCTTAGCATGATAACGAAGATTCAAAGAGAGTGAGATGCCAGCTCCTTTCATTCAGTCAGTAGCTTCAATCATTTCTGGACATTTTTCAATGGCAAAAATCAATGAATATTGTAAATGCACAAACAGTAATTTCTCCGCATTGCAAGGTGCAATTCTGAAATTTTTTGCTTTTTCCTGCTCCTCTTAGCATGATAAAGAAGATTCAAAGAGAGTGAGATGCCAGCTCCCCTCATTCAGTCAGTAGCTTCAATCATTTCTGGACGTTTTTCAATGGCAAAAATCAATGAATATTGTAAATGCACAAACAGTAATTTCTCCGCATTGCAAGGTGCAATTCTGAAATTTTTTGCTTTTTCCTGCTCCTCTTAGCATGATAAAGAAGATTCAAAGAGAATGAGATGCCAGCTCCTTTCATTCAGTCAGTAGCTTCAATCATTTCTGGACGTTTTTCAATGGCAAAAATCAATTAATATTGTAAATGCACAAACAGTAATTTCTCCGCATTGCTAGGTGCAATTCTGAAATTTTTTGCTTTTTCCTGCTACCCTTAGCATGATAAAGAAGATTCAAAGAGAGTGAGATGCCAGCTCCTTTCATTCAGTCAGTAGCTTCAATCATTTCTGGACGTTTTTCAATGGCAAAAATCAATGAATATTGTAAATGCACAAACTGTAATTTCTCCGCATTGCAAGGTGCAATTCTGAAATTTTTTGCTTTTTCCTGCTCCTCTTAGCATGATAAAGAAGATTCAAAGAGAGTGAGATGCCAGCTCCTTTCATTCAGTCAGTAGCTTCAATCATTTCTGGACATTTTTCAATGGCAAAAATCAATGAATATTGTAAATGCACAAACAGTAATTTCTCCGCATTGCAAGGTGCAATTCTGAAATTTTTTGCTTTTTCCTGCTCCTCTTAGCATGATAAAGAAGATTCAAAGAGAGTGAGATGCCAGCTCCTTTCATTCAGTCAGTAGCTTCAATCATTTCTGGACATTTTTCAATGGCAAAAATCAATGAATATTGTAAATGCACAAACAGTAATTTCTCCGCATTGCAAGGTGCAATTCTGAAATTTTTTGCTTTTTCCTGCTCCTCTTAGCATGATAAAGAAGATTCAAAGAGAGTGAGATGTCAGCTCCTTTCATTCAGTCAGTAGCTTCAAACATTTCTGGTATATGAATAACATGATGTTTTTCAATGGCAAAAATCAATGAATATTGTAAATGCACAAACAGTAATTTCTCCGCATTGCAAGGTGCAATTCTGAAATTTTTTGCTTTTTCCTGCTCCTCTTAGCATGATAAAGAAGATTCAAAGAGAGTGAGATGCCAGCTCCTTTCATTCAGTCAGTAGCTTCAATCATTTCTGGTATATGAATAACATGATGTTTTTCAATGGCAAAAATCAATGAATTTTGTAAATGCACAAACAGTAATTTCTCAGCATTGCAAGGTGCAATTCTGAAATTTTTTGCTTTTTCCTGCTGCTCTTAGCATGATAAAGAAGATTCAAAGAGAGTGAGATGCCAGCTCCTTTCATTGTCAGTAGCTTCAATCATTTCTGGACGTTTTTCAATGGCAAAAATCAATGAATATTTTAAATGCACAAACAGTAATTTCTCCGCATTGCAAGGTGCAATTCTGAAATTTTTTGCTTTTTCCTGCTCCTCTTAGCATTATGAAGAAGATTCAAAGAGAGTGAGATACCAGCTCCTTTCATTCAGTCAGTAGCTTCAAACATTTCTGGTATATGAATAACATGATGTTTTTCAATGGCAAAAATCAATGAATATTGTAAATGCACAAACAGTAATTTCTCCGCATTGCAAGGTGCAATTCTGAAATTTTTTGCTTTTTCCTGCTCCTCTTAGCATGATAAAGAAGATTCAAAGAGAGTGAGATGCCAGCTCCTTTCGTTCAGTCAGTAGCTTCAATCATTTCTGGACGTTTTTCAATGGCAAAAATCATTGAATATTGTAAATGCACAAACAGTAATTTCTCCGCATTGCAAGGTGCAATTCTGAAATTTTTTACTTTTTCCTGCTCCTCTTAGCATGATAAAGAAGATTCAAAGAGAGTGAGATGCCAGCTCCTTTCGTTCAGTCAGTAGCTTCAATCATTTCTGGACGTTTTTCAATTGCAAAAATCATTGAATATTGTAAATGCACAAACAGTAATTTCTCCGCATTGCAAGGTGCAATTCTGAAATTTTTTACTTTTTCCTGCTCCTCTTAGCATGATAAAGAAGATTCAAAGAGAGTGAGATGCCAGCTCCTTTCATTCAGTCAGTAGCTTCAATCATTTCTGGTATATGAATAACATGATGTTTTTCAATCGCAAAAATCAATGAATATTGTAAATGCACAAACAGTAATTTCTCCGCATTGCAAGGTGCAATTCTGAAATTTTTTGCTTTTTCCTGCTCCTCTTAGCATGATAAAGAAGATTCAAAGAGAGTGAGATGCCAGCTCCTTTCATTCAGTCAGTAGCTTCAATCATTTCCGGACGTTTTTCAATGGCAAAAATCAATGAATATTGTAAATGCACAAACAGTAATTTCTCCGCATTGCAAGGTGTAATTCTGAAATTTTTTGCTTTTTCCTGCTCCTCTTAGCATGATAAAGAAGATTCAAAGAGAGTGAGATGCCAGCTCCTTTCTTTCAGTCAGTAGCTTCAATCATTTCTGGTATATGAATAACATGATGTTTTTCAATGGCAAAAATCAATGAATTTTGTAAATGCACAAACAGTAATTTCTCCGCATTGCAAGGCGCAATTCTGAAATTTTTTGCTTTTTCCTGCTCCTCTTAGCATGATAAAGAAGATTCAAAGAGAGTGAGATGCTAGCTCCTTTCATTCAGTCAGTAGCTTCAATCATTTCTGGACGTTTTTCAATGGCAAAAATCAATGAATATTGTAAATGCACAAACAGTAATTTCTCCGCATTGCAAGGTGCAATTCTGAAATTTTTTGCTTTTTCCTGCTCCTCTTAGCATGATAAACAAGATTCAAAGAGAGTGAGGTGCCAGCTCCTTTCATTCAGTCAGGAGCTTCAAACATTTCTGGTATATGAATAACATGTTTTTCAATGGCAAAAATCAATGAATATTGTAAATGCACAAACAGTAATTTCTCCGCATTGCAAGGTGCAATTCTGAAATTTTTTGCTTTTTCCTGCTCCTCTTAGCATGATAAAGAAGATTCAAAGAGAGTGAGATGCCAGCTCCTTTCATTCAGTCAGTAGCTTCAATCATTTCTGGACATTTTTCAATGGCAAAAATCAATGAATATTGTAAATGCACAAACAGTAATTTCTCCGCATTGCAAGGTGCAATTCTGAAATTTTTTGCTTTTTCCTGCTCCTCTTAGCATGATAAAGAAGATTCAAAGAGAGTGAGATGCCAGCTCCTTTCATTCAGTCAGTAGCTTCAATCATTTCTGGACGTTTTTCAATGGCAAAAATCAATGAATATTGTAAATGCACAAACAGTAATTTCTCCGCATTGCAAGGTGCAATTCTGAAATTTTTTGCTTTTTCCTGCTCCTCTTAGCATGATAAAGAAGATTCAAAGAGAGTGAGATGCCAGCTCCTTTCCTTCAGTCAGTAGCTTCAATCATTTCTGGTATATGAATAACATCATGTTTTTCAATGGCAAAAATCAATGAATTTTGTAAATGCACAAACAGTAATTTCTCCGCATTGCAAGGCGCAATTCTGAAATTTTTTGCTTTTTCCTGCTCCTCTTAGCATGATAACGAAGATTCAAAGAGAGTGAGATGCCAGCTCCTTTCATTCAGTCAGTAGCTTCAATCATTTCTGGACATTTTTCAATGGCAAAAATCAATGAATATTGTAAATGCACAAACAGTAATTTCTCCGCATTGCAAGGTGCAATTCTGAAATTTTTTGCTTTTTCCTGCTCCTCTTAGCATGATAAAGAAGATTCAAAGAGAGTGAGATGCCAGCTCCCCTCATTCAGTCAGTAGCTTCAATCATTTCTGGACGTTTTTCAATGGCAAAAATCAATGAATATTGTAAATGCACAAACAGTAATTTCTCCGCATTGCAAGGTGCAATTCTGAAATTTTTTGCTTTTTCCTGCTCCTCTTAGCATGATAAAGAAGATTCAAAGAGAATGAGATGCCAGCTCCTTTCATTCAGTCAGTAGCTTCAATCATTTCTGGACGTTTTTCAATGGCAAAAATCAATTAATATTGTAAATGCACAAACAGTATTTTCTCCGCATTGCTAGGTGCAATTCTGAAATTTTTTGCTTTTTCCTGCTACTCTTAGCATGATAAAGAAGATTCAAAGAGAGTGAGATGCCAGCTCCTTTCATTCAGTCAGTAGCTTCAATCATTTCTGGACGTTTTTCAATGGCAAAAATCAATGAATATTGTAAATGCACAAACTGTAATTTCTCCGCATTGCAAGGTGCAATTCTGAAATTTTTTGCTTTTTCCTGCTCCTCTTAGCATGATAAAGAAGATTCAAAGAGAGTGAGATGCCAGCTCCTTTCATTCAGTCAGTAGCTTCAATCATTTCTGGACATTTTTCAATGGCAAAAATCAATGAATATTGTAAATGCACAAACAGTAATTTCTCCGCATTGCAAGGTGCAATTCTGAAATTTTTTGCTTTTTCCTGCTCCTCTTAGCATGATAAAGAAGATTCAAAGAGAGTGAGATGCCAGCTCCTTTCATTCAGTCAGTAGCTTCAATCATTTCTGGACATTTTTCAATGGCAAAAATCAATGAATATTGTAAATGCACAAACAGTAATTTCTCCGCATTGCAAGGTGCAATTCTGAAATTTTTTGCTTTTTCCTGCTCCTCTTAGCATGATAAAGAAGATTCAAAGAGAGTGAGATGTCAGCTCCTTTCATTCAGTCAGTAGCTTCAAACATTTCTGGTATATGAATAACATGATGTTTTTCAATGGCAAAAATCAATGAATATTGTAAATGCACAAACAGTAATTTCTCCGCATTGCAAGGTGCAATTCTGAAATTTTTTGCTTTTTCCTGCTCCTCTTAGCATGATAAAGAAGATTCAAAGAGAGTGAGATGCCAGCTCCTTTCATTCAGTCAGTAGCTTCAATCATTTCTGGTATATGAATAACATGATGTTTTTCAATGGCAAAAATCAATGAATTTTGTAAATGCACAAACAGTAATTTCTCAGCATTGCAAGGTGCAATTCTGAAATTTTTTGCTTTTTCCTGCTGCTCTTAGCATGATAAAGAAGATTCAAAGAGAGTGAGATGCCAGCTCCTTTCATTGTCAGTAGCTTCAATCATTTCTGGACGTTTTTCAATGGCAAAAATCAATGAATATTTTAAATGCACAAACAGTAATTTCTCCGCATTGCAAGGTGCAATTCTGAAATTTTTTGCTTTTTCCTGCTCCTCTTAGCATTATGAAGAAGATTCAAAGAGAGTGAGATACCAGCTCCTTTCATTCAGTCAGTAGCTTCAAACATTTCTGGTATATGAATAACATGATGTTTTTCAATGGCAAAAATCAATGAATATTGTAAATGCACAAACAGTAATTTCTCCGCATTGCAAGGTGCAATTCTGAAATTTTTTGCTTTTTCCTGCTCCTCTTAGCATGATAAAGAAGATTCAAAGAGAGTGAGATGCCAGCTCCTTTCGTTCAGTCAGTAGCTTCAATCATTTCTGGACGTTTTTCAATGGCAAAAATCATTGAATATTGTAAATGCACAAACAGTAATTTCTCCGCATTGCAAGGTGCAATTCTGAAATTTTTTACTTTTTCCTGCTCCTCTTAGCATGATAAAGAAGATTCAAAGAGAGTGAGATGCCAGCTCCTTTCGTTCAGTCAGTAGCTTCAATCATTTCTGGACGTTTTTCAATTGCAAAAATCATTGAATATTGTAAATGCACAAACAGTAATTTCTCCGCATTGCAAGGTGCAATTCTGAAATTTTTTACTTTTTCCTGCTCCTCTTAGCATGATAAAGAAGATTCAAAGAGAGTGAGATGCCAGCTCCTTTCATTCAGTCAGTAGCTTCAATCATTTCTGGTATATGAATAACATGATGTTTTTCAATCGCAAAAATCAATGAATATTGTAAATGCACAAACAGTAATTTCTCCGCATTGCAAGGTGCAATTCTGAAATTTTTTGCTTTTTCCTGCTCCTCTTAGCATGATAAAGAAGATTCAAAGAGAGTGAGATGCCAGCTCCTTTCATTCAGTCAGTAGCTTCAATCATTTCCGGACGTTTTTCAATGGCAAAAATCAATGAATATTGTAAATGCACAAACAGTAATTTCTCCGCATTGCAAGGTGTAATTCTGAAATTTTTTGCTTTTTCCTGCTCCTCTTAGCATGATAAAGAAGATTCAAAGAGAGTGAGATGCCAGCTCCTTTCTTTCAGTCAGTAGCTTCAATCATTTCTGGTATATGAATAACATGATGTTTTTCAATGGCAAAAATCAATGAATTTTGTAAATGCACAAACAGTAATTTCTCCGCATTGCAAGGCGCAATTCTGAAATTTTTTGCTTTTTCCTGCTCCTCTTAGCATGATAAAGAAGATTCAAAGAGAGTGAGATGCTAGCTCCTTTCATTCAGTCAGTAGCTTCAATCATTTCTGGACGTTTTTCAATGGCAAAAATCAATGAATATTGTGAATGCACAAACAGTAATTTCTCCGCATTGCAAGGTGCAATTCTGAAATTTTTTGCTTTTTCCTGCTCCTCTTAGCATGATAAACAAGATTCAAAGAGAGTGAGGTGCCAGCTCCTTTCATTCAGTCAGGAGCTTCAAACATTTCTGGTATATGAATAACATGTTTTTCAATGGCAAAAATCAATGAATATTGTAAATGCACAAACAGTAATTTCTCCGCATTGCAAGGTGCAATTCTGAAATTTTTTGCTTTTTCCTGCTCCTCTTAGCATGATAAAGAAGATTCAAAGAGAGTGAGATGCCAGCTCCTTTCATTCAGTCAGTAGCTTCAATCATTTCTGGACATTTTTCAATGGCAAAAATCAATGAATATTGTAAATGCACAAACAGTAATTTCTCCGCATTGCAAGGTGCAATTCTGAAATTTTTTGCTTTTTCCTGCTCCTCTTAGCATGATAAAGAAGATTCAAAGAGAGTGAGATGCCAGCTCCTTTCATTCAGTCAGTAGCTTCAATCATTTCTGGACGTTTTTCAATGGCAAAAATCAATGAATATTGTAAATGCACAAACTGTAATTTCTCCGCATTGCAAGGTGCAATTCTGAAATTTTTTGCTTTTTCCTGCTCCTCTTAGCATGATAAAGAAGATTCAAAGAGAGTGAGATGCCAGCTCCTTTCATTCAGTCAGTAGCTTCAATCATTTCTGGACGTTTTTCAATGGCAAAAATCAATGAATATTGTAAATGCACAAACAGTAATTTCTCCGCATTGCAAGGTGCAATTCTGAAATTTTTTGCTTTTTCCTGCTCCTCTTAGCATGATAAAGAAGATTCAAAGAGAGTGAGATGCCAGCTCCTTTCATTCAGTCAGTAGCTTCAATCATTTCTGGACGTTTTTCAATGGCAAAAATCAATGAATATTGTAAATGCACAAACAGTAATTTCTCCGCATTGCAAGGTGCAATTCTGAAATTTTTTGCTTTTTCCTGCTCCTCTTAGCATGATAAAGAAGATTCAAAGAGAGTGAGATGCCAGCTCCTTTCATTCAGTCAGTAGCTTCAATCATTTCTGGTATATGAATAACATGATGTTTTTCAATGGCAAAAATCAATGAATTTTGTAAATGCACAAACAGTAATTTCTCAGCATTGCAAGGTGCAATTCTGAAATTTTTTGCTTTTTCCTGCTCCTCTTAGCATGATAAAGAAGATTCAAAGAGAGTGAGATGCCAGCTCCTTTCATTGTCAGTAGCTTCAATCATTTCTGGACGTTTTTCAATGGCAAAAATCAATGAATATTGTAAATGCACAAACAGTAATTTCTCCGCATTGCAAGGTGCAATTCTGAAATTTTTTGCTTTTTCCTGCTCCTCTTAGCATTATGAAGAAGATTCAAAGAGAGTGAGATACCAGCTCCTTTCATTCAGTCAGTAGCTTCAAACATTTCTGGTATATGAATAACATGATGTTTTTCAATGGCAAAAATCAATGAATATTGTAAATGCACAAACAGTAATTTCTCCGCATTGCAAGGTGCAATTCTGAAATTTTTTGCTTTTTCCTGCTCCTCTTAGCATGATAAAGAAGATTCAAAGAGAGTGAGATGCCAGCTCCTTTAGTTCAGTCAGTAGCTTCAATCATTTCTGGACGTTTTTCAATGGCAAAATTCATTGAATATTGTAAATGCACAAACAGTAATTTCTCCGCATTGCAAGGTGCAATTCTGAAATTTTTTACTTTTTCCTGCTCCTCTTAGCATGATAAAGAAGATTCAAAGAGAGTGAGATGCCAGCTCCTTTCATTCAGTCAGTAGCTTCAATCATTTCTGGTATATGAATAACATGATGTTTTTCAATCGCAAAAATCAATGAATATTGTAAATGCACAAACAGTAATTTCTCCGCATTGCAAGGTGCAATTCTGAAATTTTTTGCTTTTTCCTGCTCCTCTTAGCATGATAAAGAAGATTCAAAGAGAGTGAGATGCCAGCTCCTTTCATTCAGTCAGTAGCTTCAATCATTTCTGGACGTTTTTCAATGGCAAAAATCAATGAATATTGTAAATGCACAAACAGTAATTTCTCCGCATTGCAAGGTGCAATTCTGAAATTTTTTGCTTTTTCCTGCTCCTCTTAGCATGATAAAGAAGATTCAAAGAGAGTGAGATGCCAGCTCCTTTCCTTCAGTCAGTAGCTTCAATCATTTCTGGCATATGAATAACATGATGTTTTTCAATGGCAAAAATCAATGAATATTGTAAATGCACAAACAGTAATTTCTCCGCATTGCAAGGTGCAATTCTGAAATTTTTTGCTTTTTCCTGCTCCTCTTAGCATGATAAAGAAGATTCAAAGAGAATGAGATGCCAGCTCCTTTCATTCAGTCAGTAGCTTCAATCATTTCTGGACGTTTTTCAATGGCAAAAATCAATTAATATTGTAAATGCACAAACAGTAATTTCTCCGCATTGCTAGGTGCAATTCTGAAATTTTTTGCTTTTTCCTGCTACTCTTAGCATGATAAAGAAGATTCAAAGAGAGTGAGATGCCAGCTCCTTTCATTCAGTCAGTAGCTTCAATCATTTCTGGACGTTTTTCAATGGCAAAAATCAATGAATATTGTAAATGCACAAACTGTAATTTCTCCGCATTGCAAGGTGCAATTCTGAAATTTTTTGCTTTTTCCTGCTCCTCTTAGCATGATAAAGAAGATTCAAAGAGAGTGAGATGCCAGCTCCTTTCATTCAGTCAGTAGCTTCAATCATTTCTGGACATTTTTCAATGGCAAAAATCAATGAATATTGTAAATGCACAAACAGTAATTTCTCCGCATTGCAAGGTGCAATTCTGAAATTTTTTGCTTTTTCCTGCTCCTCTTAGCATGATAAAGAAGATTCAAAGAGAGTGAGATGCCAGCTCCTTTCATTCAGTCAGTAGCTTCAATCATTTCTGGACATTTTTCAATGGCAAAAATCAATGAATATTGTAAATGCACAAACAGTAATTTCTCCGCATTGCAAGGTGCAATTCTGAAATTTTTTGCTTTTTCCTGCTCCTCTTAGCATTATAAAGAAGATTCAAAGAGAGTGAGATGTCAGCTCCTTTCATTCAGTCAGTAGCTTCAAACATTTCTGGTATATGAATAACATGATGTTTTTCAATGGCAAAAATCAATGAATATTGTAAATGCACAAACAGTAATTTCTCCGCATTGCAAGGTGCAATTCTGAAATTTTTTGCTTTTTCCTGCTCCTCTTAGCATGATAAAGAAGATTCAAAGAGAGTGAGATGCCAGCTCCTTTCATTCAGTCAGTAGCTTCAATCATTTCTGGTATATGAATAACATGATGTTTTTCAATGGCAAAAATCAATGAATTTTGTAAATGCACAAACAGTAATTTCTCAGCATTGCAAGGTGCAATTCTGAAATTTTTTGCTTTTTCCTGCTGCTCTTAGCATGATAAAGAAGATTCAAAGAGAGTGAGATGCCAGCTCCTTTCATTGTCAGTAGCTTCAATCATTTCTGGACGTTTTTCAATGGCAAAAATCAATGAATATTTTAAATGCACAAACAGTAATTTCTCCGCATTGCAAGGTGCAATTCTGAAATTTTTTGCTTTTTCCTGCTCCTCTTAGCATTATGAAGAAGATTCAAAGAGAGTGAGATACCAGCTCCTTTCATTCAGTCAGTAGCTTCAAACATTTCTGGTATATGAATAACATGATGTTTTTCAATGGCAAAAATCAATGAATATTGTAAATGCACAAACAGTAATTTCTCCGCATTGCAAGGTGCAATTCTGAAATTTTTTGCTTTTTCCTGCTCCTCTTAGCATGATAAAGAAGATTCAAAGAGAGTGAGATGCCAGCTCCTTTCGTTCAGTCAGTAGCTTCAATCATTTCTGGACGTTTTTCAATGGCAAAAATCATTGAATATTGTAAATGCACAAACAGTAATTTCTCCGCATTGCAAGGTGCAATTCTGAAATTTTTTACTTTTTCCTGCTCCTCTTAGCATGATAAAGAAGATTCAAAGAGAGTGAGATGCCAGCTCCTTTCGTTCAGTCAGTAGCTTCAATCATTTCTGGACGTTTTTCAATTGCAAAAATCATTGAATATTGTAAATGCACAAACAGTAATTTCTCCGCATTGCAAGGTGCAATTCTGAAATTTTTTACTTTTTCCTGCTCCTCTTAGCATGATAAAGAAGATTCAAAGAGAGTGAGATGCCAGCTCCTTTCATTCAGTCAGTAGCTTCAATCATTTCTGGTATATGAATAACATGATGTTTTTCAATCGCAAAAATCAATGAATATTGTAAATGCACAAACAGTAATTTCTCCGCATTGCAAGGTGCAATTCTGAAATTTTTTGCTTTTTCCTGCTCCTCTTAGCATGATAAAGAAGATTCAAAGAGAGTGAGATGCCAGCTCCTTTCATTCAGTCAGTAGCTTCAATCATTTCCGGACGTTTTTCAATGGCAAAAATCAATGAATATTGTAAATGCACAAACAGTAATTTCTCCGCATTGCAAGGTGTAATTCTGAAATTTTTTGCTTTTTCCTGCTCCTCTTAGCATGATAAAGAAGATTCAAAGAGAGTGAGATGCCAGCTCCTTTCTTTCAGTCAGTAGCTTCAATCATTTCTGGTATATGAATAACATGATGTTTTTCAATGGCAAAAATCAATGAATTTTGTAAATGCACAAACAGTAATTTCTCCGCATTGCAAGGCGCAATTCTGAAATTTTTTGCTTTTTCCTGCTCCTCTTAGCATGATAAAGAAGATTCAAAGAGAGTGAGATGCTAGCTCCTTTCATTCAGTCAGTAGCTTCAATCATTTCTGGACGTTTTTCAATGGCAAAAATCAATGAATATTGTAAATGCACAAACAGTAATTTCTCCGCATTGCAAGGTGCAATTCTAAAATTTTTTGCTTTTTCCTGCTCCTCTTAGCATGATAAACAAGATTCAAAGAGAGTGAGGTGCCAGCTCCTTTCATTCAGTCAGGAGCTTCAAACATTTCTGGTATATGAATAACATGTTTTTCAATGGCAAAAATCAATGAATATTGTAAATGCACAAACAGTAATTTCTCCGCATTGCAAGGTGCAATTCTGAAATTTTTTGCTTTTTCCTGCTCCTCTTAGCATGATAAAGAAGATTCAAAGAGAGTGAGATGCCAGCTCCTTTCATTCAGTCAGTAGCTTCAATCATTTCTGGACATTTTTCAATGGCAAAAATCAATGAATATTGTAAATGCACAAACAGTAATTTCTCCGCATTGCAAGGTGCAATTCTGAAATTTTTTGCTTTTTCCTGCTCCTCTTAGCATGATAAAGAAGATTCAAAGAGAGTGAGATGCCAGCTCCTTTCATTCAGTCAGTAGCTTCAATCATTTCTGGACGTTTTTCAATGGCAAAAATCAATGAATATTGTAAATGCACAAACTGTAATTTCTCCGCATTGCAAGGTGCAATTCTGAAATTTTTTGCTTTTTCCTGCTCCTCTTAGCATGATAAAGAAGATTCAAAGAGAGTGAGATGCCAGCTCCTTTCATTCAGTCAGTAGCTTCAATCATTTCTGGACGTTTTTCAATGGCAAAAATCAATGAATATTGTAAATGCACAAACAGTAATTTCTCCGCATTGCAAGGTGCAATTCTGAAATTTTTTGCTTTTTCCTGCTCCTCTTAGCATGATAAAGAAGATTCAAAGAGAGTGAGATGCCAGCTCCTTTCATTCAGTCAGTAGCTTCAATCATTTCTGGACGTTTTTCAATGGCAAAAATCAATGAATATTGTAAATGCACAAACAGTAATTTCTCCGCATTGCAAGGTGCAATTCTGAAATTTTTTGCTTTTTCCTGCTCCTCTTAGCATGATAAAGAAGATTCAAAGAGAGTGAGATGCCAGCTCCTTTCATTCAGTCAGTAGCTTCAATCATTTCTGGTATATGAATAACATGATGTTTTTCAATGGCAAAAATCAATGAATTTTGTAAATGCACAAACAGTAATTTCTCAGCATTGCAAGGTGCAATTCTGAAATTTTTTGCTTTTTCCTGCTCCTCTTAGCATGATAAAGAAGATTCAAAGAGAGTGAGATGCCAGCTCCTTTCATTGTCAGTAGCTTCAATCATTTCTGGACGTTTTTCAATGGCAAAAATCAATGAATATTGTAAATGCACAAACAGTAATTTCTCCGCATTGCAAGGTGCAATTCTGAAATTTTTTGCTTTTTCCTGCTCCTCTTAGCATTATGAAGAAGATTCAAAGAGAGTGAGATACCAGCTCCTTTCATTCAGTCAGTAGCTTCAAACATTTCTGGTATATGAATAACATGATGTTTTTCAATGGCAAAAATCAATGAATATTGTAAATGCACAAACAGTAATTTCTCCGCATTGCAAGGTGCAATTCTGAAATTTTTTGCTTTTTCCTGCTCCTCTTAGCATGATAAAGAAGATTCAAAGAGAGTGAGATGCCAGCTCCTTTAGTTCAGTCAGTAGCTTCAATCATTTCTGGACGTTTTTCAATGGCAAAATTCATTGAATATTGTAAATGCACAAACAGTAATTTCTCCGCATTGCAAGGTGCAATTCTGAAATTTTTTACTTTTTCCTGCTCCTCTTAGCATGATAAAGAAGATTCAAAGAGAGTGAGATGCCAGCTCCTTTCATTCAGTCAGTAGCTTCAATCATTTCTGGTATATGAATAACATGATGTTTTTCAATCGCAAAAATCAATGAATATTGTAAATGCACAAACAGTAATTTCTCCGCATTGCAAGGTGCAATTCTGAAATTTTTTGCTTTTTCCTGCTCCTCTTAGCATGATAAAGAAGATTCAAAGAGAGTGAGATGCCAGCTCCTTTCATTCAGTCAGTAGCTTCAATCATTTCTGGACGTTTTTCAATGGCAAAAATCAATGAATATTGTAAATGCACAAACAGTAATTTCTCCGCATTGCAAGGTGCAATTCTGAAATTTTTTGCTTTTTCCTGCTCCTCTTAGCATGATAAAGAAGATTCAAAGAGAGTGAGATGCCAGCTCCTTTCCTTCAGTCAGTAGCTTCAATCATTTCTGGCATATGAATAACATGATGTTTTTCAATGGCAAAAATCAATGAATTTTGTAAATGCACAAACAGTAATTTCTCCGCATTGCAAGGCGCAATTCTGAAATTTTTTGCTTTTTCCTGCTCCTCTTAGCATGATAAAGAAGATTCAAAGAGAGTGAGATGCCAGCTCCTTTCCTTCAGTCAGTAGCTTCAATCATTTCTGGCATATGAATAACATGATGTTTTTCAATGGCAAAAATCAATGAATTTTGTAAATGCACAAACAGTAATTTCTCCGCATTGCAAGGTGCAATTCTGAAATTTTTTGCTTTTTCCTGCTCCTCTTAGCATGATAAAGAAGATTCAAAGAGAGTGAGATGCCAGCTCCTTTCCTTCAGTCAGTAGCTTCAATCATTTCTGGCATATGAATAACATGATGTTTTTCAATGGCAAAAATCAATGAATTTTGTAAATGCACAAACAGTAATTTCTCCGCATTGCAAGGCGCAATTCTGAAATTTTTTGCTTTTTCCTGCTCCTCTTAGCATGATAAAGAAGATTCAAAGAGAGTGAGATGCCAGCTCCTTTCCTTCAGTCAGTAGCTTCAATCATTTCTGGCATATGAATAACATGATGTTTTTCAATGGCAAAAATCAATGAATTTTGTAAATGCACAAACAGTAATTTCTCCGCATTGCAAGGCGCAATTCTGAAATTTTTTGCTTTTTCCTGCTCCTCTTAGCATGATAAAGAAGATTCAAAGAGAGTGAGATGCCAGCTCCTTTCATTCAGTCAGTAGCTTCAATCATTTCTGGACATTTTTCAATGGCAAAAATCAATGAATATTGTAAATGCACAAACAGTAATTTCTCCGCATTGCAAGGTGCAATTCTGAAATTTTTTGCTTTTTCCTGCTCCTCTTTGCATGATAAAGAAGATTCAAAGAGAGTGAGATGCCAGCTCCTTTAGTTCAGTCAGTAGCTTCAATCATTTCTGGACGTTTTTCAATGGCAAAATTCATTGAATATTGTAAATGCACAAACAGTAATTTCTCCGCATTGCAAGGTGCAATTCTGAAATTTTTTACTTTTTCCTGCTCCTCTTAGCATGATAAAGAAGATTCAAAGAGAGTGAGATGCCAGCTCCTTTCATTCAGTCAGTAGCTTCAATCATTTCTGGTATATGAATAACATGATGTTTTTCAATCGCAAAAATCAATGAATATTGTAAATGCACAAACAGTAATTTCTCCGCATTGCAAGGTGCAATTCTGAAATTTTTTGCTTTTTCCTGCTCCTCTTAGCATGATAAAGAAGATTCAAAGAGAGTGAGATGCCAGCTCCTTTCATTCAGTCAGTAGCTTCAATCATTTCTGGACGTTTTTCAATGGCAAAAATCAATGAATATTGTAAATGCACAAACAGTAATTTCTCCGCATTGCAAGGTGCAATTCTGAAATTTTTTGCTTTTTCCTGCTCCTCTTAGCATGATAAAGAAGATTCAAAGAGAGTGAGATGCCAGCTCCTTTCCTTCAGTCAGTAGCTTCAATCATTTCTGGCATATGAATAACATGATGTTTTTCAATGGCAAAAATCAATGAATTTTGTAAATGCACAAACAGTAATTTCTCCGCATTGCAAGGCGCAATTCTGAAATTTTTTGCTTTTTCCTGCTCCTCTTAGCATGATAAAGAAGATTCAAAGAGAGTGAGATGCCAGCTCCTTTCCTTCAGTCAGTAGCTTCAATCATTTCTGGCATATGAATAACATGATGTTTTTCAATGGCAAAAATCAATGAATTTTGTAAATGCACAAACAGTAATTTCTCCGCATTGCAAGGCGCAATTCTGAAATTTTTTGCTTTTTCCTGCTCCTCTTAGCATGATAAAGAAGATTCAAAGAGAGTGAGATGCCAGCTCCTTTCATTCAGTCAGTAGCTTCAATCATTTCTGGACATTTTTCAATGGCAAAAATCAATGAATATTGTAAATGCACAAACAGTAATTTCTCCGCATTGCAAGGTGCAATTCTGAAATTTTTTGCTTTTTCCTGCTCCTCTTAGCATGATAAAGAAGATTCAAAGAGAGTGAGATGACAGCTCCTTTCATTCAGTCAGTAGCTTCAATCATTTCTGGACGTTTTTCAATGGCAAAAATCAATGAATATTGTAAATGCACAAACAGTAATTTCTCCGCATTGCAAGGTGCAATTCTGAAATTTTTTGCTTTTTCCTGCTCCTCTTAGCATGATAAAGAAGATTCAAAGATAGTGAGGTGCCAGCTCCTTTCATTCAGTCAGGAGCTTCAAACATTTCTGGTATATGAATAACATGTTTTTCAATGGCAAAAATCAATGAATATTGTAAATGCACAAACAGTAATTTCTCCGCATTGCAAGGTGCAATTCTGAAATTTTTTGCTTTTTCCTGCTCCTCTTAGCATGATAAAGAAGATTCAAAGAGAGTGAGATGCCAGCTCCTTTCATTCAGTCAGTAGCTTCAATCATTTCTGGACGTTTTTCAATGGCAAAAATCAATGAATATTGTAAATGCACAAACAGTAATTTCTCCGCATTGCAATGTGCAATTCTGAAATTTTTTGCTTTTTCCTGCTCCTCTTAGCATGATAAAGAAGATTCAAAGAGAGTGAGATGCCAGCTCCTTTCATTCAGTCAGGAGCTTCAAACATTTCTGGTATATGAATAACATGTTTTTCAATGGCAAAAATCAATGAATATTGTAAATGCACAAACAGTAATTTCTCCGCATTGCAAGGTGCAATTCTGAAATTTTTTGCTTTTTCCTGCTCCTCTTAGCATGATAAAGAAGATTCAAAGAGAGTGAGATGCCAGCTCCTTTCATTCAGTCAGTAGCTTCAATCATTTCTGGACGTTTTTCAATGGCAAAAATCAATGAATATTGTAAATGCACAAACAGTAATTTCTCCGCATTGCAAGGTGCAATTCTGAAATTTTTTGCTTTTTCCTGCTCCTCTTAGCATGATAAAGAAGATTCAAAGAGAGTGAGATGCCAGCTCCTTTCATTCAGTCAGTAGCTTCAATCATTTCTGGACGTTTTTCAATGGCAAAAATCAATGAATATTGTAAATGCACAAACTGTAATTTCTCCGCATTGCAAGGTGCAATTCTGAAATTTTTTGCTTTTTCCTGCTCCTCTTAGCATGATAAAGAAGATTCAAAGAGAGTGAGATGCCAGCTCCTTTCATTCAGTCAGTAGCTTCAATCATTTCTGGACGTTTTTCAATGGCAAAAATCAATGAATATTGTAAATGCACAAACAGTAATTTCTCCGCATTGCAAGGTGCAATTCTGAAATTTTTTGCTTTTTCCTGCTCCTCTTAGCATGATAAAGAAGATTCAAAGAGAGTGAGATGCCAGCTCCTTTCATTCAGTCAGTAGCTTCAATCATTTCTGGACATTTTTCAATGGCAAAAATCAATGAATATTGTAAATGCACAAACAGTAATTTCTCCGCATTGCAAGGTGCAATTCTGAAATTTTTTGCTTTTTCCTGCTCCTCTTAGCATGATAAAGAAGATTCAAAGAGAGTGAGATGCCAGCTCCTTTCCTTCAGTCAGTAGCTTCAATCATTTCTGGTATATGAATAACATCATGTTTTTCAATGGCAAAAATCAATGAATTTTGTAAATGCACAAACAGTAATTTCTCCGCATTGCAAGGCGCAATTCTGAAATTTTTTGCTTTTTCCTGCTCCTCTTAGCATGATAACGAAGATTCAAAGAGAGTGAGATGCCAGCTCCTTTCATTCAGTCAGTAGCTTCAATCATTTCTGGACATTTTTCAATGGCAAAAATCAATGAATATTGTAAATGCACAAACAGTAATTTCTCCGCATTGCAAGGTGCAATTCTGAAATTTTTTGCTTTTTCCTGCTCCTCTTAGCATGATAAAGAAGATTCAAAGAGAGTGAGATGCCAGCTCCCCTCATTCAGTCAGTAGCTTCAATCATTTCTGGACGTTTTTCAATGGCAAAAATCAATGAATATTGTAAATGCACAAACAGTAATTTCTCCGCATTGCAAGGTGCAATTCTGAAATTTTTTGCTTTTTCCTGCTCCTCTTAGCATGATAAAGAAGATTCAAAGAGAGTGAGGTGCCAGCTCCTTTCATTCAGTCAGGAGCTTCAAACATTTCTGGTATATGAATAACATGTTTTTCAATGGCAAAAATCAATGAATATTGTAAATGCACAAACAGTAATTTCTCCGCATTGCAAGGTGCAATTCTGAAATTTTTTGCTTTTTCCTGCTCCTCTTAGCATGATAAAGAAGATTCAAAGAGAATGAGATGCCAGCTCCTTTCATTCAGTCAGTAGCTTCAATCATTTCTGGACGTTTTTCAATGGCAAAAATCAATTAATATTGTAAATGCACAAACAGTAATTTCTCCGCATTGCTAGGTGCAATTCTGAAATTTTTTGCTTTTTCCTGCTACTCTTAGCATGATAAAGAAGATTCAAAGAGAGTGAGATGCCAGCTCCTTTCATTCAGTCAGTAGCTTCAATCATTTCTGGACGTTTTTCAATGGCAAAAATCAATGAATATTGTAAATGCACAAACTGTAATTTCTCCGCATTGCAAGGTGCAATTCTGAAATTTTTTGCTTTTTCCTGCTCCTCTTAGCATGATAAAGAAGATTCAAAGAGAGTGAGATGCCAGCTCCTTTCATTCAGTCAGTAGCTTCAATCATTTCTGGACATTTTTCAATGGCAAAAATCAATGAATATTGTAAATGCACAAACAGTAATTTCTCCGCATTGCAAGGTGCAATTCTGAAATTTTTTGCTTTTTCCTGCTCCTCTTAGCATGATAAAGAAGATTCAAAGAGAGTGAGATGCCAGCTCCTTTCATTCAGTCAGTAGCTTCAATCATTTCTGGACATTTTTCAATGGCAAAAATCAATGAATATTGTAAATTCACAAACAGTAATTTCTCCGCATTGCAAGGTGCAATTCTGAAATTTTTTGCTTTTTCCTGCTCCTCTTAGCATGATAAAGAAGATTCAAAGAGAGTGAGATGTCAGCTCCTTTCATTCAGTCAGTAGCTTCAAACATTTCTGGTATATGAATAACATGATGTTTTTCAATGGCAAAAATCAATGAATATTGTAAATGCACAAACAGTAATTTCTCCGCATTGCAAGGTGCAATTCTGAAATTTTTTGCTTTTTCCTGCTCCTCTTAGCATGATAAAGAAGATTCAAAGAGAGTGAGATGCCAGCTCCTTTCATTCAGTCAGTAGCTTCAATCATTTCTGGTATATGAATAACATGATGTTTTTCAATGGCAAAAATCAATGAATTTTGTAAATGCACAAACAGTAATTTCTCAGCATTGCAAGGTGCAATTCTGAAATTTTTTGCTTTTTCCTGCTGCTCTTAGCATGATAAAGAAGATTCAAAGAGAGTGAGATGCCAGCTCCTTTCATTGTCAGTAGCTTCAATCATTTCTGGACGTTTTTCAATGGCAAAAATCAATGAATATTTTAAATGCACAAACAGTAATTTCTCCGCATTGCAAGGTGCAATTCTGAAATTTTTTGCTTTTTCCTGCTCCTCTTAGCATTATGAAGAAGATTCAAAGAGAGTGAGATACCAGCTCCTTTCATTCAGTCAGTAGCTTCAAACATTTCTGGTATATGAATAACATGATGTTTTTCAATGGCAAAAATCAATGAATATTGTAAATGCACAAACAGTAATTTCTCCGCATTGCAAGGTGCAATTCTGAAATTTTTTGCTTTTTCCTGCTCCTCTTAGCATGATAAAGAAGATTCAAAGAGAGTGAGATGCCAGCTCCTTTCGTTCAGTCAGTAGCTTCAATCATTTCTGGACGTTTTTCAATGGCAAAAATCATTGAATATTGTAAATGCACAAACAGTAATTTCTCCGCATTGCAAGGTGCAATTCTGAAATTTTTTACTTTTTCCTGCTCCTCTTAGCATGATAAAGAAGATTCAAAGAGAGTGAGATGCCATCTCCTTTCATTCAGTCAGTAGCTTCAATCATTTCTGGACGTTTTTCAATTGCAAAAATCAATGAATATTGTAAATGCACAAACAGTAATTTCTCCGCATTGCAAGGTGCAATTCTGAAATTTTTTGCTTTTTCCTGCTCCTCTTAGCATGATAAAGAAGATTCAAAGAGAGTGAGATGCCAGCTCCTTTCATTCAGTCAGTAGCTTCAATCATTTCTGGACGTTTTTCAATGGCAAAAATCAATGAATATTGTAAATGCACAAACAGTAATTTCTCCGCATTGCAAGGTGCAATTCTGAAATTTTTTGCTTTTTCCTGCTCCTTTTAGCATGATAAACAAGATTCAAAGAGAGTGAGATGCCAGCTCCTTTCATTCAGTCAGTAGCTTCAATCATTTATGGACGTTTTTCAATTGCAAAAATCATTGAATATTGTAAATGCACAAACAGTAATTTCTCCGCATTACAAGGTGCAATTCTGAAATTTTTTACTTTTTCCTGCTCCTCTTAGCATGATAAAGAAGATTCAAAGAGAGTGAGATGCCAGCTCCTTTCATTCAGTCAGTAGCTTCAATCATTTCTGGTATATGAATAACATGATGTTTTTCAATCGCAAAAATCAATGAATATTGTAAATGCACAAACAGTAATTTCTCCGCATTGCAAGGTGCAATTCTGAAATTTTTTGCTTTTTCCTGCTCCTCTTAGCATGATAAAGAAGATTCAAAGAGAGTGAGATGCCAGCTCCTTTCATTCAGTCAGTAGCTTCAATCATTTCTGGACGTTTTTCAATGGCAAAAATCAATGAATATTGTAAATGCACAAACAGTAATTTCTCCGCATTGCAAGGTGCAATTCTGAAATTTTTTGCTTTTTCCTGCTCCTCTTAGCATGATAAAGAAGATTCAAAGAGAGTGAGATGCCAGCTCCTTTCATTCAGTCAGTAGCTTCAATCATTTCTGGACGTTTTTCAATGGCAAAAATCAATGAATATTGTAAATGCACAAACAGTAATTTATCCGCATTGCAAGGTGCAATTCTGAAATTTTTTGCTTTTTCCTGCTCCTCTTAGCATGATAAAGAAGATTCAAAGAGAGTGAGATGCCAGCTCCTTTCATTCAGTCAGTAGCTTCAATCATTTCTGGTATATGAATAACATGATGTTTTTCAATGGCAAAAATCAATGAATTTTGTAAATGCACAAACAGTAATTTCTCAGCATTGCAAGGTGCAATTCTGAAATTTTTTGCTTTTTCCTGCTCCTCTTAGCATGATAAAGAAGATTCAAAGAGAGTGAGATGCCAGCTCCTTTCATTGTCAGTAGCTTCAATCATTTCTGGACGTTTTTCAATGGCAAAAATCAATGAATATTGTAAATGCACAAACAGTAATTTCTCCGCATTGCAAGGTGCAATTCTGAAATTTTTTGCTTTTTCCTGCTCCTCTTAGCATTATGAAGAAGATTCAAAGAGAGTGAGATACCAGCTCCTTTCATTCAGTCAGTAGCTTCAAACATTTCTGGTATATGAATAACATGATGTTTTTCAATGGCAAAAATCAATGAATATTGTAAATGCACAAACAGTAATTTCTCCGCATTGCAAGGTGCAATTCTGAAATTTTTTGCTTTTTCCTGCTCCTCTTAGCATGATAAAGAAGATTCAAAGAGAGTGAGATGCCAGCTCCTTTAGTTCAGTCAGTAGCTTCAATCATTTCTGGACGTTTTTCAATGGCAAAATTCATTGAATATTGTAAATGCACAAACAGTAATTTCTCCGCATTGCAAGGTGCAATTCTGAAATTTTTTACTTTTTCCTGCTCCTCTTAGCATGATAAAGAAGATTCAAAGAGAGTGAGATGCCAGCTCCTTTCATTCAGTCAGTAGCTTCAATCATTTCTGGTATATGAATAACATGATGTTTTTCAATCGCAAAAATCAATGAATATTGTAAATGCACAAACAGTAATTTCTCCGCATTGCAAGGTGCAATTCTGAAATTTTTTGCTTTTTCCTGCTCCTCTTAGCATGATAAAGAAGATTCAAAGAGAGTGAGATGCCAGCTCCTTTCATTCAGTCAGTAGCTTCAATCATTTCTGGACGTTTTTCAATGGCAAAAATCAATGAATATTGTAAATGCACAAACAGTAATTTCTCCGCATTGCAAGGTGCAATTCTGAAATTTTTTGCTTTTTCCTGCTCCTCTTAGCATGATAAAGAAGATTCAAAGAGAGTGAGATGCCAGCTCCTTTCCTTCAGTCAGTAGCTTCAATCATTTCTGGCATATGAATTACATGATGTTTTTCAATGGCAAAAATCAATGAATTTTGTAAATGCACAAACAGTAATTTCTCCGCATTGCAAGGCGCAATTCTGAAATTTTTTGCTTTTTCCTGCTCCTCTTAGCATGATAAAGAAGATTCAAAGAGAGTGAGATGCCAGCTCCTTTCCTTCAGTCAGTAGCTTCAATCATTTCTGGCATATGAATAACATGATGTTTTTCAATGGCAAAAATCAATGAATTTTGTAAATGCACAAACAGTAATTTCTCCGCATTGCAAGGCGCAATTCTGAAATTTTTTGCTTTTTCCTGCTCCTCTTAGCATGATAAAGAAGATTCAAAGAGAGTGAGATGCCAGCTCCTTTCATTCAGTCAGTAGCTTCAATCATTTCTGGACATTTTTCAATGGCAAAATTCAATGAATATTGTAAATGCACAAACAGTAATTTCTCCGCATTGCAAGGTGCAATTCTGAAATTTTTTGCTTTTTCCTGCTCCTCTTAGCATGATAAACAAGATTCAAAGAGAGTGAGGTGCCAGCTCCTTTCATTCAGTCAGGAGCTTCAAACATTTCTGGTATATGAATAACATGTTTTTCAATGGCAAAAATCAATGAATATTGTAAATGCACAAACAGTAATTTCTCCGCATTGCAAGGTGCAATTCTGAAATTTTTTGCTTTTTCCTGCTCCTCTTAGCATGATAAAGAAGATTCAAAGAGAGTGAGATGCCAGCTCCTTTCATTCAGTCAGTAGCTTCAATCATTTCTGGACATTTTTCAATGGCAAAAATCAATGAATATTGTAAATGCACAAACAGTAATTTCTCCGCATTGCAAGGCGCAATTCTGAAATTTTTTGCTTTTTCCTGCTCCTCTTAGCATGATAAAGAAGATTCAAAGAGAGTGAGATGCTAGCTCCTTTCATTCAGTCAGTAGCTTCAATCATTTCTGGACGTTTTTCAATGGCAAAAATCAATGAATATTGTAAATGCACAAACAGTAATTTCTCCGCATTGCAAGGTGCAATTCTGAAATTTTTTGCTTTTTCCTGCTCCTCTTAGCATGATAAACAAGATTCAAAGAGAGTGAGGTGCCAGCTCCTTTCATTCAGTCAGGAGCTTCAAACATTTCTGGTATATGAATAACATGTTTTTCAATGGCAAAAATCAATGAATATTGTAAATGCACAAACAGTAATTTCTCCGCATTGCAAGGTGCAATTCTGAAATTTTTTGCTTTTTCCTGCTCCTCTTAGCATGATAAAGAAGATTCAAAGAGAGTGAGATGCCAGCTCCTTTCATTCAGTCAGTAGCTTCAATCATTTCTGGACATTTTTCAATGGCAAAAATCAATGAATATTGTAAATGCACAAACAGTAATTTCTCAGCATTGCAAGGTGCAATTCTGAAATTTTTTGCTTTTTCCTGCTCCTCTTAGCATGATAAAGAAGATTCAAAGAGAGTGAGATGCCAGCTCCTTTCATTCAGTCAGTAGCTTCAATCATTTCTGGACGTTTTTCAATGGCAAAAATCAATGAATATTGTAAATGCACAAACTGTAATTTCTCCGCATTGCAAGGTGCAATTCTGAAATTTTTTGCTTTTTCCTGCTCCTCTTAGCATGATAAAGAAGATTCAAAGAGAGTGAGATGCCAGCTCCTTTCATTCAGTCAGTAGCTTCAATCATTTCTGGACGTTTTTCAATGGCAAAAATCAATGAATATTGTAAATGCACAAACAGTAATTTCTCCGCATTGCAAGGTGCAATTCTGAAATTTTTTGCTTTTTCCTGCTCCTCTTAGCATGATAAAGAAGATTCAAAGAGAGTGAGATGCCAGCTCCTTTCATTCAGTCAGTAGCTTCAATCATTTCTGGACGTTTTTCAATGGCAAAAATCAATGAATATTGTAAATGCACAAACAGTAATTTATCCGCATTGCAAGGTGCAATTCTGAAATTTTTTGCTTTTTCCTGCTCCTCTTAGCATGATAAAGAAGATTCAAAGAGAGTGAGATGCCAGCTCCTTTCATTCAGTCAGTAGCTTCAATCATTTCTGGTATATGAATAACATGATGTTTTTCAATGGCAAAAATCAATGAATTTTGTAAATGCACAAACAGTAATTTCTCAGCATTGCAAGGTGCAATTCTGAAATTTTTTGCTTTTTCCTGCTCCTCTTAGCATGATAAAGAAGATTCAAAGAGAGTGAGATGCCAGCTCCTTTCATTGTCAGTAGCTTCAATCATTTCTGGACGTTTTTCAATGGCAAAAATCAATGAATATTGTAAATGCACAAACAGTAATTTCTCCGCATTGCAAGGTGCAATTCTGAAATTTTTTGCTTTTTCCTGCTCCTCTTAGCATTATGAAGAAGATTCAAAGAGAGTGAGATACCAGCTCCTTTCATTCAGTCAGTAGCTTCAAACATTTCTGGTATATGAATAACATGATGTTTTTCAATGGCAAAAATCAATGAATATTGTAAATGCACAAACAGTAATTTCTCCGCATTGCAAGGTGCAATTCTGAAATTTTTTGCTTTTTCCTGCTCCTCTTAGCATGATAAAGAAGATTCAAAGAGAGTGAGATGCCAGCTCCTTTAGTTCAGTCAGTAGCTTCAATCATTTCTGGACGTTTTTCAATGGCAAAATTCATTGAATATTGTAAATGCACAAACAGTAATTTCTCCGCATTGCAAGGTGCAATTCTGAAATTTTTTACTTTTTCCTGCTCCTCTTAGCATGATAAAGAAGATTCAAAGAGAGTGAGATGCCAGCTCCTTTCATTCAGTCAGTAGCTTCAATCATTTCTGGTATATGAATAACATGATGTTTTTCAATCGCAAAAATCAATGAATATTGTAAATGCACAAACAGTAATTTCTCCGCATTGCAAGGTGCAATTCTGAAATTTTTTGCTTTTTCCTGCTCCTCTTAGCATGATAAAGAAGATTCAAAGAGAGTGAGATGCCAGCTCCTTTCATTCAGTCAGTAGCTTCAATCATTTCTGGACGTTTTTCAATGGCAAAAATCAATGAATATTGTAAATGCACAAACAGTAATTTCTCCGCATTGCAAGGTGCAATTCTGAAATTTTTTGCTTTTTCCTGCTCCTCTTAGCATGATAAAGAAGATTCAAAGAGAGTGAGATGCCAGCTCCTTTCCTTCAGTCAGTAGCTTCAATCATTTCTGGCATATGAATTACATGATGTTTTTCAATGGCAAAAATCAATGAATTTTGTAAATGCACAAACAGTAATTTCTCCGCATTGCAAGGCGCAATTCTGAAATTTTTTGCTTTTTCCTGCTCCTCTTAGCATGATAAAGAAGATTCAAAGAGAGTGAGATGCCAGCTCCTTTCCTTCAGTCAGTAGCTTCAATCATTTCTGGCATATGAATAACATGATGTTTTTCAATGGCAAAAATCAATGAATTTTGTAAATGCACAAACAGTAATTTCTCCGCATTGCAAGGCGCAATTCTGAAATTTTTTGCTTTTTCCTGCTCCTCTTAGCATGATAAAGAAGATTCAAAGAGAGTGAGATGCCAGCTCCTTTCATTCAGTCAGTAGCTTCAATCATTTCTGGACATTTTTCAATGGCAAAATTCAATGAATATTGTAAATGCACAAACAGTAATTTCTCCGCATTGCAAGGTGCAATTCTGAAATTTTTTGCTTTTTCCTGCTCCTCTTAGCATGATAAACAAGATTCAAAGAGAGTGAGGTGCCAGCTCCTTTCATTCAGTCAGGAGCTTCAAACATTTCTGGTATATGAATAACATGTTTTTCAATGGCAAAAATCAATGAATATTGTAAATGCACAAACAGTAATTTCTCCGCATTGCAAGGTGCAATTCTGAAATTTTTTGCTTTTTCCTGCTCCTCTTAGCATGATAAAGAAGATTCAAAGAGAGTGAGATGCCAGCTCCTTTCATTCAGTCAGTAGCTTCAATCATTTCTGGACATTTTTCAATGGCAAAAATCAATGAATATTGTAAATGCACAAACAGTAATTTCTCCGCATTGCAAGGTGCAATTCTGAAATTTTTTGCTTTTTCCTGCTCCTCTTAGCATGATAAAGAAGATTCAAAGAGAGTGAGATGCCAGCTCCTTTCATTCAGTCAGTAGCTTCAATCATTTCTGGACGTTTTTCAATGGCAAAAATCAATGAATATTGTAAATGCACAAACTGTAATTTCTCCGCATTGCAAGGTGCAATTCTGAAATTTTTTGCTTTTTCCTGCTCCTCTTAGCATGATAAAGAAGATTCAAAGAGAGTGAGATGCCAGCTCCTTTCATTCAGTCAGTAGCTTCAATCATTTCTGGACGTTTTTCAATGGCAAAAATCAATGAATATTGTAAATGCACAAACAGTAATTTCTCCGCATTGCAAGGTGCAATTCTGAAATTTTTTGCTTTTTCCTGCTCCTCTTAGCATGATAAAGAAGATTCAAAGAGAGTGAGATGCCAGCTCCTTTCATTCAGTCAGTAGCTTCAATCATTTCTGGACGTTTTTCAATGGCAAAAATCAATGAATATTGTAAATGCACAAACAGTAATTTCTCCGCATTGCAAGGTGCAATTCTGAAATTTTTTGCTTTTTCCTGCTCCTCTTAGCATGATAAAGAAGATTCAAAGAGAGTGAGATGCCAGCTCCTTTCATTCAGTCAGTAGCTTCAATCATTTCTGGTATATGAATAACATGATGTTTTTCAATGGCAAAAATCAATGAATTTTGTAAATGCACAAACAGTAATTTCTCAGCATTGCAAGGTGCAATTCTGAAATTTTTTGCTTTTTCCTGCTCCTCTTAGCATGATAAAGAAGATTCAAAGAGAGTGAGATGCCAGCTCCTTTCATTGTCAGTAGCTTCAATCATTTCTGGACGTTTTTCAATGGCAAAAATCAATGAATATTGTAAATGCACAAACAGTAATTTCTCAGCATTGCAAGGTGCAATTCTGAAATTTTTTACTTTTTCCTGCTCCTCTTAGCATGATAAAGAAGATTCAAAGAGAGTGAGATGCCAGCTCCTTTCATTCAGTCAGTAGCTTCAATCATTTCTGGTATATGAATAACATGATGTTTTTCAATCGCAAAAATCAATGAATATTGTAAATGCACAAACAGTAATTTCTCCGCATTGCAAGGTGCAATTCTGAAATTTTTTGCTTTTTCCTGCTCCTCTTAGCATGATAAAGAAGATTCAAAGAGAGTGAGATGCCAGCTCCTTTCATTCAGTCAGTAGCTTCAATCATTTCTGGACGTTTTTCAATGGCAAAAATCAATGAATATTGTAAATGCACAAACAGTAATTTCTCCGCATTGCAAGGCGCAATTCTGAAATTTTTTGCTTTTTCCTGCTCCTCTTAGCATGATAAAGAAGATTCAAAGAGAGTGAGATGCCAGCTCCTTTCCTTCAGTCAGTAGCTTCAATCATTTCTGGCATATGAATAACATGATGTTTTTCAATGGCAAAAATCAATGAATTTTGTAAATGCACAAACAGTAATTTCTCCGCATTGCAAGGCGCAATTCTGAAATTTTTTGCTTTTTCCTGCTCCTCTTAGCATGATAAAGAAGATTCAAAGAGAGTGAGATGCCAGCTCCTTTCCTTCAGTCAGTAGCTTCAATCATTTCTGGCATATGAATAACATGATGTTTTTCAATGGCAAAAATCAATGAATTTTGTAAATGCACAAACAGTAATTTCTCCGCATTGCAAGGCGCAATTCTGAAATTTTTTGCTTTTTCCTGCTCCTCTTAGCATGATAAAGAAGATTCAAAGAGAGTGAGATGCCAGCTCCTTTCATTCAGTCAGTAGCTTCAATCATTTCTGGACATTTTTCAATGGCAAAAATCAATGAATATTGTAAATGCACAAACAGTAATTTCTCCGCATTGCAAGGTTCAATTCTGAAATTTTTTGCTTTTTCCTGCTCCTCTTAGCATGATAAAAAAGATTCAAAGAGAGTGAGATGCCAGCTCCTTTAGTTCAGTCAGTAGCTTCAATCATTTCTGGACGTTTTTCAAAGGCAAAATTCATTGAATATTGTAAATGGACAAACAGTAATTTCTCCGCATTGCAAGGTGCAATTCTGAAATTTTTTACTTTTTCCTGCTCCTCTTAGCATGATAAAGAAGATTCAAAGAGAGTGAGATGCCAGCTCCTTTCATTCAGTCAGTAGCTTCAATCATTTCTGGTATATGAATAACATGATGTTTTTCAATCGCAAAAATCAATGAATATTGTAAATGCACAAACAGTAATTTCTCCGCATTGCAAGGTGCAATTCTGAAATTTTTTGCTTTTTCCTGCTCCTCTTAGCATGATAAAGAAGATTCAAAGAGAGTGAGATGCCAGCTCCTTTCATTCAGTCAGTAGCTTCAATCATTTCTGGACGTTTTTCAATGGCAAAAATCAATGAATATTGTAAATGCACAAACAGTAATTTCTCCGCATTGCAAGGTGCAATTCTGAAATTTTTTGCTTTTTCCTGCTCCTCTTAGCATGATAAAGAAGATTCAAAGAGAGTGAGATGCCAGCTCCTTTCCTTCAGTCAGTAGCTTCAATCATTTCTGGCATATGAATAACATGATGTTTTTCAATGGCAAAAATCAATGAATTTTGTAAATGCACAAACAGTAATTTCTCCGCATTGCAAGGCGCAATTCTGAAATTTTTTGCTTTTTCCTGCTCCTCTTAGCATGATAAAGAAGATTCAAAGAGAGTGAGATGCCAGCTCCTTTCCTTCAGTCAGTAGCTTCAATCATTTCTGGCATATGAATAACATGATGTTTTTCAATGGCAAAAATCAATGAATATTGTAAATGCACAAACAGTAATTTCTCCGCATTGCAAGGTGCAATTCTGAAATTTTTTGCTTTTTCCTGCTCCTCTTAGCATGATAAAGAAGATTCAAAGAGAGTGAGATGCCAGCTCCTTTAGTTCAGTCAGTAGCTTCAATCATTTCTGGACGTTTTTCAATGGCAAAATTCATTGAATATTGTAAATGCACAAACAGTAATTTCTCCGCATTGCAAGGTGCAATTCTGAAATTTTTTACTTTTTCCTGCTCCTCTTAGCATGATAAAGAAGATTCAAAGAGAGTGAGATGCCAGCTCCTTTCATTCAGTCAGTAGCTTCAATCATTTCTGGTATATGAATAACATGATGTTTTTCAATCGCAAAAATCAATGAATATTGTAAATGCACAAACAGTAATTTCTCCGCATTGCAAGGTGCAATTCTGAAATTTTTTGCTTTTTCCTGCTCCTCTTAGCATGATAAAGAAGATTCAAAGAGAGTGAGATGCCAGCTCCTTTCATTCAGTCAGTAGCTTCAATCATTTCTGGACGTTTTTCAATGGCAAAAATCAATGAATATTGTAAATGCACAAACAGTAATTTCTCCGCATTGCAAGGTGCAATTCTGAAATTTTTTGCTTTTTCCTGCTCCTCTTAGCATGATAAAGAAGATTCAAAGAGAGTGAGATGCCAGCTCCTTTCCTTCAGTCAGTAGCTTCAATCATTTCTGGCATATGAATTACATGATGTTTTTCAATGGCAAAAATCAATGAATTTTGTAAATGCACAAACAGTAATTTCTCCGCATTGCAAGGCGCAATTCTGAAATTTTTTGCTTTTTCCTGCTCCTCTTAGCATGATAAAGAAGATTCAAAGAGAGTGAGATGCCAGCTCCTTTCTTTCAGTCAGTAGCTTCAATCATTTCTGGCATATGAATAACATGATGTTTTTCAATGGCAAAAATCAATGAATTTTGTAAATGCACAAACAGTAATTTCTCCGCATTGCAAGGCGCAATTCTGAAATTTTTTGCTTTTTCCTGCTCCTCTTAGCATGATAAAGAAGATTCAAAGAGAGTGAGATGCCAGCTCCTTTCATTCAGTCAGTAGCTTCAATCATTTCTGGACATTTTTCAATGGCAAAATTCAATGAATATTGTAAATGCACAAACAGTAATTTCTCCGCATTGCAAGGTGCAATTCTGAAATTTTTTGCTTTTTCCTGCTCCTCTTAGCATGATAAACAAGATTCAAAGAGAGTGAGGTGCCAGCTCCTTTCATTCAGTCAGGAGCTTCAAACATTTCTGGTATATGAATAACATGTTTTTCAATGGCAAAAATCAATGAATATTGTAAATGCACAAACAGTAATTTCTCCGCATTGCAAGGTGCAATTCTGAAATTTTTTGCTTTTTCCTGCTCCTCTTAGCATGATAAAGAAGATTCAAAGAGAGTGAGATGCCAGCTCCTTTCATTCAGTCAGTAGCTTCAATCATTTCTGGACATTTTTCAATGGCAAAAATCAATGAATATTGTAAATGCACAAACAGTAATTTCTCCGCATTGCAAGGTGCAATTCTGAAATTTTTTGCTTTTTCCTGCTCCTCTTAGCATGATAAAGAAGATTCAAAGAGAGTGAGATGCCAGCTCCTTTCATTCAGTCAGTAGCTTCAATCATTTCTGGACGTTTTTCAATGGCAAAAATCAATGAATATTGTAAATGCACAAACTGTAATTTCTCCGCATTGCAAGGTGCAATTCTGAAATTTTTTGCTTTTTCCTGCTCCTCTTAGCATGATAAAGAAGATTCAAAGAGAGTGAGATGCCAGCTCCTTTCATTCAGTCAGTAGCTTCAATCATTTCTGGACGTTTTTCAATGGCAAAAATCAATGAATATTGTAAATGCACAAACAGTAATTTCTCCGCATTGCAAGGTGCAATTCTGAAATTTTTTGCTTTTTCCTGCTCCTCTTAGCATGATAAAGAAGATTCAAAGAGAGTGAGATGCCAGCTCCTTTCATTCAGTCAGTAGCTTCAATCATTTCTGGACGTTTTTCAATGGCAAAAATCAATGAATATTGTAAATGCACAAACAGTAATTTCTCCGCATTGCAAGGTGCAATTCTGAAATTTTTTGCTTTTTCCTGCTCCTCTTAGCATGATAAAGAAGATTCAAAGAGAGTGAGATGCCAGCTCCTTTCATTCAGTCAGTAGCTTCAATCATTTCTGGTATATGAATAACATGATGTTTTTCAATGGCAAAAATCAATGAATTTTGTAAATGCACAAACAGTAATTTCTCAGCATTGCAAGGTGCAATTCTGAAATTTTTTGCTTTTTCCTGCTCCTCTTAGCATGATAAAGAAGATTCAAAGAGAGTGAGATGCCAGCTCCTTTCATTGTCAGTAGCTTCAATCATTTCTGGACGTTTTTCAATGGCAAAAATCAATGAATATTGTAAATGCACAAACAGTAATTTCTCAGCATTGCAAGGTGCAATTCTGAAATTTTTTACTTTTTCCTGCTCCTCTTAGCATGATAAAGAAGATTCAAAGAGAGTGAGATGCCAGCTCCTTTCATTCAGTCAGTAGCTTCAATCATTTCTGGTATATGAATAACATGATGTTTTTCAATGGCAAAAATCAATGAATATTGTAAATGCACAAACAGTAATTTCTCCGCATTGCAAGGTGCAATTCTGAAATTTTTTGCTTTTTCCTGCTCCTCTTAGCATGATAAAGAAGATTCAAAGAGAGTGAGATGCCAGCTCCTTTAGTTCAGTCAGTAGCTTCAATCATTTCTGGACGTTTTTCAATGGCAAAATTCATTGAATATTGTAAATGCACAAACAGTAATTTCTCCGCATTGCAAGGTGCAATTCTGAAATTTTTTACTTTTTCCTGCTCCTCTTAGCATGATAAAGAAGATTCAAAGAGAGTGAGATGCCAGCTCCTTTCATTCAGTCAGTAGCTTCAATCATTTCTGGTATATGAATAACATGATGTTTTTCAATCGCAAAAATCAATGAATATTGTAAATGCACAAACAGTAATTTCTCCGCATTGCAAGGTGCAATTCTGAAATTTTTTGCTTTTTCCTGCTCCTCTTAGCATGATAAAGAAGATTCAAAGAGAGTGAGATGCCAGCTCCTTTCATTCAGTCAGTAGCTTCAATCATTTCTGGACGTTTTTCAATGGCAAAAATCAATGAATATTGTAAATGCACAAACAGTAATTTCTCCGCATTGCAAGGTGCAATTCTGAAATTTTTTGCTTTTTCCTGCTCCTCTTAGCATGATAAAGAAGATTCAAAGAGAGTGAGATGCCAGCTCCTTTCCTTCAGTCAGTAGCTTCAATCATTTCTGGCATATGAATTACATGATGTTTTTCAATGGCAAAAATCAATGAATTTTGTAAATGCACAAACAGTAATTTCTCCGCATTGCAAGGCGCAATTCTGAAATTTTTTGCTTTTTCCTGCTCCTCTTAGCATGATAAAGAAGATTCAAAGAGAGTGAGATGCCAGCTCCTTTCTTTCAGTCAGTAGCTTCAATCATTTCTGGCATATGAATAACATGATGTTTTTCAATGGCAAAAATCAATGAATTTTGTAAATGCACAAACAGTAATTTCTCCGCATTGCAAGGCGCAATTCTGAAATTTTTTGCTTTTTCCTGCTCCTCTTAGCATGATAAAGAAGATTCAAAGAGAGTGAGATGCCAGCTCCTTTCATTCAGTCAGTAGCTTCAATCATTTCTGGACATTTTTCAATGGCAAAATTCAATGAATATTGTAAATGCACAAACAGTAATTTCTCCGCATTGCAAGGTGCAATTCTGAAATTTTTTGCTTTTTCCTGCTCCTCTTAGCATGATAAACAAGATTCAAAGAGAGTGAGGTGCCAGCTCCTTTCATTCAGTCAGGAGCTTCAAACATTTCTGGTATATGAATAACATGTTTTTCAATGGCAAAAATCAATGAATATTGTAAATGCACAAACAGTAATTTCTCCGCATTGCAAGGTGCAATTCTGAAATTTTTTGCTTTTTCCTGCTCCTCTTAGCATGATAAAGAAGATTCAAAGAGAGTGAGATGCCAGCTCCTTTCATTCAGTCAGTAGCTTCAATCATTTCTGGACATTTTTCAATGGCAAAAATCAATGAATATTGTAAATGCACAAACAGTAATTTCTCCGCATTGCAAGGTGCAATTCTGAAATTTTTTGCTTTTTCCTGCTCCTCTTAGCATGATAAAGAAGATTCAAAGAGAGTGAGATGCCAGCTCCTTTCATTCAGTCAGTAGCTTCAATCATTTCTGGACGTTTTTCAATGGCAAAAATCAATGAATATTGTAAATGCACAAACTGTAATTTCTCCGCATTGCAAGGTGCAATTCTGAAATTTTTTGCTTTTTCCTGCTCCTCTTAGCATGATAAAGAAGATTCAAAGAGAGTGAGATGCCAGCTCCTTTCATTCAGTCAGTAGCTTCAATCATTTCTGGACGTTTTTCAATGGCAAAAATCAATGAATATTGTAAATGCACAAACAGTAATTTCTCCGCATTGCAAGGTGCAATTCTGAAATTTTTTGCTTTTTCCTGCTCCTCTTAGCATGATAAAGAAGATTCAAAGAGAGTGAGATGCCAGCTCCTTTCATTCAGTCAGTAGCTTCAATCATTTCTGGACGTTTTTCAATGGCAAAAATCAATGAATATTGTAAATGCACAAACAGTAATTTCTCCGCATTGCAAGGTGCAATTCTGAAATTTTTTGCTTTTTCCTGCTCCTCTTAGCATGATAAAGAAGATTCAAAGAGAGTGAGATGCCAGCTCCTTTCATTCAGTCAGTAGCTTCAATCATTTCTGGTATATGAATAACATGATGTTTTTCAATGGCAAAAATCAATGAATTTTGTAAATGCACAAACAGTAATTTCTCAGCATTGCAAGGTGCAATTCTGAAATTTTTTGCTTTTTCCTGCTCCTCTTAGCATGATAAAGAAGATTCAAAGAGAGTGAGATGCCAGCTCCTTTCATTGTCAGTAGCTTCAATCATTTCTGGACGTTTTTCAATGGCAAAAATCAATGAATATTGTAAATGCACAAACAGTAATTTCTCAGCATTGCAAGGTGCAATTCTGAAATTTTTTACTTTTTCCTGCTCCTCTTAGCATGATAAAGAAGATTCAAAGAGAGTGAGATGCCAGCTCCTTTCATTCAGTCAGTAGCTTCAATCATTTCTGGTATATGAATAACATGATGTTTTTCAATCGCAAAAATCAATGAATATTGTAAATGCACAAACAGTAATTTCTCCGCATTGCAAGGTGCAATTCTGAAATTTTTTGCTTTTTCCTGCTCCTCTTAGCATGATAAAGAAGATTCAAAGAGAGTGAGATGCCAGCTCCTTTCATTCAGTCAGTAGCTTCAATCATTTCTGGACGTTTTTCAATGGCAAAAATCAATGAATATTGTAAATGCACAAACAGTAATTTCTCCGCATTGCAAGGTGCAATTCTGAAATTTTTTGCTTTTTCCTGCTCCTCTTAGCATGATAAAGAAGATTCAAAGAGAGTGAGATGCCAGCTCCTTTCCTTCAGTCAGTAGCTTCAATCATTTCTGGCATATGAATAACATGATGTTTTTCAATGGCAAAAATCAATGAATTTTGTAAATGCACAAACAGTAATTTCTCCGCATTGCAAGGCGCAATTCTGAAATTTTTTGCTTTTTCCTGCTCCTCTTAGCATGATAAAGAAGATTCAAAGAGAGTGAGATGCCAGCTCCTTTCCTTCAGTCAGTAGCTTCAATCATTTCTGGCATATGAATAACATGATGTTTTTCAATGGCAAAAATCAATGAATTTTGTAAATGCACAAACAGTAATTTCTCCGCATTGCAAGGCGCAATTCTGAAATTTTTTGCTTTTTCCTGCTCCTCTTAGCATGATAAAGAAGATTCAAAGAGAGTGAGATGCCAGCTCCTTTCATTCAGTCAGTAGCTTCAATCATTTCTGGACATTTTTCAATGGCAAAAATCAATGAATATTGTAAATGCACAAACAGTAATTTCTCCGCATTGCAAGGTTCAATTCTGAAATTTTTTGCTTTTTCCTGCTCCTCTTAGCATGATAAAGAAGATTCAAAGAGAGTGAGATGCCAGCTCCTTTAGTTCAGTCAGTAGCTTCAATCATTTCTGGACGTTTTTCAAAGGCAAAATTCATTGAATATTGTAAATGGACAAACAGTAATTTCTCCGCATTGCAAGGTGCAATTCTGAAATTTTTTACTTTTTCCTGCTCCTCTTAGCATGATAAAGAAGATTCAAAGAGAGTGAGATGCCAGCTCCTTTCATTCAGTCAGTAGCTTCAATCATTTCTGGTATATGAATAACATGATGTTTTTCAATCGCAAAAATCAATGAATATTGTAAATGCACAAACAGTAATTTCTCCGCATTGCAAGGTGCAATTCTGAAATTTTTTGCTTTTTCCTGCTCCTCTTAGCATGATAAAGAAGATTCAAAGAGAGTGAGATGCCAGCTCCTTTCATTCAGTCAGTAGCTTCAATCATTTCTGGACGTTTTTCAATGGCAAAAATCAATGAATATTGTAAATGCACAAACAGCAATTTCTCCGCATTGCAAGGTGCAATTCTGAAATTTTTTGCTTTTTCCTGCTCCTCTTAGCATGATAAAGAAGATTCAAAGAGAGTGAGATGCCAGCTCCTTTCCTTCAGTCAGTAGCTTCAATCATTTCTGGCATATGAATAACATGATGTTTTTCAATGGCAAAAATCAATGAATTTTGTAAATGCACAAACAGTAATTTCTCCGCATTGCAAGGCGCAATTCTGAAATTTTTTGCTTTTTCCTGCTCCTCTTAGCATGATAAAGAAGATTCAAAGAGAGTGAGATGCCAGCTCCTTTCCTTCAGTCAGTAGCTTCAATCATTTCTGGCATATGAATAACATGATGTTTTTCAATGGCAAAAATCAATGAATATTGTAAATGCACAAACAGTAATTTCTCCGCATTGCAAGGTGCAATTCTGAAATTTTTTGCTTTTTCCTGCTCCTCTTAGCATGATAAAGAAGATTCAAAGAGAGTGAGATGCCAGCTCCTTTAGTTCAGTCAGTAGCTTCAATCATTTCTGGACGTTTTTCAATGGCAAAATTCATTGAATATTGTAAATGCACAAACAGTAATTTCTCCGCATTGCAAGGTGCAATTCTGAAATTTTTTACTTTTTCCTGCTCCTCTTAGCATGATAAAGAAGATTCAAAGAGAGTGAGATGCCAGCTCCTTTCATTCAGTCAGTAGCTTCAATCATTTCTGGTATATGAATAACATGATGTTTTTCAATCGCAAAAATCAATGAATATTGTAAATGCACAAACAGTAATTTCTCCGCATTGCAAGGTGCAATTCTGAAATTTTTTGCTTTTTCCTGCTCCTCTTAGCATGATAAAGAAGATTCAAAGAGAGTGAGATGCCAGCTCCTTTCATTCAGTCAGTAGCTTCAATCATTTCTGGACGTTTTTCAATGGCAAAAATCAATGAATATTGTAAATGCACAAACAGTAATTTCTCCGCATTGCAAGGTGCAATTCTGAAATTTTTTGCTTTTTCCTGCTCCTCTTAGCATGATAAAGAAGATTCAAAGAGAGTGAGATGCCAGCTCCTTTCCTTCAGTCAGTAGCTTCAATCATTTCTGGCATATGAATTACATGATGTTTTTCAATGGCAAAAATCAATGAATTTTGTAAATGCACAAACAGTAATTTCTCCGCATTGCAAGGCGCAATTCTGAAATTTTTTGCTTTTTCCTGCTCCTCTTAGCATGATAAAGAAGATTCAAAGAGAGTGAGATGCCAGCTCCTTTCTTTCAGTCAGTAGCTTCAATCATTTCTGGCATATGAATAACATGATGTTTTTCAATGGCAAAAATCAATGAATTTTGTAAATGCACAAACAGTAATTTCTCCGCATTGCAAGGCGCAATTCTGAAATTTTTTGCTTTTTCCTGCTCCTCTTAGCATGATAAAGAAGATTCAAAGAGAGTGAGATGCCAGCTCCTTTCATTCAGTCAGTAGCTTCAATCATTTCTGGACATTTTTCAATGGCAAAATTCAATGAATATTGTAAATGCACAAACAGTAATTTCTCCGCATTGCAAGGTGCAATTCTGAAATTTTTTGCTTTTTCCTGCTCCTCTTAGCATGATAAACAAGATTCAAAGAGAGTGAGGTGCCAGCTCCTTTCATTCAGTCAGGAGCTTCAAACATTTCTGGTATATGAATAACATGTTTTTCAATGGCAAAAATCAATGAATATTGTAAATGCACAAACAGTAATTTCTCCGCATTGCAAGGTGCAATTCTGAAATTTTTTGCTTTTTCCTGCTCCTCTTAGCATGATAAAGAAGATTCAAAGAGAGTGAGATGCCAGCTCCTTTCATTCAGTCAGTAGCTTCAATCATTTCTGGACATTTTTCAATGGCAAAAATCAATGAATATTGTAAATGCACAAACAGTAATTTCTCCGCATTGCAAGGTGCAATTCTGAAATTTTTTGCTTTTTCCTGCTCCTCTTAGCATGATAAAGAAGATTCAAAGAGAGTGAGATGCCAGCTCCTTTCATTCAGTCAGTAGCTTCAATCATTTCTGGACGTTTTTCAATGGCAAAAATCAATGAATATTGTAAATGCACAAACTGTAATTTCTGCGCATTGCAAGGTGCAATTCTGAAATTTTTTGCTTTTTCCTGCTCCTCTTAGCATGATAAAGAAGATTCAAAGAGAGTGAGATGCCAGCTCCTTTCATTCAGTCAGTAGCTTCAATCATTTCTGGACGTTTTTCAATGGCAAAAATCAATGAATATTGTAAATGCACAAACAGTAATTTCTCCGCATTGCAAGGTGCAATTCTGAAATTTTTTGCTTTTTCCTGCTCCTCTTAGCATGATAAAGAAGATTCAAAGAGAGTGAGATGCCAGCTCCTTTCATTCAGTCAGTAGCTTCAATCATTTCTGGACGTTTTTCAATGGCAAAAATCAATGAATATTGTAAATGCACAAACAGTAATTTCTCCGCATTGCAAGGTGCAATTCTGAAATTTTTTGCTTTTTCCTGCTCCTCTTAGCATGATAAAGAAGATTCAAAGAGAGTGAGATGCCAGCTCCTTTCATTCAGTCAGTAGCTTCAATCATTTCTGGTATATGAATAACATGATGTTTTTCAATGGCAAAAATCAATGAATTTTGTAAATGCACAAACAGTAATTTCTCAGCATTGCAAGGTGCAATTCTGAAATTTTTTGCTTTTTCCTGCTCCTCTTAGCATGATAAAGAAGATTCAAAGAGAGTGAGATGCCAGCTCCTTTCATTGTCAGTAGCTTCAATCATTTCTGGACGTTTTTCAATGGCAAAAATCAATGAATATTGTAAATGCACAAACAGTAATTTCTCAGCATTGCAAGGTGCAATTCTGAAATTTTTTACTTTTTCCTGCTCCTCTTAGCATGATAAAGAAGATTCAAAGAGAGTGAGATGCCAGCTCCTTTCATTCAGTCAGTAGCTTCAATCATTTCTGGTATATGAATAACATGATGTTTTTCAATCGCAAAAATCAATGAATATTGTAAATGCACAAACAGTAATTTCTCCGCATTGCAAGGTGCAATTCTGAAATTTTTTGCTTTTTCCTGCTCCTCTTAGCATGATAAAGAAGATTCAAAGAGAGTGAGATGCCAGCTCCTTTCATTCAGTCAGTAGCTTCAATCATTTCTGGACGTTTTTCAATGGCAAAAATCAATGAATATTGTAAATGCACAAACAGTAATTTCTCCGCATTGCAAGGTGCAATTCTGAAATTTTTTGCTTTTTCCTGCTCCTCTTAGCATGATAAAGAAGATTCAAAGAGAGTGAGATGCCAGCTCCTTTCCTTCAGTCAGTAGCTTCAATCATTTCTGGCATATGAATAACATGATGTTTTTCAATGGCAAAAATCAATGAATTTTGTAAATGCACAAACAGTAATTTCTCCGCATTGCAAGGCGCAATTCTGAAATTTTTTGCTTTTTCCTGCTCCTCTTAGCATGATAAAGAAGATTCAAAGAGAGTGAGGTGCCAGCTCCTTTCATTCAGTCAGGAGCTTCAAACATTTCTGGTATATGAATAACATGTTTTTCAATGGCAAAAATCAATGAATATTGTAAATGCACAAACAGTAATTTCTCCGCATTGCAAGGTGCAATTCTGAAATTTTTTGCTTTTTCCTGCTCCTCTTAGCATGATAAAGAAGATTCAAAGAGAGTGAGATGCCAGCTCCTTTCATTCAGTCAGTAGCTTCAATCATTTCTGGACATTTTTCAATGGCAAAAATCAATGAATATTGTAAATGCACAAACAGTAATTTCTCCGCATTGCAAGGTGCAATTCTGAAATTTTTTGCTTTTTCCTGCTCCTCTTAGCATGATAAAGAAGATTCAAAGAGAGTGAGATGCCAGCTCCTTTCATTGTCAGTAGCTTCAATCATTTCTGGACGTTTTTCAATGGCAAAAATCAATGAATATTGTAAATGCACAAACAGTAATTTCTCAGCATTGCAAGGTGCAATTCTGAAATTTTTTACTTTTTCCTGCTCCTCTTAGCATGATAAAGAAGATTCAAAGAGAGTGAGATGCCAGCTCCTTTCATTCAGTCAGTAGCTTCAATCATTTCTGGTATATGAATAACATGATGTTTTTCAATCGCAAAAATCAATGAATATTGTAAATGCACAAACAGTAATTTCTCCGCATTGCAAGGTGCAATTCTGAAATTTTTTGCTTTTTCCTGCTCCTCTTAGCATGATAAAGAAGATTCAAAGAGAGTGAGATGCCAGCTCCTTTCATTCAGTCAGTAGCTTCAATCATTTCTGGACGTTTTTCAATGGCAAAAATCAATGAATATTGTAAATGCACAAACAGTAATTTCTCCGCATTGCAAGGTGCAATTCTGAAATTTTTTGCTTTTTCCTGCTCCTCTTAGCATGATAAAGAAGATTCAAAGAGAGTGAGATGCCAGCTCCTTTCCTTCAGTCAGTAGCTTCAATCATTTCTGGCATATGAATAACATGATGTTTTTCAATGGCAAAAATCAATGAATTTTGTAAATGCACAAACAGTAATTTCTCCGCATTGCAAGGCGCAATTCTGAAATTTTTTGCTTTTTCCTGCTCCTCTTAGCATGATAAAGAAGATTCAAAGAGAGTGAGGTGCCAGCTCCTTTCATTCAGTCAGGAGCTTCAAACATTTCTGGTATATGAATAACATGTTTTTCAATGGCAAAAATCAATGAATATTGTAAATGCACAAACAGTAATTTCTCCGCATTGCAAGGTGCAATTCTGAAATTTTTTGCTTTTTCCTGCTCCTCTTAGCATGATAAAGAAGATTCAAAGAGAGTGAGATGCCAGCTCCTTTCATTCAGTCAGTAGCTTCAATCATTTCTGGACATTTTTCAATGGCAAAAATCAATGAATATTGTAAATGCACAAACAGTAATTTCTCCGCATTGCAAGGTGCAATTCTGAAATTTTTTGCTTTTTCCTGCTCCTCTTAGCATGATAAAGAAGATTCAAAGAGAGTGAGATGCCAGCTCCTTTCATTCAGTCAGTAGCTTCAATCATTTCTGGACGTTTTTCAATGGCAAAAATCAATGAATATTGTAAATGCACAAACTGTAATTTCTCCGCATTGCAAGGTGCAATTCTGAAATTTTTTGCTTTTTCCTGCTCCTCTTAGCATGATAAAGAAGATTCAAAGAGAGTGAGATGCCAGCTCCTTTCATTCAGTCAGTAGCTTCAATCATTTCTGGACGTTTTTCAATGGCAAAAATCAATGAATATTGTAAATGCACAAACAGTAATTTCTCCGCATTGCAAGGTGCAATTCTGAAATTTTTTGCTTTTTCCTGCTCCTCTTAGCATGATAAAGAAGATTCAAAGAGAGTGAGTTGCCAGCTCCTTTCATTCAGTCAGTAGCTTCAATCATTTCTGGACGTTTTTCAATGGCAAAAATCAATGAATATTGTAAATGCACAAACAGTAATTTCTCCGCATTGCAAGGTGCAATTCTGAAATTTTTTGCTTTTTCCTGCTCCTCTTAGCATGATAAAGAAGATTCAAAGAGAGTGAGATGCCAGCTCCTTTCATTCAGTCAGTAGCTTCAATCATTTCTGGTATATGAATAACATGATGTTTTTCAATGGCAAAAATCAATGAATTTTGTAAATGCACAAACAGTAATTTCTCAGCATTGCAAGGTGCAATTCTGAAATTTTTTGCTTTTTCCTGCTCCTCTTAGCATGATAAAGAAGATTCAAAGAGAGTGAGATGCCAGCTCCTTTCATTGTCAGTAGCTTCAATCATTTCTGGACGTTTTTCAATGGCAAAAATCAATGAATATTGTAAATGCACAAACAGTAATTTCTCAGCATTGCAAGGTGCAATTCTGAAATTTTTTACTTTTTCCTGCTCCTCTTAGCATGATAAAGAAGATTCAAAGAGAGTGAGATGCCAGCTCCTTTCATTCAGTCAGTAGCTTCAATCATTTCTGGACATTTTTCAATGGCAAAAATCAATGAATATTGTAAATGCACAAACAGTAATTTCTCCGCATTGCAAGGTGCAATTCTGAAATTTTTTGCTTTTTCCTGCTCCTCTTAGCATGATAAAGAAGATTCAAAGAGAGTGAGATGCCAGCTCCTTTCATTCAGTCAGTAGCTTCAATCATTTCTGGACGTTTTTCAATGGCAAAAATCAATGAATATTGTAAATGCACAAACTGTAATTTCTCCGCATTGCAAGGTGCAATTCTGAAATTTTTTGCTTTTTCCTGCTCCTCTTAGCATGATAAAGAAGATTCAAAGAGAGTGAGATGCCAGCTCCTTTCATTCAGTCAGTAGCTTCAATCATTTCTGGACGTTTTTCAATGGCAAAAATCAATGAATATTGTAAATGCACAAACAGTAATTTCTCCGCATTGCAAGGTGCAATTCTGAAATTTTTTGCTTTTTCCTGCTCCTCTTAGCATGATAAAGAAGATTCAAAGAGAGTGAGATGCCAGCTCCTTTCATTCAGTCAGTAGCTTCAATCATTTCTGGACGTTTTTCAATGGCAAAAATCAATGAATATTGTAAATGCACAAACAGTAATTTCTCCGCATTGCAAGGTGCAATTCTGAAATTTTTTGCTTTTTCCTGCTCCTCTTAGCATGATAAAGAAGATTCAAAGAGAGTGAGATGCCAGCTCCTTTCATTCAGTCAGTAGCTTCAATCATTTCTGGTATATGAATAACATGATGTTTTTCAATGGCAAAAATCAATGAATTTTGTAAATGCACAAACAGTAATTTCTCAGCATTGCAAGGTGCAATTCTGAAATTTTTTGCTTTTTCCTGCTCCTCTTAGCATGATAAAGAAGATTCAAAGAGAGTGAGATGCCAGCTCCTTTCATTGTCAGTAGCTTCAATCATTTCTGGACGTTTTTCAATGGCAAAAATCAATGAATATTGTAAATGCACAAACAGTAATTTCTCAGCATTGCAAGGTGCAATTCTGAAATTTTTTACTTTTTCCTGCTCCTCTTAGCATGATAAAGAAGATTCAAAGAGAGTGAGATGCCAGCTCCTTTCATTCAGTCAGTAGCTTCAATCATTTCTGGTATATGAATAACATGATGTTTTTCAATCGCAAAAATCAATGAATATTGTAAATGCACAAACAGTAATTTCTCCGCATTGCAAGGTGCAATTCTGAAATTTTTTGCTTTTTCCTGCTCCTCTTAGCATGATAAAGAAGATTCAAAGAGAGTGAGATGCCAGCTCCTTTCATTCAGTCAGTAGCTTCAATCATTTCTGGACGTTTTTCAATGGCAAAAATCAATGAATATTGTAAATGCACAAACAGTAATTTCTCCGCATTGCAAGGTGCAATTCTGAAATTTTTTGCTTTTTCCTGCTCCTCTTAGCATGATAAAGAAGATTCAAAGAGAGTGAGATGCCAGCTCCTTTCATTCAGTCAGTAGCTTCAATCATTTCTGGTATATGAATAACATGATGTTTTTCAATGGCAAAAATCAATGAATTTTGTAAATGCACAAACAGTAATTTCTCAGCATTGCAAGGTGCAATTCTGAAATTTTTTGCTTTTTCCTGCTCCTCTTAGCATGATAAAGAAGATTCAAAGAGAGTGAGATGCCAGCTCCTTTCATTGTCAGTAGCTTCAATCATTTCTGGACGTTTTTCAATGGCAAAAATCAATGAATATTGTAAATGCACAAACAGTAATTTCTCAGCATTGCAAGGTGCAATTCTGAAATTTTTTACTTTTTCCTGCTCCTCTTAGCATGATAAAGAAGATTCAAAGAGAGTGAGATGCCAGCTCCTTTCATTCAGTCAGTAGCTTCAATCATTTCTGGTATATGAATAACATGATGTTTTTCAATCGCAAAAATCAATGAATATTGTAAATGCACAAACAGTAATTTCTCCGCATTGCAAGGTGCAATTCTGAAATTTTTTGCTTTTTCCTGCTCCTCTTAGCATGATAAAGAAGATTCAAAGAGAGTGAGATGCCAGCTCCTTTCATTCAGTCAGTAGCTTCAATCATTTCTGGACGTTTTTCAATGGCAAAAATCAATGAATATTGTAAATGCACAAACAGTAATTTCTCCGCATTGCAAGGTGCAATTCTGAAATTTTTTGCTTTTTCCTGCTCCTCTTAGCATGATAAAGAAGATTCAAAGAGAGTGAGATGCCAGCTCCTTTCCTTCAGTCAGTAGCTTCAATCATTTCTGGCATATGAATAACATGATGTTTTTCAATGGCAAAAATCAATGAATTTTGTAAATGCACAAACAGTAATTTCTCCGCATTGCAAGGCGCAATTCTGAAATTTTTTGCTTTTTCCTGCTCCTCTTAGCATGATAAAGAAGATTCAAAGAGAGTGAGATGCCAGCTCCTTTCCTTCAGTCAGTAGCTTCAATCATTTCTGGCATATGAATAACATGATGTTTTTCAATGGCAAAAATCAATGAATTTTGTAAATGCACAAACAGTAATTTCTCCGCATTGCAAGGCGCAATTCTGAAATTTTTTGCTTTTTCCTGCTCCTCTTAGCATGATAAAGAAGATTCAAAGAGAGTGAGATGCCAGCTCCTTTCATTCAGTCAGTAGCTTCAATCATTTCTGGACATTTTTCAATGGCAAAAATCAATGAATATTGTAAATGCACAAACAGTAATTTCTCCGCATTGCAAGGTTCAATTCTGAAATTTTTTGCTTTTTCCTGCTCCTCTTAGCATGATAAAGAAGATTCAAAGAGAGTGAGATGCCAGCTCCTTTAGTTCAGTCAGTAGCTTCAATCATTTCTGGACGTTTTTCAAAGGCAAAATTCATTGAATATTGTAAATGGACAAACAGTAATTTCTCCGCATTGCAAGGTGCAATTCTGAAATTTTTTACTTTTTCCTGCTCCTCTTAGCATGATAAAGAAGATTCAAAGAGAGTGAGATGCCAGCTCCTTTCATTCAGTCAGTAGCTTCAATCATTTCTGGTATATGAATAACATGATGTTTTTCAATCGCAAAAATCAATGAATATTGTAAATGCACAAACAGTAATTTCTCCGCATTGCAAGGTGCAATTCTGAAATTTTTTGCTTTTTCCTGCTCCTCTTAGCATGATAAAGAAGATTCAAAGAGAGTGAGATGCCAGCTCCTTTCATTCAGTCAGTAGCTTCAATCATTTCTGGACGTTTTTCAATGGCAAAAATCAATGAATATTGTAAATGCACAAACAGTAATTTCTCCGCATTGCAAGGTGCAATTCTGAAATTTTTTGCTTTTTCCTGCTCCTCTTAGCATGATAAAGAAGATTCAAAGAGAGTGAGATGCCAGCTCCTTTCCTTCAGTCAGTAGCTTCAATCATTTCTGGCATATGAATAACATGATGTTTTTCAATGGCAAAAATCAATGAATTTTGTAAATGCACAAACAGTAATTTCTCCGCATTGCAAGGCGCAATTCTGAAATTTTTTGCTTTTTCCTGCTCCTCTTAGCATGATAAAGAAGATTCAAAGAGAGTGAGATGCCAGCTCCTTTCCTTCAGTCAGTAGCTTCAATCATTTCTGGCATATGAATAACATGATGTTTTTCAATGGCAAAAATCAATGAATTTTGTAAATGCACAAACAGTAATTTCTCCGCATTGCAAGGCGCAATTCTGAAATTTTTTGCTTTTTCCTGCTCCTCTTAGCATGATAAAGAAGATTCAAAGAGAGTGAGATGACAGCTCCTTTCATTCAGTCAGTAGCTTCAATCATTTCTGGACGTTTTTCAATGGCAAAAATCAATGAATATTGTAAATGCACAAACAGTAATTTCTCCGCATTGCAAGGTGCAATTCTGAAATTTTTTGCTTTTTCCTGCTCCTCTTAGCATGATAAAGAAGATTCAAAGAGAGTGAGGTGCCAGCTCCTTTCATTCAGTCAGGAGCTTCAAACATTTCTGGTATATGAATAACATGTTTTTCAATGGCAAAAATCAATGAATATTGTAAATGCACAAACAGTAATTTCTCCGCATTGCAAGGTGCAATTCTGAAATAATTTTTTGCTTTTTCCTGCTCCTCTTAGCATGATAAAGAAGATTCAAAGAGAGTGAGATGCCAGCTCCTTTCATTCAGTCAGTAGCTTCAATCATTTCTGGACGTTTTTCAATGGCAAAAATCAATGAATATTGTAAATGCACAAACAGTAATTTCTCCGCATTGCAATGTGCAATTCTGAAATTTTTTGCTTTTTCCTGCTCCTCTTAGCATGATAAAGAAGATTCAAAGAGAGTGAGATGCCAGCTCCTTTCATTCAGTCAGTAGCTTCAAACATTTCTGGTATATGAATAACATGATGTTTTTCAATGGCAAAAATCAATGAATATTGTAAATGCACAAACAGTAATTTCTCCGCATTGCAAGGTGCAATTCTGAAATTTTTTGCTTTTTTCTGCTCCTCTTAGCATGATAAAGAAGATTCAAAGAGAGTGAGATGCCAGCTCCTTTCGTTCAGTCAGTAGCTTCAATCATTTCTGGACGTTTTTCAATGGCAAAAATCATTGAATATTATAAATGCACAAACAGTAATTTCTCCGCATTGCAAGGTGCAATTCTGAAATTTTTTACTTTTTCCTGCTCCTCTTAGCATGATAAAGAAGATTCAAAGAGAGTGAGATGCCAGCTCCTTTCATTCAGTCAGTAGCTTCAATCATTTCTGGTATATGAATAACATGATGTTTTTCAATGGCAAAAATCAATGAATATTGTAAATGCACAAACAGTAATTTCTCCGCATTGCAAGGTGCAATTCTGAAATTTTTTGCTTTTTCCTGCTCCTCTTAGCATGATAAAGAAGATTCAAAGAGAGTGAGATGCCAGCTCCTTTCATTCAGTCAGTAGCTTCAATCATTTCTGGACGTTTTTCAATGGCAAAAATCAATGAATATTGTAAATGCACAAACAGTAATTTCTCCGCATTGCAAGGTGCAATTCTGAAATTTTTTGGTTTTTCCTGCTCCTCTTAGCATGATAAAGAAGATTCAAAGAGAGTGAGATGCCAGCTCCTTTCATTCAGTCAGTAGCTTTAATCATTTCTGGACGTTTTTCAATGGCAAAAATCATTGAATATTGTAAATGCACAAACAGTAATTTCTCCGCATTGCAAGGTGCAATTCTGAAATTTTTTACTTTTTCCTGCTCCTCTTAGCATGATAAAGAAGATTCAAAGAGAGTGAGATGCCAGCTCCTTTCATTCAGTCAGTAGCTTCAATCATTTCTGGTATATGAATAACATGATGTTTTTCAATCGCAAAAATCAATGAATATTGTAAATGCACAAACAGTAATTTCTCCGCATTGCAAGGTGCAATTCTGAAATTTTTTGCTTTTTCCTGCTCCTCTTAGCATGATAAAGAAGATTCAAAGAGAGTGAGATGCCAGCTCCTTTCATTCAGTCAGTAGCTTCAATCATTTCTGGACGTTTTTCAATGGCAAAAATCAATGAATATTGTAAATGCACATACAGTAATTTCTCCGCATTGCAAGGTGCAATTCTGAAATTTTTTGCTTTTTCCTGCTCCTCTTAGCATGATAAAGAAGATTCAAAGAGAGTGAGATGCCAGCTCCTTTCCTTCAGTCAGTAGCTTCAATCATTTCTGGCATATGAATAACATGATGTTTTTCAATGGCAAAAATCAATGAATTTTGTAAATGCACAAACAGTAATTTCTCCGCATTGCAAGGCGCAATTCTGAAATTTTTTGCTTTTTCCTGCTCCTCTTAGCATGATAAAGAAGATTCAAAGAGAGTGAGATGCCAGCTCCTTTCATTCAGTCAGTAGCTTCAATCATTTCTGGACATTTTTCAATGGCAAAAATCAATGAATATTGTAAATGCACAAACAGTAATTTCTCCGCATTGCAAGGTGCAATTCTGAAATTTTTTGCTTTTTCCTGCTCCTCTTAGCATGATAAAGAAGATTCAAAGAGAGTGAGATGACAGCTCCTTTCATTCAGTCAGTAGCTTCAATCATTTCTGGACGTTTTTCAATGGCAAAAATCAATGAATATTGTAAATGCACAAACAGTAATTTCTCCGCATTGCAAGGTGCAATTCTGAAATTTTTTGCTTTTTCCTGCTCCTCTTAGCATGATAAAGAAGATTCAAAGAGAGTGAGGTGCCAGCTCCTTTCATTCAGTCAGGAGCTTCAAACATTTCTGGTATATGAATAACATGTTTTTCAATGGCAAAAATCAATGAATATTGTAAATGCACAAACAGTAATTTCTCCGCATTGCAAGGTGCAATTCTGAAATTTTTTGCTTTTTCCTGCTCCTCTTAGCATGATAAAGAAGATTCAAAGAGAGTGAGATGCCAGCTCCTTTCATTCAGTCAGTAGCTTCAATCATTTCTGGACGTTTTTCAATGGCAAAAATCAATGAATATTGTAAATGCACAAACAGTAATTTCTCCGCATTGCAAGGTGCAATTCTGAAATTTTTTACTTTTTCCTGCTCCTCTTAGCATGATAAAGAAGATTCAAAGAGAGTGAGATGCCAGCTCCTTTCATTCAGTCAGTAGCTTCAATCATTTCTGGACGTTTTTCAATGGCAAAAATCAATGAATATTGTAAATGCACAAACAGTAATTTCTCCGCATTGCAATGTGCAATTCTGAAATTTTTTGCTTTTTCCTGCTCCTCTTAGCATGATAAAGAAGATTCAAAGAGAGTGAGATGCCAGCTCCTTTCATTCAGTCAGTAGCTTCAAACATTTCTGGTATATGAATAACATGATGTTTTTCAATGGCAAAAATCAATGAATATTGTAAATGCACAAACAGTAATTTCTCCGCATTGCAAGGTGCAATTCTGAATTTTTTTGCTTTTTTCTGCTCCTCTTAGCATGATAAAGAAGATTCAAAGAGAGTGAGATGCCAGCTCCTTTCGTTCAGTCAGTAGCTTCAATCATTTCTGGACGTTTTTCAATGGCAAAAATCATTGAATATTATAAATGCACAAACAGTAATTTCTCCGCATTGCAAGGTGCAATTCTGAAATTTTTTACTTTTTCCTGCTCCTCTTAGCATGATAAAGAAGATTCAAAGAGAGTGAGATGCCAGCTCCTTTCATTCAGTCAGTAGCTTCAATCATTTCTGGTATATGAATAACATGATGTTTTTCAATGGCAAAAATCAATGAATATTGTAAATGCACAAACAGTAATTTCTCCGCATTGCAAGGTGCAATTCTGAAATTTTTTGCTTTTTCCTGCTCCTCTTAGCATGATAAAGAAGATTCAAAGAGAGTGAGATGCCAGCTCCTTTCATTCAGTCAGTAGCTTCAATCATTTCTGGACGTTTTTCAATGGCAAAAATCAATGAATATTGTAAATGCACAAACAGTAATTTCTCCGCATTGCAAGGTGCAATTCTGAAATTTTTTGCTTTTTCCTGCTCCTCTTAGCATGATAAAGAAGATTCAAAGAGAGTGAGATGCCAGCTCCTTTCATTCAGTCAGTAGCTTTAATCATTTCTGGATGTTTTTCAATGGCAAAAATCATTGAATATTGTAAATGCACAATCAGTAATTTCTCCGCATTGCAAGGTGCAATTCTGAAATTTTTTACTTTTTCCTGCTCCTCTTAGCATGATAAAGAAGATTCAAAGAGAGTGAGATGCCAGCTCCTTTCATTCAGTCAGTAGCTTCAATCATTTCTGGACGTTTTTCAATGGCAAAAATCAATGAATATTGTAAATGCACAAACAGTAATTTCTCCGCATTGCAAGGTGCAATTCTGAAATTTTTTGCTTTTTCCTGCTCCTCTTAGCATGATAAAGAAGATTCAAAGAGAGTGAGATGCCAGCTCCTTTCATTCAGTCAGTAGCTTCAATCATTTCTGGACGTTTTTCAATGGCAAAAACCAATGAATATTGTAAATGCACAAACAGTAATTTCTCCGCATTGCAAGGTGCAATTCTAAAATTTTTTGCTTTTTCCTGCTCCTCTTAGCATGATAAAGAAGATTCAAAGAGAGTGAGATGCCAGATCCTTTCCTTCAGTCAGTAGCTTCAATCATTTCTGGTATATGAATAACATGATGTTTTTCAATGGCAAAAATCAATGAATTTTGTAAATGCACAAACAGTAATTTCTCCGCATTGCAAGGCGCAATTCTGAAATTTTTTGCTTTTTCCTGCTCCTCTTAGCATGATAAAGAAGATTCAAAGAGAGTGAGATGCCAGCTCCTTTCATTCAGTCAGTAGCTTCAATCATTTCTGGACATTTTTCAATGGCAAAAATCAATGAATATTGTAAATGCACAAACAGTAATTTCTCCGCATTGCAAGGTGCAATTCTGAAATTTTTTGCTTTTTCCTGCTCCTCTTAGCATGATAAAGAAGATTCAAAGAGAGTGAGATGCCAGCTCCTTTCATTCAGTCAGTAGCTTCAATCATTTCTGGACGTTTTTCAATGGCAAAAATCAATGAATATTGTAAATGCACAAACAGTAATTTCTCCGCATTGCAATGTGCAATTCTGAAATTTTTTGCTTTTTCCTGCTCCTCTTAGCATGATAAAGAAGATTCAAAGAGAGTGAGATGCCAGCTCCTTTCATTCAGTCAGTAGCTTCAAACATTTCTGGTATATGAATAACATGATGTTTTTCAATGGCAAAAATCAATGAATATTGTAAATGCACAAACAGTAATTTCTCCGCATTGCAAGGTGCAATTCTGAAATTTTTTGCTTTTTCCTGCTCCTCTTAGCATGATAAAGAAGATTCAAAGAGAGTGAGATGCCAGCTCCTTTCATTCAGTCAGTAGCTTCAATCATTTCTGGACGTTTTTCAATGGCAAAAATCAATGAATATTGTAAATGCACAAACAGTAATTTCTCCGCATTGCAAGGTGCAATTCTGAAATTTTTTGCTTTTTCCTGCTCCTCTTAGCATGATAAAGAAGATTCAAAGAGAGTGAGATGCCAGCTCCTTTCATTCAGTCAGTAGCTTTAATCATTTCTGGACGTTTTTCAATGGCAAAAATCATTGAATATTGTAAATGCACAATCAGTAATTTCTCCGCATTGCAAGGTGCAATTCTGAAATTTTTTACTTTTTCCTGCTCCTCTTAGCATGATAAAGAAGATTCAAAGAGAGTGAGATGCCAGCTCCTTTCATTCAGTCAGTAGCTTCAATCATTTCTGGACGTTTTTCAATGGCAAAAATCAATGAATATTGTAAATGCACAAACAGTAATTTCTCCGCATTGCAAGGTGCAATTCTGAAATTTTTTGCTTTTTCCTGCTCCTCTTAGCATGATAAAGAAGATTCAAAGAGAGTGAGATGCCAGCTCCTTTCATTCAGTCAGTAGCTTCAATCATTTCTGGACGTTTTTCAATGGCAAAAACCAATGAATATTGTAAATGCACAAACAGTAATTTCTCCGCATTGCAAGGTGCAATTCTAAAATTTTTTGCTTTTTCCTGCTCCTCTTAGCATGATAAAGAAGATTCAAAGAGAGTGAGATGCCAGATCCTTTCCTTCAGTCAGTAGCTTCAATCATTTCTGGTATATGAATAACATGATATTTTTCAATGGCAAAAATCAATGAATTTTGTAAATGCACAAACAGTAATTTCTCCGCATTGCAAGGCGCAATTCTGAAATTTTTTGCTTTTTCCTGCTCCTCTTAGCATGATAAAGAAGATTCAAAGAGAGTGAGATGCCAGCTCCTTTCATTCAGTCAGTAGCTTCAATCATTTCTGGACATTTTTCAATGGCAAAAATCAATGAATATTGTAAATGCACAAACAGTAATTTCTCCGCATTGCAAGGTGCAATTCTGAAATTTTTTGCTTTTTCCTGCTCCTCTTAGCATGATAAAGAAGATTCAAAGAGAGTGAGATGCCAGCTCCTTTCATTCAGTCAGTAGCTTCAATCATTTCTGGACGTTTTTCAATGGCAAAAATCAATGAATATTGTAAATGCACAAACAGTAATTTCTCCGCATTGCAAGGTGCAATTCTGAAATTTTTTGCTTTTTCCTGCTCCTCTTAGCATGATAAAGAAGATTCAAAGAGAGTGAGATGCCAGCTCCTTTCATTCAGTCAGTAGCTTCAATCATTTCTGGACGTTTTTCAATGGCAAAAATCAATGAATATTGTAAATGCACAAACAGTAATTTCTCCGCATTGCAAGGTGCAATTCTGAATTTTTTTGCTTTTTCCTGCTCCTCTTAGCATGATAAAGAAGATTCAAAGAGAGTGAGATGCCAGATCCTTTCCTTCAGTCAGTAGCTTCAATCATTTCTGGTATATGAATAACATGATGTTTTTCAATGGCAAAAATCAATGAGTTTTGTAAATGCACAAACAGTAATTTCTCCGCATTGCAAGGTGCAATTCTGAAATTTTTTGCTTTTTCCTGCTCCTCTTAGCATGATAAAGAAGATTCAAAGAGAGTGAGATGCCAGCTCCTTTCATTCAGTCAGTAGCTTCAATCATTTCTGGACGTTTTTCAATGGCAAAAATCAATGAATATTGTAAATGCACAAACAGTAATTTCTCCGCATTGCAAGGTGCAATTCTGAAATTTTTTGCTTTTTCCTGCTCCTCTTAGCATGATAAAGAAGATTCAAAGAGAGTGAGATGCCAGCTCCTTTCATTCAGTCAGTAGCTTCAATCATTTCTGGACGTTTTTCAATGGCAAAAATCAATGAATATTGTAAATGCACAAACAGTAATTTCTCCGCATTGCAATGTGCAATTCTGAAATTTTTTGCTTTTTCCTGCTCCTCTTAGCATGATAAAGAAGATTCAAAGAGAGTGAGATGCCAGCTCCTTTCATTCAGTCAGTAGCTTCAAACATTTCTGGTACATGAATAACATGATGTTTTTCAATGGCAAAAATCAATGAATATTGTAAATGCACAAACAGTAATTTCTCCGCATTGCAAGGTGCAATTCTGAAATTTTTTGCTTTTTCCTGCTCCTCTTAGCATGATAAAGAAGATTCAAAGAGAGTGAGATGCCAGCTCCGTTCGTTCAGTCAGTAGCTTCAATCATTTCTGGACGTTTTTCAATGGCAAAAATCATTGAATATTATAAATGCACAAACAGTAATTTCTCCGCATTGCAAGGTGCAATTCTGAAATTTTTTACTTTTTCCTGCTCCTCTTAGCATGATAAAGAAGATTCAAAGAGAGTGAGATGCCAGCTCCTTTCATTCAGTCAGTAGCTTCAATCATTTCTGGTATATGAATAACATGATGTTTTTCAATGGCAAAAATCAATGAATATTGTAAATGCACAAACAGTAATTTCTCCGCATTGCAAGGTGCAATTCTGAAATTTTTTGCTTTTTCCTGCTCCTCTTAGCATGATAAAGAAGATTCAAAGAGAGTGAGATGCCAGCTCCTTTCATTCAGTCAGTAGCTTCAATCATTTCTGGACGTTTTTCAATGGCAAAAATCAATGAATATTGTAAATGCACAAACAGTAATTTCTCCGCATTGCAAGGTGCAATTCTGAAATTTTTTGCTTTTTCCTGCTCCTCTTAGCATGATAAACAAGATTCAAAGAGAGTGAGATGCCAGCTCCTTTCATTCAGTCAGTAGCTTCAATCATTTCTGGACGTTTTTCAATGGCAAAAATCATTGAATATTGTAAATGCACAAACAGTAATTTCTCCGCATTGCAAGGTGCAATTCTGAAATTTTTTACTTTTTCCTGCTCCTCTTAGCATGATAAAGAAGATTCAAAGAGAGTGAGATGCCAGCTCTTTTCATTCAGTCAGTAGCTTCAATCATTTCTGGTATATGAATAACATGATGTTTTTCAATCGCAAAAATCAATGAATATTGTAAATGCACAAACAGTAATTTCTCCGCATTGCAAGGTGCAATTCTGAAATTTTTTGCTTTTTCCTGCTCCTCTTAGCATGATAAAGAAGATTCAAAGAGAGTGAGATGCCAGCTCCTTTCATTCAGTCAGTAGCTTCAATCATTTCTGGACGTTTTTCAATGGCAAAAATCAATGAATATTGTAAATGCACAAACAGTAATTTCTCCGCATTGCAAGGTGCAATTCTGAAATTTTTTGCTTTTTCCTGCTCCTCTAAGCATGATAAAGAAGATTCAAAGAGAGTGAGATGCCAGATCCTTTCCTTCAGTCAGTATCTTCAATCATTTCTGGTATATGAATAACATGATGTTTTTCAATGGCAAAAATCAATGAATTTTGTAAATGCACAAACAGTAATTTCTCCGCATTGCAAGGCGCAATTCTGAAATTTTTTGCTTTTTCCTGCTCCTCTTAGCATGATAAAGAAGATTCAAAGAGAGTGAGATGCCAGCTCCTTTCATTCAGTCAGTAGCTTCAATCATTTCTGGACATTTTTCAATGGCAAAAATCAATGAATATTGTAAATGCACAAACAGTAATTTCTCCGCATTGCAAGGTGCAATTCTGAAATTTTTTGCTTTTTCCTGCTCCTCTTAGCATGATAAAGAAGATTCAAAGAGAGTGAGATGCCAGCTCCTTTCATTCAGTCAGTAGCTTCAATCATTTCTGGACGTTTTTCAATGGCAAAAATCAATGAATATTGTAAATGCACAAACAGTAATTTCTCCGCATTGCAAGGTGCAATTCTGAAATTTTTTGCTTTTTCCTGCTCCTCTTAGCATGATAAAGAAGATTCAAAGAGAGTGAGATGCCAGCTCCTTTCATTCAGTCAGTACCTTCAATCATTTCTGGACGTTTTTCAATGGCAAAAATCAATGAATATTGTAAATGCACAAACAGTAATTTCTCCGCATTGCAAGGTGCAATTCTGAAATTTTTTGCTTTTTCCTGCTCCTCTTAGCATGATAAAGAAGATTCAAAGAGAGTGAGATGCCAGCTCCTTTCATTCAGTCAGTAGCTTCAATCATTTCTGGACGTTTTTCAATGGCAAAAATCAATGAATATTGTAAATGCACAAACTGTAATTTCTCCGCATTGCAAGGTGCAATTCTGAAATTTTTTGCTTTTTCCTGCTCCTCTTAGCATGATAAAGAAGATTCAAAGAGAGTGAGATGCCAGCTCCTTTCATTCAGTCAGTAGCTTCAATCATTTCTGGTATATGAATAACATGATGTTTTTCAATAGCAAAAATCAATGAATATTGTAAATGCACAAACAGTAATTTCTCCGCATTGCAAGGTGCAATTCTGAAATTTTTTGCTTTTTCCTGCTCCTCTTAGCATGATAAAGAAGATTCAAAGAGAGTGAGATGCCAGCTCCTTTCATTCAGTCAGTAGCTTCAATCATTTCTGGACGTTTTTCAATGGCAAAAATCAATGAATATTGTAAATGCACAAACAGTAATTTCTCCACATTGCAAGGTGCAATTCTGAAATTTTTTACTTTTTCCTGCTCCTCTTAGCATGATAAAGAAGATTCAAAGAGAGTGAGATGCCAGCTCCTTTCATTCAGTCAGTAGCTTCAATCATTTCTGGTATATGAATAACATGATGTTTTTCAATCGCAAAAATCAATGAATATTGTAAATGCACAAACAGTAATTTCTCCGCATTGCAAGGTGCAATTCTGAAATTTTTTGCTTTTTCCTGCTCCTCTTAGCATGATAAAGAAGATTCAAAGAGAGTGAGATGCCAGCTCCTTTCATTCAGTCAGTAGCTTCAATCATTTCTGGTATATGAATAACATGATGTTTTTCAATAGCAAAAATCAATGAATATTGTAAATGCACAAACAGTAATTTCTCTGCATTGCAAGGTGCAATTCTGAAATTTTTTGCTTTTTCCTGCTCCTCTTAGCATGATAAAGAAGATTCAAAGAGAGTGAGATGCCAGCTCCTTTCATTCAGTCAGTAGCTTCAATCATTTCTGGACGTTTTTCAATGGCAAAAATCAATGAATATTGTAAATGCACAAACAGTAATTTCTCCGCATTGCAAGGTGCAATTCTGAAATTTTTTACTTTTTCCTGCTCCTCTTAGCATGATAAAGAAGATTCAAAGAGAGTGAGATGCCAGCTCCTTTCATTCAGTCAGTAGCTTCAATCATTTCTGGTATATGAATAACATGATGTTTTTCAATCGCAAAAATCAATGAATATTGTAAATGCACAAACAGTAATTTCTCCGCATTGCAAGGTGCAATTCTGAAATTTTTTGCTTTTTCCTGCTCCTCTTAGCATGATAAAGAAGATTCAAAGAGAGTGAGATGCCAGCTCCTTTCATTCAGTCAGTAGCTTCAATCATTTCTGGACGTTTTTCAATGGCAAAAATCAATGAATATTGTAAATGCACAAACAGTAATTTCTCCGCATTGCAAGGTGCAATTCTGAAATTCTTTGCTTTTTCCTGCTCCTCTAAGCATGATAAAGAAGATTCAAAGAGAGTGAGATGCCAGATCCTTTCCTTCAGTCAGTAGCTTCAATCATTTCTGGTATATGAATAACATGATGTTTTTCAATGGCAAAAATCAATGAATTTTGTAAATGCACAAACAGTAATTTCTCCGCATTGCAAGGCGCAATTCTGAAATTTTTTACTTTTTCCTGCTCCTCTTAGCATGATAAAGAAGATTCAAAGAGAGTGAGATGCCAGCTCCTTTCATTCAGTCAGTAGCTTCAATCATTTCTGGTATATGAATAACATGATGTTTTTCAATGGCAAAAAGCAATGAATATTGTAAATGCACAAACAGTAATTTCTCCGCATTGCAAGGTGCAATTCTGAAATTTTTTGCTTTTTCCTGCTCCTCTTAGCATGATAAAGAAGATTCAAAGAGAGTGAGATGCCAGCTCCTTTCATTCAGTCAGTAGCTTCAATCATTTCTGGACGTTTTTCAATGGCAAAAATCAATGAATATTGTAAATGCACAAACAGTAATTTCTCCGCATTGCAAGGTGCAATTCTGAAATTTTTTGCTTTTTCCTGCTCCTCTTAGCATGATAAAGAAGATTCAAAGAGAGTGAGATGCCAGCTCCTTTCATTCAGTCAGTAGCTTTAATCATTTCTGGACGTTTTTCAATGGCAAAAATCATTGAATATTGTAAATGCACAATCAGTAATTTCTCCGCATTGCAAGGTGCAATTCTGAAATTTTTTACTTTTTCCTGCTCCTCTTAGCATGATAAAGAAGATTCAAAGAGAGTGAGATGCCAGCTCCTTTCATTCAGTCAGTAGCTTCAATCATTTCTGGTATATGAATAACATGATGTTTTTCAATGGCAAAAATCAATGTATTTTGTAAATGCACAAACAGTAATTTCTCCGCATTGCAAGGCGCAATTCTGAAATTTTTTGCTTTTTCCTGCTCCTCTTAGCATGATAAAGAAGATTCAAAGAGAGTGAGATGCCAGCTCCTTTCATTCAGTCAGTAGCTTCAATCATTTCTGGACATTTTTCAATGGCAAAAATCAATGAATATTGTAAATGCACAAACAGTAATTTCTCCGCATTGCAAGGTGCAATTCTGAAATTTTTTGCTTTTTCCTGCTCCTCTTAGCATGATAAAGAAGATTCAAAGAGAGTGAGATGCCAGCTCCTTTCATTCAGTCAGTAGCTTCAATCATTTCTGGACGTTTTTCAATGGCAAAAATCAGTGAATATTGTATATGCACAAACAGTAATTTCTCCGCATTGCAAGGTGCAATTCTGAAATTTTTTGCTTTTTCCTGCTCCTCTTAGCATGATAAAGAAGATTCAAAGAGAGTGAGATGCCAGCTCCTTTCATTCAGTCAGTAGCTTCAATCATTTCTGGACGTTTTTCAATGGCAAAAATCAATGAATATTGTAAATGCACAAACAGTAATTTCTCCGCATTGCAATGTGCAATTCTGAAATTTTTTGCTTTTTCCTGCTCCTCTTAGCATGATAAAGAAGATTCAAAGAGAGTGAGATGCCAGCTCCTTTCATTCAGTCAGTAGCTTCAAACATTTCTGGTACATGAATAACATGATGTTTTTCAATGGCAAAAATCAATGAATATTGTAAATGCACAAACAGTAATTTCTCCGCATTGCAAGGTGCAATTCTGAAATTTTTTGCTTTTTCCTGCTCCTCTTAGCATGATAAAGAAGATTCAAAGAGAGTGAGATGCCAGCTCCTTTCGTTCAGTCAGTAGCTTCAATCATTTCTGGACGTTTTTCAATGGCAAAAATCATTGAATATTATAAATGCACAAACAGTAATTTCTCCACATTGCAAGGTGCAATTCTGAAATTTTTTACTTTTTCCTGCTCCTCTTAGCATGATAAAGAAGATTCAAAGAGAGTGAGATGCCAGCTCCTTTCATTCAGTCAGTAGCTTCAATCATTTCTGGTATATGAATAACATGATGTTTTTCAATGGCAAAAATCAATGAATATTGTAAATGCACAAACAGTAATTTCTCCGCATTGCAAGGTGCAATTCTGAAATTTTTTGCTTTTTCCTGCTCCTCTTAGCATGATAAAGAAGATTCAAAGAGAGTGAGATGCCAGCTCCTTTCATTCAGTCAGTAGCTTCAATCATTTCTGGACGTTTTTCAATGGCAAAAATCAATGAATATTGTAAATGCACAAACAGTAATTTCTCCGCATTGCAAGGTGCAATTCTGAAATTTTTTGCTTTTTCCTGCTCCTCTTAGCATGATAAACAAGATTCAAAGAGAGGGAGATGCCAGCTCCTTTCATTCAGTCAGTAGCTTCAATCATTTCTGGACGTTTTTCAATGGCAAAAATCATTGAATATTGTAAATGCACAAACAGTAATTTCTCCGCATTGCAAGGTGCAATTCTGAAATTTTTTACTTTTTCCTGCTCCTCTTAGCATGATAAAGAAGATTCAAAGAGAGTGAGATGCCAGCTCCTTTCATTCAGTCAGTAGCTTCAATCATTTCTGGTATATGAATAACATGATGTTTTTCAATCGCAAAAATCAATGAATATTGTAAATGCACAAACAGTAATTTCTCCGCATTGCAAGGTGCAATTCTGAAATTTTTTGCTTTTTCCTGCTCCTCTTAGCATGATAAAGAAGATTCAAAGAGAGTGAGATGCCAGCTCCTTTCATTCAGTCAGTAGCTTCAATCATTTCTGGACGTTTTTCAATGGCAAAAATCAATGAATATTGTAAATGCACAAACAGTAATTTCTCCGCATTGCAAGGTGCAATTCTGAAATTTTTTGCTTTTTCCTGCTCCTCTAAGCATGATAAAGAAGATTCAAAGAGAGTGAGATGCCAGATCCTTTCCTTCAGTCAGTAGCTTCAATCATTTCTGGTATATGAATAACATGATGTTTTTCAATGGCAAAAATCAATGAATTTTGTAAATGCACAAACAGTAATTTCTCCGCATTGCAAGGCGCAATTCTGAAATTTTTTGCTTTTTCCTGCTCCTCTTAGCATGATAAAGAAGATTCAAAGAGAGTGAGATGCCAGCTCCTTTCATTCAGTCAGTAGCTTCAATCATTTCTGGACATTTTTCAATGGCAAAAATCAATGAATATTGTAAATGCACAAACAGTAATTTCTCCGCATTGCAAGGTGCAATTCTGAAATTTTTTGCTTTTTCCTGCTCCGCTTAGCATGATAAAGAAGATTCAAAGAGAGTGAGATGCCAGCTCCTTTCATTCAGTCAGTAGCTTCAATCAATTCTGGACGTTTTTCAATGGCAAAAATCAATGAATATTGTAAATGCACAAACAGTAATTTCTCCGCATTGCAAGGTGCAATTCTGAAATTTTTTTCTTTTTCCTGCTCCTCTTAGCATGATAAAGAAGATTCAAAGAGAGTGAGATGCCAGCTCCTTTCATTCAGTCAGTACCTTCAATTATTTCTGGACCTTTTTCAATGGCAAAAATCAATGAATATTGTAAATGCACAAACAGTAATTTCTCCGCATTGCAAGGTGCAATTCTGAAATTTTTTGCTTTTTCCTGCTCCTCTTAGCATGATAAAGAAGATTCAAAGAGAGTGAGATGCCAGCTCCTTTCATTCAGTCAGTAGCTTCAATCATTTATGGACGTTTTTCAATGGCAAAAATCAATGAATATTGTAAATGCACAAACAGTAATTTCTCCGCATTGCAAGGTGCAATTCTGAAATTTTTTGCTTTTTCCTGCTCCTCTTAGCATGATAAAGAAGATTCAAAGAGAGTGAGATGCCAGCTCCTTTCATTCAGTCAGTAGCTTCAATCATTTCTGGACGTTTTTCAATGGCAAAAATCAATGAATATTGTAAATGCACAAACAGTAATTTCTCCGCATTGCAAGGTGCAATTCTGAAATTTTTTGCTTTTTCCTGCTCCTCTTAGCATGATAAAGAAGATTCAAAGAGAGTGAGATGCCAGATCCTTTCCTTCAGTCAGTAGCTTCAATCATTTCTGGTATATGAATAACATGATGTTTTTCAATGGCAAAAATCAATGAATTTTGTAAATGCACAAACAGTAATTTCTCCGCATTGCAAGGCGCAATTCTGAAATTTTTTGCTTTTTCCTGCTTCTCTTAGCATGATAAAGAAGATTCAAAGAGAGTGAGATGCCAGCTCCTTTCATTCAGTCAGTAGCTTCAATCATTTCTGGACATTTTTCAATGGCAAAAATCAATGAATATTGTAAATGCACAAACAGTAATTTCTCCGCATTGCAAGGTGCAATTCTGAAATTTTTTACTTTTTCCTGCTCCTCTTAGCATGATAAAGAAGATTCAAAGAGAGTGAGATGCCAGCTCCTTTCATTCAGTCAGTAGCTTCAAACATTTCTGGTACATGAATAACATGATGTTTTTCAATGGCAAAAATCAATGAATATTGTAAATGCACAAACAGTAATTTCTCCTCATTGCAAGGTGCAATTCTGAAATTTTTTGCTTTTTCCTGCTCCTCTTAGCATGATAAAGAAGATTCAAAGAGAGTGAGATGCCAGCTCCTTTCGTTCAGTCAGTAGCTTCAATCATTTCTGGACGTTTTTCAATGGCAAAAATCATTGAATATTATAAATGCACAAACAGTAAATTCTCCGCATTGCAAGGTGCAATTCTGAAATTTTTTACTTTTTCCTGCTCCTCTTAGCATGATAAAGAAGATTCAAAGAGATTGAGATGCCAGCTCCTTTCATTCAGTCAGTAGCTTCAATCATTTCTGGTATATGAATAACATGATGTTTTTCAATGGCAAAAATCAATGAATATTGTAAATGCACAAACAGTAATTTCTCCGCATTGCAAGGTGCAATTCTGAAATTTTTTGCTTTTTCCTGCTCCTCTTAGCATGATAAAGAAGATTCAAAGAGAGTGAGATGCCAGCTCCTTTCATTCAGTCAGTAGCTTCAATCATTTCTGGACGTTTTTCAATGGCAAAAATCAATGAATATTGTAAATGCACAAACAGTAATTTCTCCGCATTGCAAGGTGCAATTCTGAAATTTTTTGCTTTTTCCTGCTCCTCTTAGCATGATAAAGAAGATTCAAAGAGAGTGAGATGCCAGCTCCTTTCATTCAGTCAGTAGCTTCAATCATTTCTGGACGTTTTTCAATGGCAAAAATCAATGAATATTGTAAATGCACAAACAGTAATTTCTCCGCATTGCAAGGTGCAATTCTGAAATTTTTTGCTTTTTCCTGCTCCTCTAAGCATGATAAAGAAGATTCAAAGAGAGTGAGATGCCAGATCCTTTCCTTCAGTCAGTAGCTTCAATCATTTCTGGTATATGAATAACATGATGTTTTTCAATGGCAAAAATCAATGAATTTTGTAAATGCACAAACAGTAATTTCTCCGCATTGCAAGGCGCAATTCTGAAATTTTTTGCTTTTTCCTGCTCCTCTTAGCATGATAAAGAAGATTCAAAGAGAGTGAGATGCCAGCTCCTTTCATTCAGTCAGTAGCTTCAATCATTTCTGGACATTTTTCAATGGCAAAAATCAATGAATATTGTAAATGCACAAACAGTAATTTCTCCGCATTGCAAGGTGCAATTCTGAAATTTTTTGCTTTTTCCTGCTCCTCTTAGCATGATAAAGAAGATTCAAAGAGAGTGAGATGCCAGCTCCTTTCATTCAGTCAGTAGCTTCAATCATTTCTGGACGTTTTTCAATGGCAAAAATCAATGAATATTGTAAATGCACAAACAGTAATTTCTCCGCATTGCAAGGTGCAATTCTGAAATTTTTTGCTTTTTCCTGCTCCTCTTAGCATGATAAAGAAGATTCAAAGAGAGTGAGATGCCAGCTCCTTTCATTCAGTCAGTACCTTCAATTATTTCTGGACCTTTTTCAATGGCAAAAATCAATGAATATTGTAAATGCACAAACAGTAATTTCTCCGCATTGCAAGGTGCAATTCTGAAATTTTTTGCTTTTTCCTGCTCCTCTTAGCATGATAAAGAAGATTCAAAGAGAGTGAGATGCCAGCTCCTTTCATTCAGTCAGTAGCTTCAATCATTTCTGGACGTTTTTCAATGGCAAAAATCAATGAATATTGTAAATGCACAAACTGTAATTTCTCCGCATTGCAAGGTGCAATTCTGAAATTTTTTGCTTTTTCCTGCTCCTCTTAGCATGATAAAGAAGATTCAAAGAGAGTGAGATGCCAGCTCCTTTCATTCAGTCAGTAGCTTCAATCATTTCTGGTATATGAATAACATGATGTTTTTCAATAGCAAAAATCAATGAATATTGTAAATGCACAAACAGTAATTTCTCCGCATTGCAAGGTGCAATTCTGAAATTTTTTGCTTTTTCCTGCTCCTCTTAGCATGATAAAGAAGATTCAAAGAGAGTGAGATGCCAGCTCCTTTCATTCAGTCAGTAGCTTCAATCATTTCTGGACGTTTTTCAATGGCAAAAATCAATGAATATTGTAAATGCACAAACAGTAATTTCTCCGCATTGCAAGGTGCAATTCTGAAATTTTTTACTTTTTCCTGCTCCTCTTAGCATGATAAAGAAGATTCAAAGAGAGTGAGATGCCAGCTCCTTTCATTCAGTCAGTAGCTTCAATCATTTCTGGACGTTTTTCAATGGCAAAAATCAATGAATATTGTAAATGCACATACAGTAATTTCTCCGCATTGCAAGGTGCAATTCTGAAATTTTTTGCTTTTTCCTGCTCCTCTTAGCATGATAAAGAAGATTCAAAGAGAGTGAGATGCCAGCTCCTTTCCTTCAGTCAGTAGCTTCAATCATTTCTGGCATATGAATAACATGATGTTTTTCAATGGCAAAAATCAATGAATTTTGTAAATGCACAAACAGTAATTTCTCCGCATTGCAAGGCGCAATTCTGAAATTTTTTGCTTTTTCCTGCTCCTCTTAGCATGATAAAGAAGATTCAAAGAGAGTGAGATGCCAGCTCCTTTCATTCAGTCAGTAGCTTCAATCATTTCTGGACATTTTTCAATGGCAAAAATCAATGAATATTGTAAATGCACAAACAGTAATTTCTCCGCATTGCAAGGTGCAATTCTGAAATTTTTTGCTTTTTCCTGCTCCTCTTAGCATGATAAAGAAGATTCAAAGAGAGTGAGATGACAGCTCCTTTCATTCAGTCAGTAGCTTCAATCATTTCTGGACGTTTTTCAATGGCAAAAATCAATGAATATTGTAAATGCACAAACAGTAATTTCTCCGCATTGCAAGGTGCAATTCTGAAATTTTTTGCTTTTTCCTGCTCCTCTTAGCATGATAAAGAAGATTCAAAGAGAGTGAGGTGCCAGCTCCTTTCATTCAGTCAGGAGCTTCAAACATTTCTGGTATATGAATAACATGTTTTTCAATGGCAAAAATCAATGAATATTGTAAATGCACAAACAGTAATTTCTCCGCATTGCAAGGTGCAATTCTGAAATTTTTTGCTTTTTCCTGCTCCTCTTAGCATGATAAAGAAGATTCAAAGAGAGTGAGATGCCAGCTCCTTTCATTCAGTCAGTAGCTTCAATCATTTCTGGACGTTTTTCAATGGCAAAAATCAATGAATATTGTAAATGCACAAACAGTAATTTCTCCGCATTGCAAGGTGCAATTCTGAAATTTTTTACTTTTTCCTGCTCCTCTTAGCATGATAAAGAAGATTCAAAGAGAGTGAGATGCCAGCTCCTTTCATTCAGTCAGTAGCTTCAATCATTTCTGGACGTTTTTCAATGGCAAAAATCAATGAATATTGTAAATGCACAAACAGTAATTTCTCCGCATTGCAATGTGCAATTCTGAAATTTTTTGCTTTTTCCTGCTCCTCTTAGCATGATAAAGAAGATTCAAAGAGAGTGAGATGCCAGCTCCTTTCATTCAGTCAGTAGCTTCAAACATTTCTGGTATATGAATAACATGATGTTTTTCAATGGCAAAAATCAATGAATATTGTAAATGCACAAACAGTAATTTCTCCGCATTGCAAGGTGCAATTCTGAATTTTTTTGCTTTTTTCTGCTCCTCTTAGCATGATAAAGAAGATTCAAAGAGAGTGAGATGCCAGCTCCTTTCGTTCAGTCAGTAGCTTCAATCATTTCTGGACGTTTTTCAATGGCAAAAATCATTGAATATTATAAATGCACAAACAGTAATTTCTCCGCATTGCAAGGTGCAATTCTGAAATTTTTTACTTTTTCCTGCTCCTCTTAGCATGATAAAGAAGATTCAAAGAGAGTGAGATGCCAGCTCCTTTCATTCAGTCAGTAGCTTCAATCATTTCTGGTATATGAATAACATGATGTTTTTCAATGGCAAAAATCAATGAATATTGTAAATGCACAAACAGTAATTTCTCCGCATTGCAAGGTGCAATTCTGAAATTTTTTGCTTTTTCCTGCTCCTCTTAGCATGATAAAGAAGATTCAAAGAGAGTGAGATGCCAGCTCCTTTCATTCAGTCAGTAGCTTCAATCATTTCTGGACGTTTTTCAATGGCAAAAATCAATGAATATTGTAAATGCACAAACAGTAATTTCTCCGCATTGCAAGGTGCAATTCTGAAATTTTTTGCTTTTTCCTGCTCCTCTTAGCATGATAAAGAAGATTCAAAGAGAGTGAGATGCCAGCTCCTTTCATTCAGTCAGTAGCTTTAATCATTTCTGGATGTTTTTCAATGGCAAAAATCATTGAATATTGTAAATGCACAATCAGTAATTTCTCCGCATTGCAAGGTGCAATTCTGAAATTTTTTACTTTTTCCTGCTCCTCTTAGCATGATAAAGAAGATTCAAAGAGAGTGAGATGCCAGCTCCTTTCATTCAGTCAGTAGCTTCAATCATTTCTGGACGTTTTTCAATGGCAAAAATCAATGAATATTGTAAATGCACAAACAGTAATTTCTCCGCATTGCAAGGTGCAATTCTGAAATTTTTTGCTTTTTCCTGCTCCTCTTAGCATGATAAAGAAGATTCAAAGAGAGTGAGATGCCAGCTCCTTTCATTCAGTCAGTAGCTTCAATCATTTCTGGACGTTTTTCAATGGCAAAAACCAATGAATATTGTAAATGCACAAACAGTAATTTCTCCGCATTGCAAGGTGCAATTCTAAAATTTTTTGCTTTTTCCTGCTCCTCTTAGCATGATAAAGAAGATTCAAAGAGAGTGAGATGCCAGATCCTTTCCTTCAGTCAGTAGCTTCAATCATTTCTGGTATATGAATAACATGATGTTTTTCAATGGCAAAAATCAATGAATTTTGTAAATGCACAAACAGTAATTTCTCCGCATTGCAAGGCGCAATTCTGAAATTTTTTGCTTTTTCCTGCTCCTCTTAGCATGATAAAGAAGATTCAAAGAGAGTGAGATGCCAGCTCCTTTCATTCAGTCAGTAGCTTCAATCATTTCTGGACATTTTTCAATGGCAAAAATCAATGAATATTGTAAATGCACAAACAGTAATTTCTCCGCATTGCAAGGTGCAATTCTGAAATTTTTTGCTTTTTCCTGCTCCTCTTAGCATGATAAAGAAGATTCAAAGAGAGTGAGATGCCAGCTCCTTTCATTCAGTCAGTAGCTTCAATCATTTCTGGACGTTTTTCAATGGCAAAAATCAATGAATATTGTAAATGCACAAACAGTAATTTCTCCGCATTGCAATGTGCAATTCTGAAATTTTTTGCTTTTTCCTGCTCCTCTTAGCATGATAAAGAAGATTCAAAGAGAGTGAGATGCCAGCTCCTTTCATTCAGTCAGTAGCTTCAAACATTTCTGGTATATGAATAACATGATGTTTTTCAATGGCAAAAATCAATGAATATTGTAAATGCACAAACAGTAATTTCTCCGCATTGCAAGGTGCAATTCTGAAATTTTTTGCTTTTTCCTGCTCCTCTTAGCATGATAAAGAAGATTCAAAGAGAGTGATATGCCAGCTCCTTTCATTCAGTCAGTAGCTTCAATCATTTCTGGACGTTTTTCAATGGCAAAAATCAATGAATATTGTAAATGCACAAACAGTAATTTCTCCGCATTGCAAGGTGCAATTCTGAAATTTTTTGCTTTTTCCTGCTCCTCTTAGCATGATAAAGAAGATTCAAAGAGAGTGAGATGCCAGCTCCTTTCATTCAGTCAGTAGCTTTAATCATTTCTGGACGTTTTTCAATGGCAAAAATCATTGAATATTGTAAATGCACAATCAGTAATTTCTCCGCATTGCAAGGTGCAATTCTGAAATTTTTTACTTTTTCCTGCTCCTCTTAGCATGATAAAGAAGATTCAAAGAGAGTGAGATGCCAGCTCCTTTCATTCAGTCAGTAGCTTCAATCATTTCTGGACGTTTTTCAATGGCAAAAATCAATGAATATTGTAAATGCACAAACAGTAATTTCTCCGCATTGCAAGGTGCAATTCTGAAATTTTTTGCTTTTTCCTGCTCCTCTTAGCATGATAAAGAAGATTCAAAGAGAGTGAGATGCCAGCTCCTTTCATTCAGTCAGTAGCTTCAATCATTTCTGGACGTTTTTCAATGGCAAAAACCAATGAATATTGTAAATGCACAAACAGTAATTTCTCCGCATTGCAAGGTGCAATTCTAAAATTTTTTGCTTTTTCCTGCTCCTCTTAGCATGATAAAGAAGATTCAAAGAGAGTGAGATGCCAGATCCTTTCCTTCAGTCAGTAGCTTCAATCATTTCTGGTATATGAATAACATGATGTTTTTCAATGGCAAAAATCAATGAATTTTGTAAATGCACAAACAGTAATTTCTCCGCATTGCAAGGCGCAAGTCTGAAATTTTTTGCTTTTTCCTGCTCCTCTTAGCATGATAAAGAAGATTCAAAGAGAGTGAGATGCCAGCTCCTTTCATTCAGTCAGTAGCTTCAATCATTTCTGGACATTTTTCAATGGCAAAAATCAATGAATATTGTAAATGCACAAACAGTAATTTCTCCGCATTGCAAGGTGCAATTCTGAAATTTTTTGCTTTTTCCTGCTCCTCTTAGCATGATAAAGAAGATTCAAAGAGAGTGAGATGCCAGCTCCTTTCATTCAGTCAGTAGCTTCAATCATTTCTGGACGTTTTTCAATGGCAAAAATCAATGAATATTGTAAATGCACAAACAGTAATTTCTCCGCATTGCAAGGTGCAATTCTGAAATTTTTTGCTTTTTCCTGCTCCTCTTAGCATGATAAAGAAGATTCAAAGAGAGTGAGATGCCAGCTCCTTTCATTCAGTCAGTAGCTTCAATCATTTCTGGACGTTTTTCAATGGCAAAAATCAATGAATATTGTAAATGCACAAACAGTAATTTCTCCGCATTGCAAGGTGCAATTCTGAATTTTTTTGCTTTTTCCTGCTCCTCTTAGCATGATAAAGAAGATTCAAAGAGAGTGAGATGCCAGATCCTTTCCTTCAGTCAGTAGCTTCAATCATTTCTGGTATATGAATAACATGATGTTTTTCAATGGCAAAAATCAATGAGTTTTGTAAATGCACAAACAGTAATTTCTCCGCATTGCAAGGTGCAATTCTGAAATTTTTTGCTTTTTCCTGCTCCTCTTAGCATGATAAAGAAGATTCAAAGAGAGTGAGATGCCAGCTCCTTTCATTCAGTCAGTAGCTTCAATCATTTCTGGACGTTTTTCAATGGCAAAAATCAATGAATATTGTAAATGCACAAACAGTAATTTCTCCGCATTGCAAGGTGCAATTCTGAAATTTTTTGCTTTTTCCTGCTCCTCTTAGCATGATAAAGAAGATTCAAAGAGAGTGAGATGCCAGCTCCTTTCATTCAGTCAGTAGCTTCAATCATTTCTGGACGTTTTTCAATGGCAAAAATCAATGAATATTGTAAATGCACAAACAGTAATTTCTCCGCATTGCAATGTGCAATTCTGAAATTTTTTGCTTTTTCCTGCTCCTCTTAGCATGATAAAGAAGATTCAAAGAGAGTGAGATGCCAGCTCCTTTCATTCAGTCAGTAGCTTCAAACATTTCTGGTACATGAATAACATGATGTTTTTCAATGGCAAAAATCAATGAATATTGTAAATGCACAAACAGTAATTTCTCCGCATTGCAAGGTGCAATTCTGAAATTTTTTGCTTTTTCCTGCTCCTCTTAGCATGATAAAGAAGATTCAAAGAGAGTGAGATGCCAGCTCCGTTCGTTCAGTCAGTAGCTTCAATCATTTCTGGACGTTTTTCAATGGCAAAAATCATTGAATATTATAAATGCACAAACAGTAATTTCTCCGCATTGCAAGGTGCAATTCTGAAATTTTTTACTTTTTCCTGCTCCTCTTAGCATGATAAAGAAGATTCAAAGAGAGTGAGATGCCAGCTCCTTTCATTCAGTCAGTAGCTTCAATCATTTCTGGTATATGAATAACATGATGTTTTTCAATGGCAAAAATCAATGAATATTGTAAATGCACAAACAGTAATTTCTCCGCATTGCAAGGTGCAATTCTGAAATTTTTTGCTTTTTCCTGCTCCTCTTAGCATGATAAAGAAGATTCAAAGAGAGTGAGATGCCAGCTCCTTTCATTCAGTCAGTAGCTTCAATCATTTCTGGACGTTTTTCAATGGCAAAAATCAATGAATATTGTAAATGCACAAACAGTAATTTCTCCGCATTGCAAGGTGCAATTCTGAAATTTTTTGCTTTTTCCTGCTCCTCTTAGCATGATAAACAAGATTCAAAGAGAGTGAGATGCCAGCTCCTTTCATTCAGTCAGTAGCTTCAATCATTTCTGGACGTTTTTCAATGGCAAAAATCATTGAATATTGTAAATGCACAAACAGTAATTTCTCCGCATTGCAAGGTGCAATTCTGAAATTTTTTACTTTTTCCTGCTCCTCTTAGCATGATAAAGAAGATTCAAAGAGAGTGAGATGCCAGCTCTTTTCATTCAGTCAGTAGCTTCAATCATTTCTGGTATATGAATAACATGATGTTTTTCAATCGCAAAAATCAATGAATATTGTAAATGCACAAACAGTAATTTCTCCGCATTGCAAGGTGCAATTCTGAAATTTTTTGCTTTTTCCTGCTCCTCTTAGCATGATAAAGAAGATTCAAAGAGAGTGAGATGCCAGCTCCTTTCATTCAGTCAGTAGCTTCAATCATTTCTGGACGTTTTTCAATGGCAAAAATCAATGAATATTGTAAATGCACAAACAGTAATTTCTCCGCATTGCAAGGTGCAATTCTGAAATTTTTTGCTTTTTCCTGCTCCTCTAAGCATGATAAAGAAGATTCAAAGAGAGTGAGATGCCAGATCCTTTCCTTCAGTCAGTAGCTTCAATCATTTCTGGTATATGAATAACATGATGTTTTTCAATGGCAAAAATCAATGAATTTTGTAAATGCACAAACAGTAATTTCTCCGCATTGCAAGGCGCAATTCTGAAATTTTTTGCTTTTTCCTGCTCCTCTTAGCATGATAAAGAAGATTCAAAGAGAGTGAGATGCCAGCTCCTTTCATTCAGTCAGTAGCTTCAATCATTTCTGGACATTTTTCAATGGCAAAAATCAATGAATATTGTAAATGCACAAACAGTAATTTCTCCGCATTGCAAGGTGCAATTCTGAAATTTTTTGCTTTTTCCTGCTCCTCTTAGCATGATAAAGAAGATTCAAAGAGAGTGAGATGCCAGCTCCTTTCATTCAGTCAGTAGCTTCAATCATTTCTGGACGTTTTTCAATGGCAAAAATCAATGAATATTGTAAATGCACAAACAGTAATTTCTCCGCATTGCAAGGTGCAATTCTGAAATTTTTTGCTTTTTCCTGCTCCTCTTAGCATGATAAAGAAGATTCAAAGAGAGTGAGATGCCAGCTCCTTTCATTCAGTCAGTACCTTCAATCATTTCTGGACGTTTTTCAATGGCAAAAATCAATGAATATTGTAAATGCACAAACAGTAATTTCTCCGCATTGCAAGGTGCAATTCTGAAATTTTTTGCTTTTTCCTGCTCCTCTTAGCATGATAAAGAAGATTCAAAGAGAGTGAGATGCCAGCTCCTTTCATTCAGTCAGTAGCTTCAATCATTTCTGGACGTTTTTCAATGGCAAAAATCAATGAATATTGTAAATGCACAAACTGTAATTTCTCCGCATTGCAAGGTGCAATTCTGAAATTTTTTGCTTTTTCCTGCTCCTCTTAGCATGATAAAGAAGATTCAAAGAGAGTGAGATGCCAGCTCCTTTCATTCAGTCAGTAGCTTCAATCATTTCTGGTATATGAATAACATGATGTTTTTCAATAGCAAAAATCAATGAATATTGTAAATGCACAAACAGTAATTTCTCCGCATTGCAAGGTGCAATTCTGAAATTTTTTGCTTTTTCCTGCTCCTCTTAGCATGATAAAGAAGATTCAAAGAGAGTGAGATGCCAGCTCCTTTCATTCAGTCAGTAGCTTCAATCATTTCTGGACGTTTTTCAATGGCAAAAATCAATGAATATTGTAAATGCACAAACAGTAATTTCTCCACATTGCAAGGTGCAATTCTGAAATTTTTTACTTTTTCCTGCTCCTCTTAGCATGATAAAGAAGATTCAAAGAGAGTGAGATGCCAGCTCCTTTCATTCAGTCAGTAGCTTCAATCATTTCTGGTATATGAATAACATGATGTTTTTCAATCGCAAAAATCAATGAATATTGTAAATGCACAAACAGTAATTTCTCCGCATTGCAAGGTGCAATTCTGAAATTTTTTGCTTTTTCCTGCTCCTCTTAGCATGATAAAGAAGATTCAAAGAGAGTGAGATGCCAGCTCCTTTCATTCAGTCAGTAGCTTCAATCATTTCTGGTATATGAATAACATGATGTTTTTCAATAGCAAAAATCAATGAATATTGTAAATGCACAAACAGTAATTTCTCTGCATTGCAAGGTGCAATTCTGAAATTTTTTGCTTTTTCCTGCTCCTCTTAGCATGATAAAGAAGATTCAAAGAGAGTGAGATGCCAGCTCCTTTCATTCAGTCAGTAGCTTCAATCATTTCTGGACGTTTTTCAATGGCAAAAATCAATGAATATTGTAAATGCACAAACAGTAATTTCTCCGCATTGCAAGGTGCAATTCTGAAATTTTTTACTTTTTCCTGCTCCTCTTAGCATGATAAAGAAGATTCAAAGAGAGTGAGATGCCAGCTCCTTTCATTCAGTCAGTAGCTTCAATCATTTCTGGTATATGAATAACATGATGTTTTTCAATCGCAAAAATCAATGAATATTGTAAATGCACAAACAGTAATTTCTCCGCATTGCAAGGTGCAATTCTGAAATTTTTTGCTTTTTCCTGCTCCTCTTAGCATGATAAAGAAGATTCAAAGAGAGTGAGATGCCAGCTCCTTTCATTCAGTCAGTAGCTTCAATCATTTCTGGACGTTTTTCAATGGCAAAAATCAATGAATATTGTAAATGCACAAACAGTAATTTCTCCGCATTGCAAGGTGCAATTCTGAAATTCTTTGCTTTTTCCTGCTCCTCTAAGCATGATAAAGAAGATTCAAAGAGAGTGAGATGCCAGATCCTTTCCTTCAGTCAGTAGCTTCAATCATTTCTGGTATATGAATAACATGATGTTTTTCAATGGCAAAAATCAATGAATTTTGTAAATGCACAAACAGTAATTTCTCCGCATTGCAAGGCGCAATTCTGAAATTTTTTACTTTTTCCTGCTCCTCTTAGCATGATAAAGAAGATTCAAAGAGAGTGAGATGCCAGCTCCTTTCATTCAGTCAGTAGCTTCAATCATTTCTGGTATATGAATAACATGATGTTTTTCAATGGCAAAAAGCAATGAATATTGTAAATGCACAAACAGTAATTTCTCCGCATTGCAAGGTGCAATTCTGAAATTTTTTGCTTTTTCCTGCTCCTCTTAGCATGATAAAGAAGATTCAAAGAGAGTGAGATGCCAGCTCCTTTCATTCAGTCAGTAGCTTCAATCATTTCTGGACATTTTTCAATGGCAAAAATCAATGAATATTGTAAATGCACAAACAGTAATTTCTCCGCATTGCAAGGTGCAATTCTGAAATTTTTTGCTTTTTCCTGCTCCTCTTAGCATGATAAAGAAGATTCAAAGAGAGTGAGATGCCAGCTCCTTTCATTCAGTCAGTAGCTTTAATCATTTCTGGACGTTTTTCAATGGCAAAAATCATTGAATATTGTAAATGCACAATCAGTAATTTCTCCGCATTGCAAGGTGCAATTCTGAAATTTTTTACTTTTTCCTGCTCCTCTTAGCATGATAAAGAAGATTCAAAGAGAGTGAGATGCCAGCTCCTTTCATTCAGTCAGTAGCTTCAATCATTTCTGGTATATGAATAACATGATGTTTTTCAATGGCAAAAATCAATGTATTTTGTAAATGCACAAACAGTAATTTCTCCGCATTGCAAGGCGCAATTCTGAAATTTTTTGCTTTTTCCTGCTCCTCTTAGCATGATAAAGAAGATTCAAAGAGAGTGAGATGCCAGCTCCTTTCATTCAGTCAGTAGCTTCAATCATTTCTGGACATTTTTCAATGGCAAAAATCAATGAATATTGTAAATGCACAAACAGTAATTTCTCCGCATTGCAAGGTGCAATTCTGAAATTTTTTGCTTTTTCCTGCTCCTCTTAGCATGATAAAGAAGATTCAAAGAGAGTGAGATGCCAGCTCCTTTCATTCAGTCAGTAGCTTCAATCATTTCTGGACGTTTTTCAATGGCAAAAATCAGTGAATATTGTATATGCACAAACAGTAATTTCTCCGCATTGCAAGGTGCAATTCTGAAATTTTTTGCTTTTTCCTGCTCCTCTTAGCATGATAAAGAAGATTCAAAGAGAGTGAGATGCCAGCTCCTTTCATTCAGTCAGTAGCTTCAATCATTTCTGGACGTTTTTCAATGGCAAAAATCAATGAATATTGTAAATGCACAAACAGTAATTTCTCCGCATTGCAATGTGCAATTCTGAAATTTTTTGCTTTTTCCTGCTCCTCTTAGCATGATAAAGAAGATTCAAAGAGAGTGAGATGCCAGCTCCTTTCATTCAGTCAGTAGCTTCAAACATTTCTGGTACATGAATAACATGATGTTTTTCAATGGCAAAAATCAATGAATATTGTAAATGCACAAACAGTAATTTCTCCGCATTGCAAGGTGCAATTCTGAAATTTTTTGCTTTTTCCTGCTCCTCTTAGCATGATAAAGAAGATTCAAAGAGAGTGAGATGCCAGCTCCTTTCGTTCAGTCAGTAGCTTCAATCATTTCTGGACGTTTTTCAATGGCAAAAATCATTGAATATTATAAATGCACAAACAGTAATTTCTCCACATTGCAAGGTGCAATTTTGAAATTTTTTACTTTTTCCTGCTCCTCTTAGCATGATAAAGAAGATTCAAAGAGAGTGAGATGCCAGCTCCTTTCATTCAGTCAGTAGCTTCAATCATTTCTGGTATATGAATAACATGATGTTTTTCAATGGCAAAAATCAATGAATATTGTAAATGCACAAACAGTAATTTCTCCGCATTGCAAGGTGCAATTCTGAAATTTTTTGCTTTTTCCTGCTCCTCTTAGCATGATAAAGAAGATTCAAAGAGAGTGAGATGCCAGCTCCTTTCATTCAGTCAGTAGCTTCAATCATTTCTGGACGTTTTTCAATGGCAAAAATCAATGAATATTGTAAATGCACAAACAGTAATTTCTCCGCATTGCAAGGTGCAATTCTGAAATTTTTTGCTTTTTCCTGCTCCTCTTAGCATGATAAACAAGATTCAAAGAGAGGGAGATGCCAGCTCCTTTCATTCAGTCAGTAGCTTCAATCATTTCTGGACGTTTTTCAATGGCAAAAATCATTGAATATTGTAAATGCACAAACAGTAATTTCTCCGCATTGCAAGGTGCAATTCTGAAATTTTTTACTTTTTCCTGCTCCTCTTAGCATGATAAAGAAGATTCAAAGAGAGTGAGATGCCAGCTCCTTTCATTCAGTCAGTAGCTTCAATCATTTCTGGTATATGAATAACATGATGTTTTTCAATCGCAAAAATCAATGAATATTGTAAATGCACAAACAGTAATTTCTCCGCATTGCAAGGTGCAATTCTGAAATTTTTTGCTTTTTCCTGCTCCTCTTAGCATGATAAAGAAGATTCAAAGAGAGTGAGATGCCAGCTCCTTTCATTCAGTCAGTAGCTTCAATCATTTCTGGACGTTTTTCAATGGCAAAAATCAATGAATATTGTAAATGCACAAACAGTAATTTCTCCGCATTGCAAGGTGCAATTCTGAAATTTTTTGCTTTTTCCTGCTCCTCTAAGCATGATAAAGAAGATTCAAAGAGAGTGAGATGCCAGATCCTTTCCTTCAGTCAGTAGCTTCAATCATTTCTGGTATATGAATAACATGATGTTTTTCAATGGCAAAAATCAATGAATTTTGTAAATGCACAAACAGTAATTTCTCCGCATTGCAAGGCGCAATTCTGAAATTTTTTGCTTTTTCCTGCTCCTCTTAGCATGATAAAGAAGATTCAAAGAGAGTGAGATGCCAGCTCCTTTCATTCAGTCAGTAGCTTCAATCATTTCTGGACATTTTTCAATGGCAAAAATCAATGAATATTGTAAATGCACAAACAGTAATTTCTCCGCATTGCAAGGTGCAATTCTGAAATTTTTTGCTTTTTCCTGCTCCGCTTAGCATGATAAAGAAGATTCAAAGAGAGTGAGATGCCAGCTCCTTTCATTCAGTCAGTAGCTTCAATCAATTCTGGACGTTTTTCAATGGCAAAAATCAATGAATATTGTAAATGCACAAACAGTAATTTCTCCGCATTGCAAGGTGCAATTCTGAAATTTTTTTCTTTTTCCTGCTCCTCTTAGCATGATAAAGAAGATTCAAAGAGAGTGAGATGCCAGCTCCTTTCATTCAGTCCGTACCTTCAATTATTTCTGGACCTTTTTCAATGGCAAAAATCAATGAATATTGTAAATGCACAAACAGTAATTTCTCCGCATTGCAAGGTGCAATTCTGAAATTTTTTGCTTTTTCCTGCTCCTCTTAGCATGATAAAGAAGATTCAAAGAGAGTGAGATGCCAGCTCCTTTCATTCAGTCAGTAGCTTCAATCATTTATGGACGTTTTTCAATGGCAAAAATCAATGAATATTGTAAATGCACAAACAGTAATTTCTCCGCATTGCAAGGTGCAATTCTGAAATTTTTTGCTTTTTCCTGCTCCTCTTAGCATGATAAAGAAGATTCAAAGAGAGTGAGATGCCAGCTCCTTTCATTCAGTCAGTAGCTTCAATCATTTCTGGACGTTTTTCAATGGCAAAAATCAATGAATATTGTAAATGCACAAACAGTAATTTCTCCGCATTGCAAGGTGCAATTCTGAAATTTTTTGCTTTTTCCTGCTCCTCTTAGCATGATAAAGAAGATTCAAAGAGAGTGAGATGCCAGATCCTTTCCTTCAGTCAGTAGCTTCAATCATTTCTGGTATATGAATAACATGATGTTTTTCAATGGCAAAAATCAATGAATTTTGTAAATGCACAAACAGTAATTTCTCCGCATTGCAAGGCGCAATTCTGAAATTTTTTGCTTTTTCCTGCTTCTCTTAGCATGATAAAGAAGATTCAAAGAGAGTGAGATGCCAGCTCCTTTCATTCAGTCAGTAGCTTCAATCATTTCTGGACATTTTTCAATGGCAAAAATCAATGAATATTGTAAATGCACAAACAGTAATTTCTCCGCATTGCAAGGTGCAATTCTGAAATTTTTTGCTTTTTCCTGCTCCTCTTAGCATGATAAAGAAGATTCAAAGAGAGTGAGATGCCAGCTCCTTTCATTCAGTCAGTAGCTTCAAACATTTCTGGTACATGAATAACATGATGTTTTTCAATGGCAAAAATCAATGAATATTGTAAATGCACAAACAGTAATTTCTCCTCATTGCAAGGTGCAATTCTGAAATTTTTTGCTTTTTCCTGCTCCTCTTAGCATGATAAAGAAGATTCAAAGAGAGTGAGATGCCAGCTCCTTTCGTTCAGTCAGTAGCTTCAATCATTTCTGGACGTTTTTCAATGGCAAAAATCATTGAATATTATAAATGCACAAACAGTAAATTCTCCGCATTGCAAGGTGCAATTCTGAAATTTTTTACTTTTTCCTGCTCCTCTTAGCATGATAAAGAAGATTCAAAGAGATTGAGATGCCAGCTCCTTTCATTCAGTCAGTAGCTTCAATCATTTCTGGTATATGAATAACATGATGTTTTTCAATGGCAAAAATCAATGAATATTGTAAATGCACAAACAGTAATTTCTCCGCATTGCAAGGTGCAATTCTGAAATTTTTTGCTTTTTCCTGCTCCTCTTAGCATGATAAAGAAGATTCAAAGAGAGTGAGATGCCAGCTCCTTTCATTCAGTCAGTAGCTTCAATCATTTCTGGACGTTTTTCAATGGCAAAAATCAATGAATATTGTAAATGCACAAACAGTAATTTCTCCGCATTGCAAGGTGCAATTCTGAAATTTTTTGCTTTTTCCTGCTCCTCTTAGCATGATAAAGAAGATTCAAAGAGAGTGAGATGCCAGCTCCTTTCATTCAGTCAGTAGCTTCAATCATTTCTGGACGTTTTTCAATGGCAAAAATCAATGAATATTGTAAATGCACAAACAGTAATTTCTCCGCATTGCAAGGTGCAATTCTGAAATTTTTTGCTTTTTCCTGCTCCTCTAAGCATGATAAAGAAGATTCAAAGAGAGTGAGATGCCAGATCCTTTCCTTCAGTCAGTAGCTTCAATCATTTCTGGTATATGAATAACATGATGTTTTTCAATGGCAAAAATCAATGAATTTTGTAAATGCACAAACAGTAATTTCTCCGCATTGCAAGGCGCAATTCTGAAATTTTTTGCTTTTTCCTGCTCCTCTTAGCATGATAAAGAAGATTCAAAGAGAGTGAGATGCCAGCTCCTTTCATTCAGTCAGTAGCTTCAATCATTTCTGGACATTTTTCAATGGCAAAAATCAATGAATATTGTAAATGCACAAACAGTAATTTCTCCGCATTGCAAGGTGCAATTCTGAAATTTTTTGCTTTTTCCTGCTCCTCTTAGCATGATAAAGAAGATTCAAAGAGAGTGAGATGCCAGCTCCTTTCATTCAGTCAGTAGCTTCAATCATTTCTGGACGTTTTTCAATGGCAAAAATCAATGAATATTGTAAATGCACAAACAGTAATTTCTCCGCATTGCAAGGTGCAATTCTGAAATTTTTTGCTTTTTCCTGCTCCTCTTAGCATGATAAAGAAGATTCAAAGAGAGTGAGATGCCAGCTCCTTTCATTCAGTCAGTACCTTCAATTATTTCTGGACCTTTTTCAATGGCAAAAATCAATGAATATTGTAAATGCACAAACAGTAATTTCTCCGCATTGCAAGGTGCAATTCTGAAATTTTTTGCTTTTTCCTGCTCCTCTTAGCATGATAAAGAAGATTCAAAGAGAGTGAGATGCCAGCTCCTTTCATTCAGTCAGTAGCTTCAATCATTTCTGGACGTTTTTCAATGGCAAAAATCAATGAATATTGTAAATGCACAAACTGTAATTTCTCCGCATTGCAAGGTGCAATTCTGAAATTTTTTGCTTTTTCCTGCTCCTCTTAGCATGATAAAGAAGATTCAAAGAGAGTGAGATGCCAGCTCCTTTCATTCAGTCAGTAGCTTCAATCATTTCTGGTATATGAATAACATGATGTTTTTCAATAGCAAAAATCAATGAATATTGTAAATGCACAAACAGTAATTTCTCCGCATTGCAAGGTGCAATTCTGAAATTTTTTGCTTTTTCCTGCTCCTCTTAGCATGATAAAGAAGATTCAAAGAGAGTGAGATGCCAGCTCCTTTCATTCAGTCAGTAGCTTCAATCATTTCTGGACGTTTTTCAATGGCAAAAATCAATGAATATTGTAAATGCACAAACAGTAATTTCTCCGCATTGCAAGGTGCAATTCTGAAATTTTTTACTTTTTCCTGCTCCTCTTAGCATGATAAAGAAGATTCAAAGAGAGTGAGATGCCAGCTCCTTTCATTCAGTCAGTAACTTCAATCATTTCTGGTATATGAATAACATGATGTTTTTCAATCGCAAAAATCAATGAATATTGTAAATGCACAAACAGTAATTTCTCCGCATTGCAAGGTGCAATTCTGAAATTTTTTGCTTTTTCCTGCTCCTCTTAGCATGATAAAGAAGATTCAAAGAGAGTGAGATGCCAGCTCCTTTCATTCAGTCAGTAGCTTCAATCATTTCTGGACGTTTTTCAATGGCAAAAATCAATGAATATTGTAAATGCACAAACAGTAATTTCTCCGCATTGCAAGGTGCAATTCTGACATTTTTTGCTTTTTCCTGCTCCTCTTAGCATGATAAAGAAGATTCAAAGAGAGTGAGATGCCAGCTCCTTTCATTCAGTCAGTAGCTTCAATCATTTCTGGTATATGAATAACATGATGTTTTTCAATGGCAAAAATCAATGAATATTGTAAATGCACAAACAGTAATTTCTCCGCATTGCAAGGTGCAATTCTGAAATTTTTTGCTTTTTCCTGCTCCTCTTAGCATGATAAAGAAGATTCAAAGAGAGTGAGATGCCAGCTCCTTTCATTCAGTCAGTAGCTTCAATCATTTCTGGACGTTTTTCAATGGCAAAAATCAATGAATATTGTAAATGCACAAACAGTAATTTCTCCGCATTGCAAGGTGCAATTCTGAAATTTTTTGCTTTTTCCTGCTCCTCTTAGCATGATAAACAAGATTCAAAGAGAGGGAGATGCCAGCTCCTTTCATTCAGTCAGTAGCTTCAATCATTTCTGGACGTTTTTCAATGGCAAAAATCATTGAATATTGTAAATGCACAAACAGTAATTTCTCCGCATTGCAAGGTGCAATTCTGAAATTTTTTACTTTTTCCTGCTCCTCTTAGCATGATAAAGAAGATTCAAAGAGAGTGAGATGCCAGCTCCTTTCATTCAGTCAGTAGCTTCAATCATTTCTGGTATATGAATAACATGATGTTTTTCAATCGCAAAAATCAATGAATATTGTAAATGCACAAACAGTAATTTCTCCGCATTGCAAGGTGCAATTCTGAAATTTTTTGCTTTTTCCTGCTCCTCTTAGCATGATAAAGAAGATTCAAAGAGAGTGAGATGCCAGCTCCTTTCATTCAGTCAGTAGCTTCAATCATTTCTGGACGTTTTTCAATGGCAAAAATCAATGAATATTGTAAATGCACAAACAGTAATTTCTCCGCATTGCAAGGTGCAATTCTGAAATTTTTTGCTTTTTCCTGCTCCTCTAAGCATGATAAAGAAGATTCAAAGAGAGTGAGATGCCAGATCCTTTCCTTCAGTCAGTAGCTTCAATCATTTCTGGTATATGAATAACATGATGTTTTTCAATGGCAAAAATCAATGAATTTTGTAAATGCACAAACAGTAATTTCTCCGCATTGCAAGGCGCAATTCTGAAATTTTTTGCTTTTTCCTGCTCCTCTTAGCATGATAAAGAAGATTCAAAGAGAGTGAGATGCCAGCTCCTTTCATTCAGTCAGTAGCTTCAATCATTTCTGGACATTTTTCAATGGCAAAAATCAATGAATATTGTAAATGCACAAACAGTAATTTCTCCGCATTGCAAGGTGCAATTCTGAAATTTTTTGCTTTTTCCTGCTCCGCTTAGCATGATAAAGAAGATTCAAAGAGAGTGAGATGCCAGCTCCTTTCATTCAGTCAGTAGCTTCAATCAATTCTGGACGTTTTTCAATGGCAAAAATCAATGAATATTGTAAATGCACAAACAGTAATTTCTCCGCATTGCAAGGTGCAATTCTGAAATTTTTTTCTTTTTCCTGCTCCTCTTAGCATGATAAAGAAGATTCAAAGAGAGTGAGATGCCAGCTCCTTTCATTCAGTCAGTACCTTCAATTATTTCTGGACCTTTTTCAATGGCAAAAATCAATGAATATTGTAAATGCACAAACAGTAATTTCTCCGCATTGCAAGGTGCAATTCTGAAATTTTTTGCTTTTTCCTGCTCCTCTTAGCATGATAAAGAAGATTCAAAGAGAGTGAGATGCCAGCTCCTTTCATTCAGTCAGTAGCTTCAATCATTTATGGACGTTTTTCAATGGCAAAAATCAATGAATATTGTAAATGCACAAACAGTAATTTCTCCGCATTGCAAGGTGCAATTCTGAAATTTTTTGCTTTTTCCTGCTCCTCTTAGCATGATAAAGAAGATTCAAAGAGAGTGAGATGCCAGCTCCTTTCATTCAGTCAGTAGCTTCAATCATTTCTGGACGTTTTTCAATGGCAAAAATCAATGAATATTGTAAATGCACAAACAGTAATTTCTCCGCATTGCAAGGTGCAATTCTGAAATTTTTTGCTTTTTCCTGCTCCTCTTAGCATGATAAAGAAGATTCAAAGAGAGTGAGATGCCAGATCCTTTCCTTCAGTCAGTAGCTTCAATCATTTCTGGTATATGAATAACATGATGTTTTTCAATGGCAAAAATCAATGAATTTTGTAAATGCACAAACAGTAATTTCTCCGCATTGCAAGGCGCAATTCTGAAATTTTTTGCTTTTTCCTGCTTCTCTTAGCATGATAAAGAAGATTCAAAGAGAGTGAGATGCCAGCTCCTTTCATTCAGTCAGTAGCTTCAATCATTTCTGGACATTTTTCAATGGCAAAAATCAATGAATATTGTAAATGCACAAACAGTAATTTCTCCGCATTGCAAGGTGCAATTCTGAAATTTTTTGCTTTTTCCTGCTCCTCTTAGCATGATAAAGAAGATTCAAAGAGAGTGAGATGCCAGCTCCTTTCATTCAGTCAGTAGCTTCAAACATTTCTGGTACATGAATAACATGATGTTTTTCAATGGCAAAAATCAATGAATATTGTAAATGCACAAACAGTAATTTCTCCTCATTGCAAGGTGCAATTCTGAAATTTTTTGCTTTTTCCTGCTCCTCTTAGCATGATAAAGAAGATTCAAAGAGAGTGAGATGCCAGCTCCTTTCGTTCAGTCAGTAGCTTCAATCATTTCTGGACGTTTTTCAATGGCAAAAATCATTGAATATTATAAATGCACAAACAGTAAATTCTCCGCATTGCAAGGTGCAATTCTGAAATTTTTTACTTTTTCCTGCTCCTCTTAGCATGATAAAGAAGATTCAAAGAGATTGAGATGCCAGCTCCTTTCATTCAGTCAGTAGCTTCAATCATTTCTGGTATATGAATAACATGATGTTTTTCAATGGCAAAAATCAATGAATATTGTAAATGCACAAACAGTAATTTCTCCGCATTGCAAGGTGCAATTCTGAAATTTTTTGCTTTTTCCTGCTCCTCTTAGCATGATAAAGAAGATTCAAAGAGAGTGAGATGCCAGCTCCTTTCATTCAGTCAGTAGCTTCAATCATTTCTGGACGTTTTTCAATGGCAAAAATCAATGAATATTGTAAATGCACAAACAGTAATTTCTCCGCATTGCAAGGTGCAATTCTGAAATTTTTTGCTTTTTCCTGCTCCTCTTAGCATGATAAAGAAGATTCAAAGAGAGTGAGATGCCAGCTCCTTTCATTCAGTCAGTAGCTTCAATCATTTCTGGACGTTTTTCAATGGCAAAAATCAATGAATATTGTAAATGCACAAACAGTAATTTCTCCGCATTGCAAGGTGCAATTCTGAAATTTTTTGCTTTTTCCTGCTCCTCTAAGCATGATAAAGAAGATTCAAAGAGAGTGAGATGCCAGATCCTTTCCTTCAGTCAGTAGCTTCAATCATTTCTGGTATATGAATAACATGATGTTTTTCAATGGCAAAAATCAATGAATTTTGTAAATGCACAAACAGTAATTTCTCCGCATTGCAAGGCGCAATTCTGAAATTTTTTGCTTTTTCCTGCTCCTCTTAGCATGATAAAGAAGATTCAAAGAGAGTGAGATGCCAGCTCCTTTCATTCAGTCAGTAGCTTCAATCATTTCTGGACATTTTTCAATGGCAAAAATCAATGAATATTGTAAATGCACAAACAGTAATTTCTCCGCATTGCAAGGTGCAATTCTGAAATTTTTTGCTTTTTCCTGCTCCTCTTAGCATGATAAAGAAGATTCAAAGAGAGTGAGATGCCAGCTCCTTTCATTCAGTCAGTAGCTTCAATCATTTCTGGACGTTTTTCAATGGCAAAAATCAATGAATATTGTAAATGCACAAACAGTAATTTCTCCGCATTGCAAGGTGCAATTCTGAAATTTTTTGCTTTTTCCTGCTCCTCTTAGCATGATAAAGAAGATTCAAAGAGAGTGAGATGCCAGCTCCTTTCATTCAGTCAGTACCTTCAATTATTTCTGGACCTTTTTCAATGGCAAAAATCAATGAATATTGTAAATGCACAAACAGTAATTTCTCCGCATTGCAAGGTGCAATTCTGAAATTTTTTGCTTTTTCCTGCTCCTCTTAGCATGATAAAGAAGATTCAAAGAGAGTGAGATGCCAGCTCCTTTCATTCAGTCAGTAGCTTCAATCATTTCTGGACGTTTTTCAATGGCAAAAATCAATGAATATTGTAAATGCACAAACTGTAATTTCTCCGCATTGCAAGGTGCAATTCTGAAATTTTTTGCTTTTTCCTGCTCCTCTTAGCATGATAAAGAAGATTCAAAGAGAGTGAGATGCCAGCTCCTTTCATTCAGTCAGTAGCTTCAATCATTTCTGGTATATGAATAACATGATGTTTTTCAATAGCAAAAATCAATGAATATTGTAAATGCACAAACAGTAATTTCTCCGCATTGCAAGGTGCAATTCTGAAATTTTTTGCTTTTTCCTGCTCCTCTTAGCATGATAAAGAAGATTCAAAGAGAGTGAGATGCCAGCTCCTTTCATTCAGTCAGTAGCTTCAATCATTTCTGGACGTTTTTCAATGGCAAAAATCAATGAATATTGTAAATGCACAAACAGTAATTTCTCCGCATTGCAAGGTGCAATTCTGAAATTTTTTACTTTTTCCTGCTCCTCTTAGCATGATAAAGAAGATTCAAAGAGAGTGAGATGCCAGCTCCTTTCATTCAGTCAGTAACTTCAATCATTTCTGGTATATGAATAACATGATGTTTTTCAATCGCAAAAATCAATGAATATTGTAAATGCACAAACAGTAATTTCTCCGCATTGCAAGGTGCAATTCTGAAATTTTTTGCTTTTTCCTGCTCCTCTTAGCATGATAAAGAAGATTCAAAGAGAGTGAGATGCCAGCTCCTTTCATTCAGTCAGTAGCTTCAATCATTTCTGGACGTTTTTCAATGGCAAAAATCAATGAATATTGTAAATGCACAAACAGTAATTTCTCCGCATTGCAAGGTGCAATTCTGAAATTTTTTGCTTTTTCCTGCTCCTCTAAGCATGATAAAGAAGATTCAAAGAGAGTGAGATGCCATATCCTTTCCTTCAGTCAGTAGCTTCAATCATTTCTGGTATATGAATAACATGATGTTTTTCAATGGCAAAAATCAATGAATTTTGTAAATGCACAAACAGTAATTTCTCCGCATTGCAAGGCGCAATTCTGAAATTTTTTGCTTTTTCCTGCTCCTCTTAGCATGATAAAGAAGATTCAAAGAGAGTGAGATGCCAGCTCCTTTCATTCAGTCAGTAGCTTCAATCATTTCTGGACATTTTTCAATGGCAAAAATCAATGAATATTGTAAATGCACAAACAGTAATTTCTCCGCATTGCAAGGTGCAATTCTGAAATTTTTTGCTTTTTCCTGCTCCTCTTAGCATGATAAAGAAGATTCAAAGAGAGTGAGATGCCAGCTCCTTTCATTCAGTCAGTAGCTTCAATCATTTCTGGACGTTTTTCAATGGCAAAAATCAATGAATATTGTAAATGCACAAACAGTAATTTCTCCGCATTGCAAGGTGCAATTCTGAAATTTTTTGCTTTTTCCTGCTCCTCTTAGCAGGATAAAGAAGATTCAAAGAGAGTGAGATGCCAGCTCCTTTCATTCAGTCAGTACCTTCAATCATTTCTGGACGTTTTTCAATGGCAAAAATCAATGAATATTGTAAATGCACAAACAGTAATTTCTCCGCATTGCAAGGTGCAATTCTGAAATTTTTTGCTTTTTCCTGCTCCTCTTAGCATGATAAAGAAGATTCAAAGAGAGTGAGATGCCAGCTCCTTTCATTCAGTCAGTAGCTTCAATCATTTCTGGACGTTTTTCAATGGCAAAAATCAATGAATATTGTAAATGCACAAACTGTAATTTCTCCGCATTGCAAGGTGCAATTCTGAAATTTTTTGCTTTTTCCTGCTCCTCTTAGCATGATAAAGAAGATTCAAAGAGAGTGAGATGCCAGCTCCTTTCATTCAGTCAGTAGCTTCAATCATTTCTGGTATATGAATAACATGATGTTTTTCAATAGCAAAAATCAATGAATATTGTAAATGCACAAACAGTAATTTCTCCGCATTGCAGGGTGCAATTCTGAAATTTTTTGCTTTTTCCTGCTCCTCTTAGCATGATAAAGAAGATTCAAAGAGAGTGAGATGCCAGCTCCTTTCATTCAGTCAGTAGCTTCAATCATTTCTGGACGTTTTTCAATGGCAAAAATCAATGAATATTGTAAATGCACAAACAGTAATTTCTCCGCATTGCAAGGTGCAATTCTGAAATTTTTTGCTTTTTCCTGCTCCTCTTAGCATGATAAACAAGATTCAAAGAGAGTGAGATGCCAGCTCCTTTCATTCAGTCAGTAGCTTCAATCATTTCTGGACGTTTTTCAATGGCAAAAATCATTGAATATTGTAAATGCACAAACAGTAATTTCTCCGCATTGCAAGGTGCAATTCTGAAATTTTTTACTTTTTCCTGCTCCTCTTAGCATGATAAAGAAGATTCAAAGAGAGTGAGATGCCAGCTCCTTTCATTCAGTCAGTAGCTTCAATCATTTCTGGTATATGAATAACATGATGTTTTTCAATCGCAAAAATCAATGAATATTGTAAATGCACAAACAGTAATTTCTCCGCATTGCAAGGTGCAATTCTGAAATTTTTTGCTTTTTCCTGCTCCTCTTAGCATGATAAAGAAGATTCAAAGAGAGTGAGATGCCAGCTCCTTTCATTCAGTCAGTAGCTTCAATCATTTCTGGACGTTTTTCAATGGCAAAAATCAATGAATATTGTAAATGCACAAACAGTAATTTCTCCGCATTGCAAGGTGCAATTCTGAAATTTTTTGCTTATTCCTGCTCCTCTTAGCATGATAAAGAAGATTCAAAGAGAGTGAGATGCCAGATCCTTTCCTTCAGTCAGTAGCTTCAATCATTTCTGGTATATGAATAACATGATGTTTTTCAATGGCAAAAATCAATGAATTTTGTAAATGCACAAACAGTAATTTCTCCGCATTGCAAGGCGCAATTCTGAAATTTTTTGCTTTTTCCTGCTCCTCTTAGCATGATAAAGAAGATTCAAAGAGAGTGAGATGCCAGCTCCTTTCATTCAGTCAGTAGCTTCAATCATTTCTGGACATTTTTCAATGGCAAAAATCAATGAATATTGTAAATGCACAAACAGTAATTTCTCCGCATTGCAAGGTGCAATTCTGAAATTTTTTGCTTTTTCCTGCTCCTCTTAGCATGATAAAGAAGATTCAAAGAGAGTGAGATGCCAGCTCCTTTCATTCAGTCAGTAGCTTCAATCATTTCTGGACGTTTTTCAATGGCAAAAATCAATGAATATTGTAAATGCACAAACAGTAATTTCTCCGCATTGCAAGGTGCAATTCTGAAATTTTTTGCTTTTTCCTGCTCCTCTTAGCATGATAAAGAAGATTCAAAGAGAGTGAGATGCCAGCTCCTTTCATTCAGTCAGTAGCTTCAATCATTTCTGGACGTTTTTCAATGGCAAAAATCAATGAATATTGTAAATGCACAAACAGTAATTTCTCCGCATTGCAAGGTGCAATTCTGAAATTTTTTGCTTTTTCCTGCTCCTCTTAGCATGATAAAGAAGATTCAAAGAGAGTGAGATGCCAGATCCTTTCCTTCAGTCAGTAGCTTCAATCATTTCTGGTATATGAATAACATGATGTTTTTCAATGGCAAAAATCAATGAATTTTGTAAATGCACAAACAGTAATTTCTCTGCATTGCAAGGCGCAATTCTGAAATTTTTTGCTTTTTCCTGCTCCTCTTAGCATGATAAAGAAGATTCAAAGAGAGTGAGATGCCAGCTCCTTTCATTCAGTCAGTAGCTTCAATCATTTCTGGACGTTTTTCAATGGCAAAAATCAATGAATATTGTAAATGCACAAACAGTAATTTCTCCGCATTGCAAGGTGCAATTCTGAAATTTTTTACTTTTTCCTGCTCCTCTTAGCATGATAAAGAAGATTCAAAGAGAGTGAGATGCCAGCTCCTTTCATTCAGTCAGTAGCTTCAATCATTTCTGGACGTTTTTCAATGGCAAAAATCAATGAATATTGTAAATGCACAAACAGTAATTTCTCCGCATTGCAAGGTGCAATTCTGAAATTTTTTGCTTTTTCCTGCTCCTCTTAGCATGATAAAGAAGATTCAAAGAGAGTGAGATGCCAGATCCTTTCCTTCAGTCAGTAGCTTCAATCATTTCTGGTATATGAATAACATGATGTTTTTCAATGGCAAAAATCAATGAATTTTGTAAATGCACAAACAGTAATTTCTCCGCATTGCAAGGCGCAATTCTGAAATTTTTTGCTTTTTCCTGCTCCTCTTAGCATGATAAAGAAGATTCAAAGAGAGTGAGATGCCAGCTCCTTTCATTCAGTCAGTAGCTTCAATCATTTCTGGACGTTTTTCAATGGCAAAAATCAATGAATATTGTAAATGCACAAACAGTAATTTCTCCGCATTGCAATGTGCAATTCTGAAATTTTTTGCTTTTTCCTGCTCCTCTTAGCATGATAAAGAAGATTCAAAGAGAGTGAGATGCCAGCTCCTTTCATTCAGTCAGTAGCTTCAATCATTTCTGGACATTTTTCAATGGCAAAAATCAATGAATATTGTAAATGCACAAACAGTAATTTCTCCGCATTGCAAGGTGCAATTCTGAAATTTTTTGCTTTTTCCTGCTCCTCTTAGCATGATAAAGAAGATTCAAAGAGAGTGAGATGCCAGCTCCTTTCATTCAGTCAGTAGCTTCAATCATTTCTGGACGTTTTTCAATGACAAAAATCAATGAATATTGTAAATGCACAAACAGTAATTTCTCTGCATTGCAAGGTGCAATTCTGAAATTTTTTGCTTTTTCCTGCTCCTCTTAGCATGATAAAGAAGATTCAAAGAGAGTGAGATGCCAGATCCTTTCCTTCAGTCAGTAGCTTCAATCATTTCTGGTATATGAATAACATGATGTTTTTCAATGGCAAAAATCAATGAATTTTGTAAATGCACAAACAGTAATTTCTCTGCATTGCAAGGCGCAATTCTGAAATTTTTTGCTTTTTCCTGCTCCTCTTAGCATGATAAAGAAGATTCAAAGAGAGTGAGATGCCAGCTCCTTTCATTCAGTCAGTAGCTTCAATCATTTCTGGACATTTTTCAATGGCAAAAATCAATGAATATTGTAAATGCACAAACATTAATTTCTCCGCATTGCAAGGTGCAATTCTGAAATTTTTTGCTTTTTCCTGCTCCTCTTAGCATGATAAAGAAGATTCAAAGAGAGTGAGATGCCAGCTCCTTTCATTCAGTCAGTAGCTTCAATCATTTCTGGACGTTTTTCAATGGCAAAAATCAATGAATATTGTAAATGCACAAACAGTAATTTCTCCGCATTGCAAGGTGCAATTCTGAAATTTTTTGCTTTTTCCTGCTCCTCTTAGCATGATAAAGAAGATTCAAAGAGAGTGAGATGCCAGATCCTTTCCTTCAGTCAGTAGCTTCAATCATTTCTGGTATATGAATAACATGATGTTTTTCAATGGCAAAAATCAATGAATTTTGTAAATGCACAAACAGTAATTTCTCCGCATTGCAAGGCGCAATTCTGAAATTTTTTGCTTTTTCCTGCTCCTCTTAGCATGATAAAGAAGATTCAAAGAGAGTGAGATGCCAGCTCCTTTCATTCAGTCAGTAGCTTCAATCATTTCTGGACATTTTTCAATGGCAAAAATCAATGAATATTGTAAATGCACAAACAGTAATTTCTCCGCATTGCAAGGTGCAATTCTGAAATTTTTTGCTTTTTCCTGCTCCTCTTAGCATGATAAAGAAGATTCAAAGAGAGTGAGATGCCAGCTCCTTTCATTCAGTCAGTAGCTTCAATCATTTCTGGACGTTTTTCAATGGCAAAAATCAATGAATATTGTAAATGCACAAACAGTAATTTCTCCGCATTGCAAGGTGCAATTCTGAAATTTTTTGCTTTTTCCTGCTCCTCTTAGCATGATAAAGAAGATTCAAAGAGAGTGAGATGCCAGCTCCTTTCATTCAGTCAGTACCTTCAATTATTTCTGGACCTTTTTCAATGGCAAAAATCAATGAATATTGTAAATGCACAAACAGTAATTTCTCCGCATTGCAAGGTGCAATTCTGAAATTTTTTGCTTTTTCCTGCTCCTCTTAGCATGATAAAGAAGATTCAAAGAGAGTGAGATGCCAGCTCCTTTCATTCAGTCAGTAGCTTCAATCATTTCTGGACATTTTTCAATGGCAAAAATCAATGAATATTGTAAATGCACAAACTGTAATTTCTCCGCATTGCAAGGTGCAATTCTGAAATTTTTTGCTTTTTCCTGCTCCTCTTAGCATGATAAAGAAGATTCAAAGAGAGTGAGATGCCAGCTCCTTTCATTCAGTCAGTAGCTTCAATCATTTCTGGTATATGAATAACATGATGTTTTTCAATAGCAAAAATCAATGAATATTGTAAATGCACAAACAGTAATTTCTCCGCATTGCAAGGTGCAATTCTGAAATTTTTTGCTTTTTCCTGCTCCTCTTAGCATGATAAAGAAGATTCAAAGAGAGTGAGATGCCAGCTCCTTTCATTCAGTCAGTAGCTTCAATCATTTCTGGACGTTTTTCAATGGCAAAAATCAATGAATATTGTAAATGCACAAACAGTAATTTCTCCGCATTGCAAGGTGCAATTCTGAAATTTTTTACTTTTTCCTGCTCCTCTTAGCATGATAAAGAAGATTCAAAGAGAGTGAGATGCCAGCTCCTTTCATTCAGTCAGTAGCTTCAATCATTTCTGGTATATGAATAACATGATGTTTTTCAATCGCAAAAATCAATGAATATTGTAAATGCACAAACAGTAATTTCTCCGCATTGCAAGGTGCAATTCTGAAATTTTTTGCTTTTTCCTGCTCCTCTTAGCATGATAAAGAAGATTCAAAGAGAGTGAGATGCCAGCTCCTTTCATTCAGTCAGTAGCTTCAATCATTTCTGGACGTTTTTCAATGGCAAAAATCAATGAATATTGTAAATGCACAAACAGTAATTTCTCCGCATTGCAAGGTGCAATTCTGAAATTTTTTGCTTTTTCCTGCTCCTCTAAGCATGATAAAGAAGATTCAAAGAGAGTGAGATGCCATATCCTTTCCTTCAGTCAGTAGCTTCAATCATTTCTGGTATATGAATAACATGATGTTTTTCAATGGCAAAAATCAATGAATTTTGTAAATGCACAAACAGTAATTTCTCCGCATTGCAAGGCGCAATTCTGAAATTTTTTGCTCTTTCCTGCTCCTCTTAGCATGATAAAGAAGATTCAAAGAGAGTGAGATGCCAGCTCCTTTCATTCAGTCAGTAGCTTCAATCATTTCTGGACATTTTTCAATGGCAAAAATCAATGAATATTGTAAATGCACAAACAGTAATTTCTCCACATTGCAAGGTGCAATTCTGAAATTTTTTGCCTTTTCCTGCTCCTCTTAGCATGATAAAGAAGATTCAAAGAGAGTGAGATGCCAGCTCCTTTCATTCAGTCAGTAGCTTCAATCATTTCTGGACGTTTTTCAATGGCAAAAATCAATGAATATTGTAAATGCACAAACAGTAATTTCTCCGCATTGCAAGGTGCAATTCTGAAATTTTTTGCTTTTTCCTGCTCCTCTTAGCATGATAAAGAAGATTCAAAGAGAGTGAGATGCCAGCTCCTTTCATTCAGTCAGTACCTTCAATCATTTCTGGACGTTTTTCAATGGCAAAAATCAATGAATATTGTAAATGCACAAACAGTAATTTATCCGCATTGCAAGGTGCAATTCTGAAATTTTTTGCTTTTTCCCGCTCCTCTTAGCATGATAAAGAAGATTCAAAGAGAGTGAGATGCCAGCTCCTTTCATTCAGTCAGTAGCTTCAATCATTTCTGGACGTTTTTCAATGGCAAAAATCAATGAATATTGTAAATGCACAAACTGTAATTTCTCCGCATTGCAAGGTGCAATTCTGAAATTTTTTGCTTTTTCCTGCTCCTCTTAGCATGATAAAGAAGATTCAAAGAGAGTGAGATGCCAGCTCCTTTCATTCAGTCAGTAGCTTCAATCATTTCTGGTATATGAATAACATGATGTTTTTCAATAGCAAAAATCAATGAATATTGTAAATGCACAAACAGTAATTTCTCCGCATTGCAAGGTGCAATTCTGAAATTTTTTGCTTTTTCCTGCTCCTCTTAGCATGATAAAGAAGATTCAAAGAGAGTGAGATGCCAGCTCCTTTCATTCAGTCAGTAGCTTCAATCATTTCTGGACGTTTTTCAATGGCAAAAATCAATGAATATTGTAAATGCACAAACAGTAATTTCTCCGCATTGCAAGGTGCAATTCTGAAATTTTTTGCTTTTTCCTGCTCCTCTTAGCATGATAAACAAGATTCAAAGAGAGTGAGATGCCAGCTCCTTTCATTCAGTCAGTAGCTTCAATCATTTCTGGACGTTTTTCAGTGGCAAAAATCATTGAATATTGTAAATGCACAAACAGTAATTTCTCCGCATTGCAAGGTGCAATTCTGAAATTTTTTACTTTTTCCTGCTCCTCTTAGCATGATAAAGAAGATTCAAAGAGAGTGAGATGCCAGCTCCTTTCATTCAGTCAGTAGCTTCAATCATTTCTGGTATATGAATAACATGATGTTTTTCAATCGCAAAAATCAATGAATATTGTAAATGCACAAACAGTAATTTCTCCGCATTGCAAGGTGCAATTCTGAAATTTTTTGCTTTCTCCTGCTCCTCTTAGCATGATAAAGAAGATTCAAAGAGAGTGAGATGCCAGCTCCTTTCATTCAGTCAGTAGCTTCAATCATTTCTGGACGTTTTTCAATGGCAAAAATCAATGAATATTGTAAATGCACAAACAGTAATTTCTCCGCATTGCAAGGTGCAATTCTGAAATTTTTTGCTTTTTCCTGCTCCTCTAAGCATGATAAAGAAGATTCAAAGAGAGTGAGATGCCATATCCTTTCCTTCAGTCAGTAGCTTCAATCATTTCTGGTATATGAATAACATGATGTTTTTCAATGGCAAAAATCAATGAATTTTGTAAATGCACAAACAGTAATTTCTCCGCATTGCAAGGCGCAATTCTGAAATTTTTTGCTTTTTCCTGCTCCTCTTAGCATGATAAAGAAGATTCAAAGAGAGTGAGATGCCAGCTCCTTTCATTCAGTCAGTAGCTTCAATCATTTCTGGACATTTTTCAATGGCAAAAATCAATGAATATTGTAAATGCACAAACAGTAATTTCTCCACATTGCAAGGTGCAATTCTGAAATTTTTTGCTTTTTCCTGCTCCTCTTAGCATGATAAAGAAGATTCAAAGAGAGTGAGATGCCAGCTCCTTTCATTCAGTCAGTAGCTTCAATCATTTCTGGACGTTTTTCAATGGCAAAAATCAATGAATATTGTAAATGCACAAACAGTAATTTCTCCGCATTGCAAGGTGCAATTCTGAAATTTTTTGCTTTTTCCTGCTCCTCTTAGCATGATAAAGAAGATTCAAAGAGAGTGAGATGCCAGCTCCTTTCATTCAGTCAGTACCTTCAATCATTTCTGGACGTTTTTCAATGGCAAAAATCAATGAATATTGTAAATGCACAAACAGTAATTTCTCCGCATTGCAAGGTGCAATTCTGAAATTTTTTGCTTTTTCCTGCTCCTCTTAGCATGATAAAGAAGATTCAAAGAGAGTGAGATGCCAGCTCCTTTCATTCAGTCAGTAGCTTCAATCATTTCTGGACGTTTTTCAATGGTAAAAATCAATGAATATTGTAAATGCACAAACTGTAATTTCTCCGCATTGCAAGGTGCAATTCTGAAATTTTTTGCTTTTTCCTGCTCCTCTTAGCATGATAAAGAAGATTCAAAGAGAGTGAGATGCCAGCTCCTTTCATTCAGTCAGTAGCTTCAATCATTTCTGGTATATGAATAACATGATGTTTTTCAATAGCAAAAATCAATGAATAGTGTAAATGCACAAACAGTAATTTCTCCGCATTGCAAGGTGCAATTCTGAAATTTTTTGCTTTTTCCTGCTCCTCTTAGCATGATAAAGAAGATTCAAAGAGAGTGAGATGCCAGCTCCTTTCATTCAGTCAGTAGCTTCAATCATTTCTGGACGTTTTTCAATGGCAAAAATCAATGAATATTGTAAATGCACAAACAGTAATTTCTCCGCATTGCAAGGTGCAATTCTGAAATTTTTTACTTTTTCCTGCTCCTCTTAGCATGATAAAGAAGATTCAAAGAGAGTGAGATGCCAGCTCCTTTCATTCAGTCAGTAGCTTCAATCATTTCTGGTATATGAATAACATGATGTTTTTCAATCGCAAAAATCAATGAATATTGTAAATGCACAAACAGTAATTTCTCCGCATTGCAAGGTGCAATTCTGAAATTTTTTGCTTTCTCCTGCTCCTCTTAGCATGATAAAGAAGATTCAAAGAGAGTGAGATGCCAGCTCCTTTCATTCAGTCAGTAGCTTCAATCATTTCTGGACGTTTTTCAATGGCAAAAATCAATGAATATTGTAAATGCACAAACAGTAATTTCTCCGCATTGCAAGGTGCAATTCTGAAATTTTTTGCTTTTTCCTGCTCCTCTTAGCATGATAAAGAAGATTCAAAGAGAGTGAGATGCCAGCTCCTTTCATTCAGTCAGTAGCTTCAATCATTTCTTGACATTTTTCAATGGCAAAAATCAATGAATATTGTAAATGCACAAACAGTAATTTCTCCGCATTGCAAGGTGCAATTCTGAAATTTTTTGCTTTTTCCTGCTCCTCTTAGCATGATAAAGAAGATTCAAAGAGAGTGAGATGCCAGCTCCTTTCATTCAGTCAGTAGCTTCAATCATTTCTGGACGTTTTTCAATGGGAAAAATCAATGAATATTGTAAATGCACAAACAGTTATTTCTCCGCATTGCAAGGTGCAATTCTGAAATTTTTTGCTTTTTCCTGCTCCTCTTAGCATGATAAAGAAGATTCAAAGAGAGTGAGATGCCAGCTCCTTTCATTCAGTCAGTAGCTTCAATCATTTCTGGACGTTTTTCAATGGCAAAAATCAATGAATATTGTAAATGCACAAACAGTAATTTCTCCGCATTGCAAGGTGCAATTCTGAAATTTTTTGCTTTTTCCTGCTCCTCTTAGCATGATAAAGAAGATTCAAAGAGAGTGAGATGCCAGATCCTTTCCTTCAGTCAGTAGCTTCAATCATTTCTGGTATATGAATAACATGATGTTTTTCAATGGCAAAAATCAATGAATTTTGTAAATGCACAAACAGTAATTTCTCCGCATTGCAAGGCGCAATTCTGAAATTTTTTGCTTTTTCCTGCTCCTCTTAGCATGATAAAGAAGATTCAAAGAGAGTGAGATGCCAGCTCCTTTCATTCAGTCAGTAGCTTCAATCATTTCTGGACATTTTTCAATGGCAAAAATCAATGAATATTGTAAATGCACAAACAGTAATTTCTCCGCATTGCAAGGTGCAATTCTGAAATTTTTTGCTTTTTCCTGCTCCTCTTAGCATGATAAAGAAGATTCAAAGAGAGTGAGATGCCAGCTCCTTTCATTCAGTCAGTAGCTTCAATCATTTCTGGACGTTTTTCAATGGCAAAAATCAATGAATATTGTAAATGCACAAACAGTAATTTCTCCGCATTGCAAGGTGCAATTCTGAAATTTTTTGCTTTTTCCTGCTCCTCTTAGCATGATAAAGAAGATTCAAAGAGAGTGAGATGCCAGCTCCTTTCATTCAGTCAGTAGCTTCAATCATTTCTGGACGTTTTTCAATGGCAAAAATCAATGAATATTGTAAATGCACAAACAGTAATTTCTCCGCATTGCAATGTGCAATTCTGAAATTTTTTGCTTTTTCCTGCTCCTCTTAGCATGATAAAGAAGATTCAAAGAGAGTGAGATGCCAGCTCCTTTCATTCAGTCAGTAGCTTCAATCATTTCTGGACATTTTTCAATGGCAAAAATCAATGAATATTGTAAATGCACAAACAGTAATTTCTCCGCATTGCAAGGTGCAATTCTGAAATTTTTTGCTTTTTCCTGCTCCTCTTAGCATGATAAAGAAGATTCAAAGAGAGTGAGATGCCAGCTCCTTTCATTCAGTCAGTAGCTTCAATCATTTCTGGACGTTTTTCAATGACAAAAATCAATGAATATTGTAAATGCACAAACAGTAATTTCTCTGCATTGCAAGGTGCAATTCTGAAATTTTTTGCTTTTTCCTGCTCCTCTTAGCATGATAAAGAAGATTCAAAGAGAGTGAGATGCCAGATCCTTTCCTTCAGTCAGTAGCTTCAATCATTTCTGGTATATGAATAACATGATGTTTTTCAATGGCAAAAATCAATGAATTTTGTAAATGCACAAACAGTAATTTCTCTGCATTGCAAGGCGCAATTCTGAAATTTTTTGCTTTTTCCTGCTCCTCTTAGCATGATAAAGAAGATTCAAAGAGAGTGAGATGCCAGCTCCTTTCATTCAGTCAGTAGCTTCAATCATTTCTGGACATTTTTCAATGGCAAAAATCAATGAATATTGTAAATGCACAAACAGTAATTTCTCCGCATTGCAAGGTGCAATTCTGAAATTTTTTGCTTTTTCCTGCTCCTCTTAGCATGATAAAGAAGATTCAAAGAGAGTGAGATGCCAGCTCCTTTCATTCAGTCAGTAGCTTCAATCATTTCTGGACGTTTTTCAATGGCAAAAATCAATGAATATTGTAAATGCACAAACAGTAATTTCTCCGCATTGCAAGGTGCAATTCTGAAATTTTTTGCTTTTTCCTGCTCCTCTTAGCATGATAAAGAAGATTCAAAGAGAGTGAGATGCCAGCTCCTTTCATTCAGTCAGTAGCTTCAATCATTTCTGGACGTTTTTCAATGGCAAAAATCAATGAATATTGTAAATGCACAAACAGTAATTTCTCCGCATTGCAAGGTGCAATTCTGAAATTTTTTGCTTTTTCCTGCTCCTCTTAGCATGATAAAGAAGATTCAAAGAGAGTGAGATGCCAGATCCTTTCCTTCAGTCAGTAGCTTCAATCATTTCTGGTATATGAATAACATGATGTTTTTCAATGGCAAAAATCAATGAATTTTGTAAATGCACAAACAGTAATTTCTCCGCATTGCAAGGCGCAATTCTGAAATTTTTTGCTTTTTCCTGCTCCTCTTAGCATGATAAAGAAAATTCAAAGAGAGTGAGATGCCAGCTCCTTTCATTCAGTCAGTAGCTTCAATCATTTCTGGACATTTTTCAATGGCAAAAATCAATGAATATTGTAAATGCACAAACAGTAATTTCTCCGCATTGCAAGGTGCAATTCTGAAATTTTTTGCTTTTTCCTGCTCCTCTTAGCATGATAAAGAAGATTCAAAGAGAGTGAGATGCCAGCTCCTTTCATTCAGTCAGTAGCTTCAATCATTTCTGGACGTTTTTCAATGGCAAAAATCAATGAATATTGTAAATGCACAAACAGTAATTTCTCCGCATTGCAAGGTGCAATTCTGAAATTTTTTGCTTTTCCTGCTCCTCTTAGCATGATAAAGAAGATTCAAAGAGAGTGAGATGCCAGCTCCTTTCATTCAGTCAGTAGCTTCAATCATTTCTGGACGTTTTTCAATGGCAAAAATCAATGAATATTGTAAATGCACAAACAGTAATTTCTCCGCATTGCAATGTGCAATTCTGAAATTTTTTGCTTTTTCCTGCTCCTCTTAGCATGATAAAGAAGATTCAAAGAGAGTGAGATGCCAGCTCCTTTCATTCAGTCAGTAGCTTCAAACATTTCTGGTACATGAATAACATGATGTTTTTCAATGGCAAAAATCAATGAATATTGTAAATGCACAAACAGTAATTTCTCCGCATTGCAAAGTGCAATTCTGAAATTTTTTGCTTTTTCCTGCTCCTCTTAGCATGATAAAGAAGATTCAAAGAGAGTGAGATGCCAGCTCCTTTCGTTCAGTCAGTAGCTTCAATCATTTCTGGACGTTTTTCAATGGCAAAAATCATTGAATATTATAAATGCACAAACAGTAATTTCTCCGCATTGCAAGGTGCAATTCTGAAATTTTTTACTTTTTCCTGCTCCTCTTAGCATGATAAAGAAGATTCAAAGAGAGTGAGATGCCAGCTCCTTTCATTCAGTCAGTAGCTTCAATCATTTCTGGTATATGAATAACATGATGTTTTTCAATGGCAAAAATCAATGAATATTGTAAATGCACAAACAGTAATTTCTCCGCATTGCAAGGTGCAATTCTGAAATTTTTTGCTTTTTCCTGCTCCTCTTAGCATGATAAAGAAGATTCAAAGAGAGTGAGATGCCAGCTCCTTTCATTCAGTCAGTAGCTTCAATCATTTCTGGACATTTTTCAATGGCAAAAATCAATGAATATTGTAAATGCACAAACAGTAATTTCTCCGCATTGCAAGGTGCAATTCTGAAATTTTTTGCTTTTTCCTGCTCCGCTTAGCATGATAAACAAGATTCAAAGACAATGAGATGCCAGCTCATTTCATTCAGTCAGTAGCTTCAATCATTTCTGGACGTTTTTCAATGGCAAAAATCATTGAATATTGTAAATGCACAAACAGTAATTTCTCCGCATTGCAAGGTGCAATTCTGAAATTTTTTACTTTTTCCTGCTCCTCTTAGCATGATAAAGAAGATTCAAAGAGAGTGAGATGCCAGCTCCTTTCATTCAGTCAGTAGCTTCAATCATTTCTGGTATATGAATAACATGATGTTTTTCAATCGCAAAAATCAATGAATATTGTAAATGCACAAACAGTAATTTCTCCGCATTGCAAGGTGCAATTCTGAAATTTTTTGCTTTTTCCTGCTCCTCTTAGCATGATAAAGAAGATTCAAAGAGAGTGAGATGCCAGCTCCTTTCATTCAGTCAGTAGCTTCAATCATTTCTGGACGTTTTTCAATGGCAAAAATCAATGAATACTGTAAATGCACAAACAGTAATTTCTCCGCATTGCAAGGTGCAATTCTGAAATTTTTTGCTTTTTCCTGCTCCTCTAAGCATGATAAAGAAGATTCAAAGAGAGTGAGATGCCAGATCCTTTCCTTCAGTCAGTAGCTTCAATCATTTCTGGTATATGAATAACATGATGTTTTTCAATGGCAAAAATCAATGAATTTTGTAAATGCACAAACAGTAATTTCTCCGCATTGCAAGGCGCAATTCTGAAATTTTTTGCTTTTTCCTGCTCCTCTTAGCATGATAAAGAAGATTCAAAGAGAGTGAGATGCCAGCTCCTTTCATTCAGTCAGTAGCTTCAATCATTTCTGGACATTTTTCAATGGCAAAAATCAATGAATATTGTAAATGCACAAACAGTAATTTCTCCGCATTGCAAGGTGCAATTCTGAAATTTTTTGCTTTTTCCTGCTCCTCTTAGCATGATAAAGAAGATTCAAAGAGAGTGAGATGCCAGCTCCTTTCATTCAGTCAGTAGCTTCAATCATTTCTGGACGTTTTTCAATGGCAAAAATCAATGAATATTGTAAATGCACAAACAGTAATTTCTCCGCATTGCAAGGTGCAATTCTGAAATTTTTTGCTTTTTCCTGCTCCTCTTAGCATGATAAAGAAGATTCAAAGAGAGTGAGATGCCAGCTCCTTTCATTCAGTCAGTACCTTCAATCATTTCTGGACGTTTTTCAATGGCAAAAATCAATGAATATTGTAAATGCACAAACAGTAATTTCTCCGCATTGCAAGGTGCAATTCTGAAATTTTTTGCTTTTTCCTGCTCCTCTTAGCATGATAAAGAAGATTCAAAGAGAGTGAGATGCCAGCTCCTTTCATTCAGTCAGTAGCTTCAATCATTTCTGGACGTTTTTCAATGGCAAAAATCAATGAATATTGTAAATGCACAAACTGTAATTTCTCCGCATTGCAAGGTGCAATTCTGAAATTTTTTGCTTTTTCCTGCTCCTCTTAGCATGATAAAGAAGATTCAAAGAGAGTGAGATGCCAGCTCCTTTCATTCAGTCAGTAGCTTCAATCATTTCTGGTATATGAATAACATGATGTTTTTCAATAGCAAAAATCAATGAATATTGTAAATGCACAAACAGTAATTTCTCCGCATTGCAAGGTGCAATTCTGAAATTTTTTGCTTTTTCCTGCTCCTCTTAGCATGATAAAGAAGATTCAAAGAGAGTGAGATGCCAGCTCCTTTCATTCAGTCAGTAGCTTCAATCATTTCTGGACGTTTTTCAATGGCAAAAATCAATGAATATTGTAAATGCACAAACAGTAATTTCTCCGCATTGCAAGGTGCAATTCTGAAATTTTTTGCTTTTTCCTGCTCCGCTTAGCATGATAAACAAGATTCAAAGACAATGAGATGCCAGCTCATTTCATTCAGTCAGTAGCTTCAATCATTTCTGGACGTTTTTCAATGGCAAAAATCATTGAATATTGTAAATGCACAAACAGTAATTTCTCCGCATTGCAAGGTGCAATTCTGAAATTTTTTACTTTTTCCTGCTCCTCTTAGCATGATAAAGAAGATTCAAAGAGAGTGAGATGCCAGCTCCTTTCATTCAGTCAGTAGCTTCAATCATTTCTGGTATATGAATAACATGATGTTTTTCAATCGCAAAAATCAATGAATATTGTAAATGCACAAACAGTAATTTCTCCGCATTGCAAGGTGCAATTCTGAAATTTTTTGCTTTTTCCTGCTCCTCTTAGCATGATAAAGAAGATTCAAAGAGAGTGAGATGCCAGCTCCTTTCATTCAGTCAGTAGCTTCAATCATTTCTGGACGTTTTTCAATGGCAAAAATCAATGAATACTGTAAATGCACAAACAGTAATTTCTCCGCATTGCAAGGTGCAATTCTGAAATTTTTTGCTTTTTCCTGCTCCTCTAAGCATGATAAAGAAGATTCAAAGAGAGTGAGATGCCAGCTCCTTTCATTCAGTCAGTAGCTTCAATCATTTCTGGACGTTTTTCAATGGCAAAAATCAATGAATATTGTAAATGCACAAACAGTAATTTCTCCGCATTGCAAGGTGCAATTCTGAAATTTTTTGCTTTTTCCTGCTCCTCTTAGCATGATAAAGAAGATTCAAAGAGAGTGAGATGCCAGCTCCTTTCATTCAGTCAGTACCTTCAATCATTTCTGGACGTTTTTCAATGGCAAAAATCAATGAATATTGTAAATGCACAAACAGTAATTTCTCCGCATTGCAAGGTGCAATTCTGAAATTTTTTGCTTTTTCCTGCTCCTCTTAGCATGATAAAGAAGATTCAAAGAGAGTGAGATGCCAGCTCCTTTCATTCAGTCAGTAGCTTCAATCATTTCTGGACGTTTTTCAATGGCAAAAATCAATGAATATTGTAAATGCACAAACTGTAATTTCTCCGCATTGCAAGGTGCAATTCTGAAATTTTTTGCTTTTTCCTGCTCCTCTTAGCATGATAAAGAAGATTCAAAGAGAGTGAGATGCCAGCTCCTTTCATTCAGTCAGTAGCTTCAATCATTTCTGGTATATGAATAACATGATGTTTTTCAATAGCAAAAATCAATGAATATTGTAAATGCACAAACAGTAATTTCTCCGCATTGCAAGGTGCAATTCTGAAATTTTTTGCTTTTTCCTGCTCCTCTTAGCATGATAAAGAAGATTCAAAGAGAGTGAGATGCCAGCTCCTTTCATTCAGTCAGTAGCTTCAATCATTTCTGGATGTTTTTCAATGGCAAAAATCAATGAATATTGTAAATGCACAAACAGTAATTTCTCCGCATTGCAAGGTGCAATTCTGAAATTTTTTACTTTTTCCTGCTCCTCTTAGCATGATAAAGAAGATTCAAAGAGAGTGAGATGCCAGCTCCTTTCATTCAGTCAGTAGCTTCAATCATTTCTGGTATATGAATAACATGATGTTTTTCAATCGCAAAAAACAATGAATATTGTAAATGCACAAACAGTAATTTCTCCGCATTGCAAGGTGCAATTCTGAAATTTTTTGCTTTTTCCTGCTCCTCTTAGCATGATAAAGAAGATTCAAAGAGAGTGAGATGCCAGCTCCTTTCATTCAGTCAGTAGCTTCAATCATTTCTGGACGTTTTTCAATGGCAAAAATCAATGAATATTGTAAATGCACAAACAGTAATTTCTCCGCATTGCAAGGTGCAATTCTGAAATTTTTTGCTTTTTCCTGCTCCTCTAAGCATGATAAAGAAGATTCAAAGAGAGTGAGATGCCAGATCCTTTCCTTCAGTCAGTAGCTTCAATCATTTCTGGTATATGAATAACATGATGTTTTTCAATTGCAAAAATCAATGAATTTTGTAAATGCACAAACAGTAATTTCTCCGCATTGCAAGGCGCAATTCTGAAATTTTTTGCTTTTTCCTGCTCCTCTTAGCATGATAAAGAAGATTCAAAGAGAGTGAGATGCCAGCTCCTTTCATTCAGTCAGTAGCTTCAATCATTTCTGGACATTTTTCAATGGCAAAAATCAATGAATATTGTAAATGCACAAACAGTAATTTCTCCGCATTGCAAGGTGCAATTCTGAAATTTTTTGCTTTTTCCTGCTCCTCTTAGCATGATAAAGAAGATTCAAAGAGAGTGAGATGCCAGCTCCTTTCATTCAGTCAGTAGCTTCAATCATTTCTGGACGTTTTTCAATGGCAAAAATCAATGAATATTGTAAATGCACAAACAGTAATTTCTCCGCATTGCAAGGTGCAATTCTGAAATTTTTTGCTTTTTCCTGCTCCTCTTAGCATGGTAAAGAAGATTCAAAGAGAGTGAGATGCCAGCTCCTTTCATTCAGTCAGTACCTTCAATCATTTCTGGACGTTTTTCAATGGCAAAAATCAATGAATATTGTAAATGCACAAACAGTAATTTCTCCGCATTGCAAGGTGCAATTCTGAAATTTTTTGCTTTTTCCTGCTCCTCTTAGCATGATAAAGAAGATTCAAAGAGAGTGAGATGCCAGCTCCTTTCATTCAGTCAGTACCTTCAATCATTTCTGGACGTTTTTCAATGGCAAAAATCAATGAATATTGTAAATGCACAAACAGTAATTTCTCCGCATTGCAAGGTGCAATTCTGACATTTTTTGCTTTTTCCTGCTCCTCTTAGCATGATAAAGAAGATTCAAAGAGAGTGAGATGCCAGCTCCTTTCATTCAGTCAGTAGCTTCAATCATTTCTGGACGTTTTTCAATGGCAAAAATCAATGAATATTGTAGATGCACAAACTGTAATTTCTCCGCATTGCAAGGTGCAATTCTGAAATTTTTTGCTTTTTCCTGCTCCTCTTAGCATGATAAAGAAGATTCAAAGAGAGTGAGATGCCAGCTCCTTTCATTCAGTCAGTAGCTTCAATCATTTCTGGTATATGAATAACATGATGTTTTTCAATCGCAAAAATCAATGAATATTGTAAATGCACAAACAGTAATTTCTCCGCATTGCAAGGTGCAATTCTGAAATTTTTTGCTTTTTCCTGCTCCTCTTAGCATGATAAAGAAGATTCAAAGAGAGTGAGATGCCAGCTCCTTTCCTTCAGTCAGTAGCTTCAATCATTTCTGGTATATGAATAACATGATGTTTTTCAATTGCAAAAATCAATGAATTTTGTAAATGCACAAACAGTAATTTCTCCGCATTGCAAGGCGCAATTCTGAAATTTTTTGCTTTTTCCTGCTCCTCTTAGCATGATAAAGAAGATTCAAAGAGAGTGAGATGCCAGCTCCTTTCATTCAGTCAGTAGCTTCAATCATTTCTGGACATTTTTCAATGGCAAAAATCAATGAATATTGTAAATGCACAAACAGTAATTTCTCCGCATTGCAAGGTGCAATTCTGAAATTTTTTGCTTTTTCCTGCTCCTCTTAGCATGATAAAGAAGATTCAAAGAGAGTGAGATGCCAGCTCCTTTCATTCAGTCAGTAGCTTCAATCATTTCTGGACGTTTTTCAATGGCAAAAATCAATGAATATTGTAAATGCACAAACAGTAATTTCTCCGCATTGCAAGGTGCAATTCTGAAATTTTTTGCTTTTTCCTGCTCCTCTTAGCATGGTAAAGAAGATTCAAAGAGAGTGAGATGCCAGCTCCTTTCATTCAGTCAGTACCTTCAATCATTTCTGGACGTTTTTCAATGGCAAAAATCAATGAATATTGTAAATGCACAAACAGTAATTTCTCCGCATTGCAAGGTGCAATTCTGAAATTTTTTGCTTTTTCCTGCTCCTCTTAGCATGATAAAGAAGATTCAAAGAGAGTGAGATGCCAGCTCCTTTCATTCAGTCAGTACCTTCAATCATTTCTGGACGTTTTTCAATGGCAAAAATCAATGAATATTGTAAATGCACAAACAGTAATTTCTCCGCATTGCAAGGTGCAATTCTGACATTTTTTGCTTTTTCCTGCTCCTCTTAGCATGATAAAGAAGATTCAAAGAGAGTGAGATGCCAGCTCCTTTCATTCAGTCAGTAGCTTCAATCATTTCTGGACGTTTTTCAATGGCAAAAATCAATGAATATTGTAGATGCACAAACTGTAATTTCTCCGCATTGCAAGGTGCAATTCTGAAATTTTTTGCTTTTTCCTGCTCCTCTTAGCATGATAAAGAAGATTCAAAGAGAGTGAGATGCCAGCTCCTTTCATTCAGTCAGTAGCTTCAATCATTTCTGGTATATGAATAACATGATGTTTTTCAATCGCAAAAATCAATGAATATTGTAAATGCACAAACAGTAATTTCTCCGCATTGCAAGGTGCAATTCTGAAATTTTTTGCTTTTTCCTGCTCCTCTTAGCATGATAAAGAAGATTCAAAGAGAGTGAGATGCCAGCTCCTTTCCTTCAGTCAGTAGCTTCAATCATTTCTGGTATATGAATAACATGATGTTTTTCAATGGCAAAAATCAATGAATTTTGTAAATGCACAAACAGTAATTTCTCCGCATTGCAAGGCGCAATTCTGAAATTTTTTGCTTTTTCCTGCTCCTCTTAGCATGATAAAGAAGATTCAAAGAGAGTGAGATGCCAGCTCCTTTCATTCAGTCAGTAGCTTCAATCATTTCTGGACATTTTTCAATGGCAAAAGTCAATGAATATTGTAAATGCACAAACAGTAATTTCTCCGCATTGCAAGGTGCAATTCTGAAATTTTTTGCTTTTTCCTGCTCCTCTTAGCATGATAAAGAAGAGTCAAAGAGAGTGAGATGCCAGCTCCTTTCATTCAGTCAGTAGCTACAATCATTTCTGGACGTTTTTCAATGGCAAAAATCAATGAATATTGTAAATGCACAAACAGTAATTTCTCCGCATTGCAAGGTGCAATTCTGAAATTTTTTGCTTTTTCCTGCTCCTCTTAGCATGATAAAGAAGATTCAAAGAGAGTGAGGTGCCAGCTCCTTTCATTCAGTCAGGAGCTTCAAACATTTCTGGTATATGAATAACATGTTTTTCAATGGCAAAAATCAATGAATATTGTAAATGCACAAACAGTAATTTCTCCGCATTGCAAGGTGCAATTCTGAAATTTTTTGCTTTTTCCTGCTCCTCTTAGCATGATAAAGAAGATTCCAAGAGAGTGAGATGCCAGCTCCTTTCATTCAGTCAGTAGCTTCAATCATTTCTGGACGTTTTTCAATGGCAAAAATCAATGAATATTGTAAATGCACAAACTGTAATTTCTCCGCATTGCAAGGTGCAATTCTGAAATTTTTTGCTTTTTCCTGCTCCTCTTAGCATGATAAAGAAGATTCAAAGAGAGTGAGATGCCAGCTCCTTTCATTCAGTCAGTAGCTTCAATCATTTCTGGACGTTTTTCAATGGCAAAAATCAACGAATATTGTAAATGCACAAACAGTAATTTCTCCGCATTGCAAGGTGCAATTCTGAAATTTTTTGCTTTTTCCTGCTCCTCTTAGCATGATAAAGAAGATTCAAAGAGAGCGAGATGCCAGCTCCTTTCATTCAGTCAGTAGCTTCAATCATTTCTGGACGTTTTTCAATGGCAAAAATCAATGAATATTGTAAATGCACAAACTGTAATTTCTCCGCATTGCAAGGTGCAATTCTGAAATTTTTTGCTTTTTCCTGCTCCTCTTAGCATGATAAAGAAGATTCAAAGAGAGTGAGATGCCAGCTCCTTTCATTCAGTCAGTAGCTTCAATCATTTCTGGACGTTTTTCAATGGCAAAAATCAATGAATATTGTAAATGCACAAACAGTAAATTCTCCGCATTGCAAGGTGCAATTCTGAAATTTTTTGCTTTTTCCTGCTCCTCTTAGCATGATAAAGAAGATTCAAAGAGAGTGAGATGCCAGCTCCTTTCCTTCAGTCAGTAGCTTCAATCATTTCTGGTATATGAATAACATGATGTTTTTCAATGGCAAAAATCAATGAATTTTGTAAATGCACAAACAGTAATTTCTCCGCATTGCAAGGCGCAATTCTGAAATTTTTTGCTTTTTCCTGCTCCTCTTAGCATGATAAAGAAGATTCAAAGAGAGTGAGATGCCAGCTCCTTTCATTCAGTCAGTAGCTTCAATCATTTCTGGACATTTTTCAATGGCAAAAATCATTGAATATTGTAAATGCACAAACAGTAATTTCTCCGCATTGCAAGGTGCAATTCTGAAATTTTTTGCTTTTTCCTGCTCCTCTTAGCATGATAAAGAAGATTCAAAGAGAGTGAGATGCCAGCTCCTTTCATTCAGTCAGTAGCTTCAATCATTTCTGGACGTTTTTCAATGGCAAAAATCAATGAATATTGTAAATGCACAAACAGTAATTTCTCCGCATTGCAAGGTGCAATTCTGAAATTTTTTGCTTTTTCCTGCTCCTCTTAGCATGATAAAGAAGATTCAAAGAGAGTGAGGTGCCAGCTCCTTTCATTCAGTCAGGAGCTTCAAACATTTCTGGTATATGAATAACATGTTTTTCAATGGCAAAAATCAATGAATATTGTAAATGCACAAACAGTAAATTCTCCGCATTGCAAGGTGCAATTCTGAAATTTTTTGCTTTTTCCTGCTCCTCTTAGCATGATAAAGAAGATTCAAAGAGAGTGAGATGCCAGCTCCTTTCATTCAGTCAGTAGCTTCAATCATTTCTGGACGTTTTTCAATGGCAAAAATCAATGAATATTGTAAATGCACAAACTGTAATTTCTCCGCATTGCAAGGTGCAATTCTGAAATTTTTTGCTTTTTCCTGCTCCCCTTAGCATGATAAAGAAGATTCAAAGAGAGTGAGATGCCAGCTCCTTTCATTCAGTCAGTAGCTTCAATCATTTCTGGACGTTTTTCAATGGCAAAAATCAACGAATATTGTAAATGCACAAACAGTAATTTCTCCGCATTGCAAGGTGCAATTCTGAAATTTTTTGCTTTTTCCTGCTCCTCTTAGCATGATAAAGAAGATTCAAAGAGAGTGAGATGCCAGCTCCTTTCATTCAGTCAGTAGCTTCAATCATTTCTGGACGTTTTTCAATGGCAAAAATCAATGAATATTGTAAATGCACAAACTGTAATTTCTCCGCATTGCAAGGTGCAATTCTGAAATTTTTTGCTTTTTCCTGCTCCACTTAGCATGATAAAGAAGATTCAAAGAGAGTGAGATGCCAGCTCCTTTCATTCAGTCAGTAGCTTCAATCATTTCTGGACGTTTTTCAATGGCAAAAATCAATGAATATTGTAAATGCACAAACAGTAATTTCTCCGCATTGCAAGTTGCAATTCTGAAATTTTTTGCTTTTTCCTGCTCCTCTTAGCATGATAAAGAAGATTCAAAGAGAGTGAGATGCCAGCTCCTTTCATTCAGTCAGTACCTTCAATCATTTCTGGACGTTTTTCAATGGCAAAAATCAATGAATATTGTAAATGCACAAACAGTAATTTCTCCGCATTGCAAGGTGCAATTCTGAAATTTTTTGCTTTTTCCTGCTCCTCTTAGCATGATAAAGAAGATTCAAAGAGAGTGAGATGCCAGCTCCTTTCATTCAGTCAGTAGCTTCAAACATTTCTGGTATATGAATAACATGATGTTTTTCAATGGCAAAAATCAATGAATATTGTAAATGCACAAACAGTAATTTCTCCGCATTGCAAGGTGCAAGTCTGAAATTTTTTGCTTTTTTCTGCTCCTCTTAGCATGATAAAGAAGATTCAAAGAGAGTGAGATGCCAGCTCCTTTCATTCAGTCAGTAGCTTCAAACATTTCTGGTATATGAATAACATGATGTTTTTCAATGGCAAAAATCAATGAATATTGTAAATGCACAAACAGTAATTTCTCCGCATTGCAAGGTGCAAGTCTGAAATTTTTTGCTTTTTCCTGCTCCTCTTAGCATGATAAAGAAGATTCAAAGAGAGTGAGATGCCAGCTACTTTCATTCAGTCAGTAGCTTCAATCATTTCTGGACGTTTTTCAATGGTAAAAATCAATGAATATTGTAAATGCACAAACAGTAATTTCTCCACATTGCAAGGTGCAATTCTGAAATTTTTTGCTTTTTCATGCTCCTCTTAGCATGATAAAGAAGATTCAAAGAGATTGAGATGCCAGCTCCTTTCATTCAGTCAGTAGCTTCAAACATTTCTGGTATATGAATAACATTATGTTTTTCAATGGCAAAAATCAATGAATATTGTAAATGCACAAACAGTAATTTCTCCGCATTGCAAGGTGCAATTCTGAAATTTTTTGCTTTTTCCTGCTCGTCTTAGCATGATAAAGAAGATTCAAAGAGAGTGAGATGCCAGCTCCTTTCATTCAGTCAGTAGCTTCAAACATTTCTGGTATATGAATAACATGATGTTTTTCAATGGCAAAAATCAATGAATATTGTAAATGCACAAACAGTAATTTCTCCGCATTGCAAGGTGCAATTCTGAAATTTTTTGCTTTTTCCTGCTCCTCTTAGCATGATAAAGAAGATTCAAAGAGAGTGAGATGCCAGCTCCTTTCATTCAGTCAGTAGCTTCAATCATTTCTGGACGTTTTTCAATGGCAAAAATCAACGAATATTGTAAATGCACAAACAGTAATTTCTCCGCATTGCAAGGTGCAATTCTGAAATTTTTTGCTTTTTCCTGCTCCTCTTAGCATGGTAAAGAAGATTCAAAGAGAGTGAGATGCCAGCTCCTTTCATTCAGTCTGTAGCTTCAATCATTTCTGGACGTTTTTCAATGGCAAAAATCAATGAATATTGTAAATGCACAAACTGTAATTTCTCCGCATTGCAAGGTGCAATTCTGAAATTTTTTGCTTTTTCCTGCTCCTCTTAGCATGATAAAGAAGATTCAAAGAGAGTGAGATGCCAGCTCCTTTCATTCAGTCAGTAGCTCCAATCATTTCTGGACGTTTTTCAATGGCAAAAATCAATGAATATTGTAAATGCACAAACAGTAAATTCTCCGCATTGCAAGGTGCAATTCTGAAATTTTTTGCTTTTTCCTGCTCCTCTTAGCATGATAAAGAAGATTCAAAGAGAGTGAGATGCCAGCTCCTTTCCTTCAGTCAGTAGCTTCAATCATTTCTGGTATATGAATAACATGATGTTTTTCAATGGCAAAAATCAATGAATTTTGTAAATGCACAAACAGTAATTTCTCCGCATTGCAAGGCGCAATTCTGAAATTTTTTGCTTTTTCCTGCTCCTCTTAGCATGATAAAGAAGATTCAAAGAGAGTGAGATGCCAGCTCCTTTCATTCAGTCAGTAGCTTCAATCATTTCTGGACATTTTTCAATGGCAAAAATCAATGAATATTGTAAATGCACAAACAGTAATTTCTCCGCATTGCAAGGTGCAATTCTGAAATTTTTTGCTTTTTCCTGCTCCTCTTAGCATGATAAAGAAGATTCAAAGAGAGTGAGATGCCAGCTCCTTTCATTCAGTCAGTAGCTTCAATCATTTCTGGACGTTTTTCAATGGCAAAAATCAATGAATATTGTAAATGCACAAACAGTAATTTCTCCGCATTGCAAGGTGCAATTCTGAAATTTTTTGCTTTTTCCTGCTCCTCTTAGCATGATAAAGAAGATTCAAAGAGAGTGAGGTGCCAGCTCCTTTCATTCAGTCAGGAGCTTCAAACATTTCTGGTATATGAATAACATGTTTTTCAATGGCAAAAATCAATGAATATTGTAAATGCACAAACAGTAAATTCTCCGCATTGCAAGGTGCAATTCTGAAATTTTTTGCTTTTTCCTGCTCCTCTTAGCATGATAAAGAAGATTCAAAGAGAGTGAGATGCCAGCTCCTTTCATTCAGTCAGTAGCTTCAATCATTTCTGGACGTTTTTCAATGGCAAAAATCAATGAATATTGTAAATGCACAAACTGTAATTTCTCCGCATTGCAAGGTGCAATTCTGAAATTTTTTGCTTTTTCCTGCTCCTCTTAGCATGATAAAGAAGATTCAAAGAGAGTGAGATGCCAGCTCCTTTCATTCAGTCAGTAGCTTCAATCATTTCTGGACGTTTTTCAATGGCAAAAATCAACGAATATTGTAAATGCACAAACAGTAATTTCTCCGCATTGCAAGGTGCAATTCTGAAATTTTTTGCTTTTTCCTGCTCCTCTTAGCATGATAAAGAAGATTCAAAGAGAGTGAGATGCCAGCTCCTTTCATTCAGTCAGTAGCTTCAATCATTTCTGGACGTTTTTCAATGGCAAAAATCAATGAATATTGTAAATGCACAAACTGTAATTTCTCCGCATTGCAAGGTGCAATTCTGAAATTTTTTGCTTTTTCCTGCTCCTCTTAGCATGATAAAGAAGATTCAAAGAGAGTGAGATGCCAGCTCCTTTCATTCAGTCAGTAGCTTCAATCATTTCTGGACGTTTTTCAATGGCAAAAATCAATGAATATTGTAAATGCACAAACAGTAATTTCTCCGCATTGCAAGTTGCAATTCTGAAACTTTTTGCTTTTTCCTGCTCCTCTTAGCATGATAAAGAAGATTCAAAGAGAGTGAGATGCCAGCTCCTTTCATTCAGTCAGTACCTTCAATCATTTCTGGACGTTTTTCAATGGCAAAAATCAATGAATATTGTAAATGCACAAACAGTAATTTCTCCGCACTGCAAGGTGCAATTCTGAAATTTTTTGCTTTTTCCTGCTCCTCTTAGCATGATAAAGAAGATTCAAAGAGAGTGAGATGCCAGCTCCTTTCATTCAGTCAGTAGCTTCAAACATTTCTGGTATATGAATAACATGATGTTTTTCAATGGCAAAAATCAATGAATATTGTAAATGCACAAACAGTAATTTCTCCGCATTGCAAGGTGCAAGTCTGAAATTTTTTGCTTTTTTCTGCTCCTCTTAGCATGATAAAGAAGATTCAAAGAGAGTGAGATGCCAGCTCCTTTCATTCAGTCAGTAGCTTCAAACATTTCTGGTATATGAATAACATGATGTTTTTCAATGGCAAAAATCAATGAATATTGTAAATGCACAAACAGTAATTTCTCCGCATTGCAAGGTGCAATTCTGAAATTTTTTGCTTTTTCCTGCTCCTCTTAGCATGATAAAGAAGATTCAAAGAGAGTGAGATGCCAGCTCCTTTCATTCAGTCAGTAGCTTCAAACATTTCTGGTATATGAATAACATGATGTTTTTCAATGGCAAAAATCAATGAATATTGTAAATGCACAAACAGTAATTTCTCCGCATTGCAAGGTGCAAGTCTGAAATTTTTTGCTTTTTCCTGCTCCTCTTAGCATGATAAAGAAGATTCAAAGAGAGTGAGATGCCAGCTACTTTCATTCAGTCAGTAGCTTCAATCATTTCTGGACGTTTTTCAATGGTAAAAATCAATGAATATTGTAAATGCACAAACAGTAATTTCTCCACATTGCAAGGTGCAATTCTGAAATTTTTTGCTTTTTCCTGCTCCTCTTAGCATGATAAAGAAGATTCAAAGAGAGTGAGATGCCAGCTCCTTTCATTCAGTCAGTAGCTTCAAACATTTCTGGTATATGAATAACATGATGTTTTTCAATGGCAAAAATCAATGAATATTGTAAATGCACAAACAGTAATTTCTCCGCATTGCAAGGTGCAATTCTGAAATTTTTTACTTTTTCCTGCTCCTCTTAGCATGATAAAGAAGATTCAAAGAGAGTGAGATGCCAGCTCCTTTCATTCAGTCAGTAGCTTCAATCATTTCTGGACATTTTTCAATGGCAAAAATCAATGAATATTGTAAATGCACAAACAGTAATTTCTCCGCATTGCAAGGTGCAATTCTGAAATTTTTTGCTTTTTCCTGCTCCTCTTAGCATGATAAAGAAGATTCAAAGAGAGTGAGATGACAGCTCCTTTCATTCAGTCAGTAGCTTCAATCATTTCTGGACGTTTTTCAATGGCAAAAATCAATGAATATTGTAAATGCACAAACAGTAATTTCTCCGCATTGCAAGGTGCAATTCTGAAATTTTTTGCTTTTTCCTGCTCCTCTTAGCATGATAAAGAAGATTCAAAGAGAGTGAGGTGCCAGCTCCTTTCATTCAGTCAGGAGCTTCAAACATTTCTGGTATATGAATAACATGTTTTTCAATGGCAAAAATCAATGAATATTGTAAATGCACAAACAGTAATTTCTCCGCATTGCAAGGTGCAATTCTGAAATTTTTTGCTTTTTCCTGCTCCTCTTAGCATGATAAAGAAGATTCAAAGAGAGTGAGATGACAGCTCCTTTCATTCAGTCAGTAGCTTCAATCATTTCTGGACGTTTTTCAATGGCAAAAATCAATGAATATTGTAAATGCACAAACAGTAATTTCTCCGCATTGCAAGGTGCAATTCTGAAATTTTTTGCTTTTTCCTGCTCCTCTTAGCATGATAAAGAAGATTCAAAGAGAGTGAGATGCCAGCTCCTTTCATTCAGTCAGTAGCTTCAATCATTTCTGGACGTTTTTCAATGGCAAAAATCAATGAATATTGTAAATGCACAAACAGTAATTTCTCCGCATTGCAATGTGCAATTCTGAAATTTTTTGCTTTTTCCTGCTCCTCTTAGCATGATAAAGAAGATTCAAAGAGAGTGAGATGCCAGCTCCTTTCATTCAGTCAGTAGCTTCAAACATTTCTGGTATATGAATAACATGATGTTTTTCAATGGCAAAAATCAATGAATATTGTAAATGCACAAACAGTAATTTCTCCGCATTGCAAGGTGCAATTCTGAAATTTTTTGCTTTTTTCTGCTCCTCTTAGCATGATAAAGAAGATTCAAAGAGAGTGAGATGCCAGCTCCTTTCGTTCAGTCAGTAGCTTCAATCATTTCTGGACGTTTTTCAATGGCAAAAATCATTGAATATTATAAATGCACAAACAGTAATTTCTCCGCATTGCAAGGTGCAATTCTGAAATTTTTTACTTTTTCCTGCTCCTCTTAGCATGATAAAGAAGATTCAAAGAGAGTGAGATGCCAGCTCCTTTCATTCAGTCAGTAGCTTCAATCATTTCTGGACGTTTTTCAATGGCAAAAATCAATGAATATTGTAAATGCACAAACTGTAATTTCTCCGCATTGCAAGGTGCAATTCTGAAATTTTTTGCTTTTTCCTGCTCCTCTTAGCATGATAAAGAAGATTCAAAGAGAGTGAGATGCCAGCTCCTTTCATTCAGTCAGTAGCTTCAATCATTTCTGGACGTTTTTCAATGGCAAAAATCAACGAATATTGTAAATGCACAAACAGTAATTTCTCCGCATTGCAAGGTGCAATTCTGAAATTTTTTGCTTTTTCCTGCTCCTCTTAGCATGATAAAGAAGATTCAAAGAGAGTGAGATGCCAGCTCCTTTCATTCAGTCAGTAGCTTCAATCATTTCTGGACGTTTTTCAATGGCAAAAATCAATGAATATTGTAAATGCACAAACTGTAATTTCTCCGCATTGCAAGGTGCAATTCTGAAATTTTTTGCTTTTTCCTGCTCCACTTAGCATGATAAAGAAGATTCAAAGAGAGTGAGATGCCAGCTCCTTTCATTCAGTCAGTAGCTTCAATCATTTCTGGACGTTTTTCAATGGCAAAAATCAATGAATATTGTAAATGCACAAACAGTAATTTCTCCGCATTGCAAGTTGCAATTCTGAAACTTTTTGCTTTTTCCTGCTCCTCTTAGCATGATAAAGAAGATTCAAAGAGAGTGAGATGCCAGCTCCTTTCATTCAGTCAGTACCTTCAATCATTTCTGGACGTTTTTCAATGGCAAAAATCAATGAATATTGTAAATGCACAAACAGTAATTTCTCCGCATTGCAAGGTGCAATTCTGAAATTTTTTGCTTTTTCCTGCTCCTCTTAGCATGATAAAGAAGATTCAAAGAGAGTGAGATGCCAGCTCCTTTCATTCAGTCAGTAGCTTCAAACATTTCTGGTATATGAATAACATGATGTTTTTCAATGGCAAAAATCAATGAATATTGTAAATGCACAAACAGTAATTTCTCCGCATTGCAAGGTGCAAGTCTGAAATTTTTTGCTTTTTTCTGCTCCTCTTAGCATGATAAAGAAGATTCAAAGAGAGTAAGATGCCAGCTCCTTTCATTCAGTCAGTAGCTTCAAACATTTCTGGTATATGAATAACATGATGTTTTTCAATGGCAAAAATCAATGAATATTGTAAATGCACAAACAGTAATTTCTCCGCATTGCAAGGTGCAATTCTGAAATTTTTTGCTTTTTCCTGCTCCTCTTAGCATGATAAAGAAGATTCAAAGAGAGTGAGATGCCAGCTCCTTTCATTCAGTCAGTAGCTTCAAACATTTCTGGTATATGAATAACATGATGTTTTTCAATGGCAAAAATCAATGAATATTGTAAATGCACAAACAGTAATTTCTCCGCATTGCAAGGTGCAAGTCTGAAATTTTTTGCTTTTTCCTGCTCCTCTTAGCATGATAAAGAAGATTCAAAGAGAGTGAGATGCCAGCTACTTTCATTCAGTCAGTAGCTTCAATCATTTCTGGACGTTTTTCAATGGTAAAAATCAATGAATATTGTAAATGCACAAACAGTAATTTCTCCACATTGCAAGGTGCAATTCTGAAATTTTTTGCTTTTTCCTGCTCCTCTTAGCATGATAAAGAAGATTCAAAGAGAGTGAGATGCCAGCTCCTTTCATTCAGTCAGTAGCTTCAAACATTTCTGGTATATGAATAACATGATGTTTTTCAATGGCAAAAATCAATGAATATTGTAAATGCATAAACAGTAATTTCTCCGCATTGCAAGGTGCAATTCTGAAATTTTTTACTTTTTCCTGCTCCTCTTAGCATGATAAAGAAGATTCAAAGAGAGTGAGATGCCAGCTCCTTTCATTCAGTCAGTAGCTTCAATCATTTCTGGACATTTTTCAATGGCAAAAATCAATGAATATTGTAAATGCACAAACAGTAATTTCTCCGCATTGCAAGGTGCAATTCTGAAATTTTTTGCTTTTTCCTGCTCCTCTTAGCATGATAAAGAAGATTCAAAGAGAGTGAGATGACAGCTCCTTTCATTCAGTCAGTAGCTTCAATCATTTCTGGACGTTTTTCAATGGCAAAAATCAATGAATATTGTAAATGCACAAACAGTAATTTCTCCGCATTGCAAGGTGCAATTCTGAAATTTTTTGCTTTTTCCTGCTCCTCTTAGCATGATAAAGAAGATTCAAAGAGAGTGAGGTGCCAGCTCCTTTCATTCAGTCAGGAGCTTCAAACATTTCTGGTATATGAATAACATGTTTTTCAATGGCAAAAATCAATGAATATTGTAAATGCACAAACAGTAATTTCTCCGCATTGCAAGGTGCAATTCTGAAATTTTTTGCTTTTTCCTGCTCCTCTTAGCATGATAAAGAAGATTCAAAGAGAGTGAGATGCCAGCTCCTTTCATTCAGTCAGTAGCTTCAATCATTTCTGGACGTTTTTCAATGGCAAAAATCAATGAATATTGTAAATGCACAAACAGTAATTTCTCCGCATTGCAAGGTGCAATTCTGAAATTTTTTGCTTTTTCCTGCTCCTCTTAGCATGATAAAGAAGATTCAAAGAGAGTGAGATGCCAGCTCCTTTCATTCAGTCAGTAGCTTCAATCATTTCTGGACGTTTTTCAATGGCAAAAATCAATGAATATTGTAAATGCACAAACAGTAATTTCTCCGCATTGCAATGTGCAATTCTGAAATTTTTTGCTTTTTCCTGCTCCTCTTAGCATGATAAAGAAGATTCAAAGAGAGTGAGATGCCAGCTCCTTTCATTCAGTCAGTAGCTTCAAACATTTCTGGTATATGAATAACATGATGTTTTTCAATGGCAAAAATCAATGAATATTGTAAATGCACAAACAGTAATTTCTCCGCATTGCAAGTTGCAATTCTGAAATTTTTTGCTTTTTTCTGCTCCTCTTAGCATGATAAAGAAGATTCAAAGAGAGTGAGATGCCAGCTCCTTTCGTTCAGTCAGTAGCTTCAATCATTTCTGGACGTTTTTCAATGGCAAAAATCATTGAATATTATAAATGCACAAACAGTAATTTCTCCGCATTGCAAGGTGCAATTCTGAAATTTTTTACTTTTTCCTGCTCCTCTTAGCATGATAAAGAAGATTCAAAGAGAGTGAGATGCCAGCTCCTTTCATTCAGTCAGTAGCTTCAATCATTTCTGGTATATGAATAACATGATGTTTTTCAATGGCAAAAATCAATGAATATTGTAAATGCACAAACAGTAATTTCTCCGCATTGCAAGGTGCAATTCTGAAATTTTTTGCTTTTTCCTGCTCCTCTTAGCATGATAAAGAAGATTCAAAGAGAGTGAGATGCCAGCTCCTTTCATTCAGTCAGTAGCTTCAATCATTTCTGGACGTTTTTCAATGGCAAAAATCAATGAATATTGTAAATGCACAAACAGTAATTTCTCCGCATTGCAAGGTGCAATTCTGAAATTTTTTGCTTTTTCCTGCTCCTCTTAGCATGATAAAGAAGATTCAAAGAGAGTGAGATGCCAGCTCCTTTCATTCAGTCAGTAGCTTTAATCATTTCTGGACGTTTTTCAATGGCAAAAATCATTGAATATTGTAAATGCACAATCAGTAATTTCTCCGCATTGCAAGGTGCAATTCTGAAATTTTTTACTTTTTCCTGCTCCTCTTAGCATGATAAAGAAGATTCAAAGAGAGTGAGATGCCAGCTCCTTTCATTCAGTCAGTAGCTTCAATCATTTCTGGACGTTTTTCAATGGCAAAAACCAATGAATATTGTAAATGCACAAACAGTAATTTCTCCGCATTGCAAGGTGCAATTCTGAAATTTTTTGCTTTTTCCTGCTCCTCTTAGCATGATAAAGAAGATTCAAAGAGAGTGAGATGCCAGCTCCTTTCATTCAGTCAGTAGCTTCAATCATTTCTGGACGTTTTTCAATGGCAAAAACCAATGAATATTGTAAATGCACAAACAGTAATTTCTCCGCATTGCAAGGTGCAATTCTGAAATTTTTTGCTTTTTCCTGCTCCTCTTAGCATGATAAAGAAGATTCAAAGAGAGTGAGATGCCAGCTCCTTTCATTCAGTCAGTAGCTTCAATCATTTCTGGACGTTTTTCAATGGCAAAAATCAATGAATATTGTAAATGCACAAACAGTAATTTCTCCGCATTGCAAGGTGCAATTCTGAAATTTTTTGCTTTTTCCTGCTCCTCTTAGCATGATAAAGAAGATTCAAAGAGAGTGAGATGCCAGCTCCTTTCATTCAGTCAGTAGCTTCAATCATTTCTGGACGTTTTTCAATGGCAAAAATCAATGAATATTGTAAATGCACAAACAGTAATTTCTCCGCATTGCAAGGTGCAATTCTGAATTTTTTTGCTTTTTCCTGCTCCTCTTAGCATGATAAAGAAGATTCAAAGAGAGTGAGATGCCAGATCCTTTCCTTCAGTCAGTAGCTTCAATCATTTCTGGTATATGAATAACATGATGTTTTTCAATGGCAAAAATCAATGAATTTTGTAAATGCACAAACAGTAATTTCTCCGCATTGCAAGGCGCAATTCTGAAATTTTTTGCTTTTTCCTGCTCCTCTTAGCATGTTAAAGAAGATTCAAAGAGAGTGAGATGCCAGCTCCTTTCATTCAGTCAGTAGCTTCAATCATTTCTGGACATTTTTCAATGGCAAAAATCAATGAATATTGTAAATGCACAAACAGTAATTTCTCCGCATTGCAAGGTGCAATTCTGAAATTTTTTGCTTTTTCCTGCTCCTCTTAGCATGATAAAGAAGATTCAAAGAGAGTGAGATGCCAGCTCCTTTCATTCAGTCAGTAGCTTCAATCATTTCTGGACGTTTTTCAATGGCAAAAATCAATGAATATTGTAAATGCACAAACAGTAATTTCTCCGCATTGCAAGGTGCAATTCTGAAATTTTTTGCTTTTTCCTGCTCCTCTTAGCATGATAAAGAAGATTCAAAGAGAGTGAGATGCCAGCTCCTTTCATTCAGTCAGTAGCTTCAATCATTTCTGGACGTTTTTCAATGGCAAAAATCAATGAATATTGTAAATGCACAAACAGTAATTTCTCCGCATTGCAATGTGCAATTATGAAATTTTTTGCTTTTTCCTGCTCCTCTTAGCATGATAAAGAAGATTCAAAGAGAGTGAGATGCCAGCTCCTTTCATTCAGTCAGTAGCTTCAAACATTTCTGGTACATGAATAACATGATGTTTTTCAATGGCAAAAATCAATGAATATTGTAAATGCACAAACAGTAATTTCTCCGCATTGCAAGGTGCAATTCTGAAATTTTTTGCTTTTTCCTGCTCCTCTTAGCATGATAAAGAAGATTCAAAGAGAGTGAGATGCCAGCTCCTTTCGTTCAGTCAGTAGCTTCAATCATTTCTGGACGTTTTTCAATGGCAAAAATCATTGAATATTATAAATGCACAAACAGTAATTTCTCCGCATTGCAAGGTGCAATTCTGAAATTTTTTACTTTTTCCTGCTCCTCTTAGCATGATAAAGAAGATTCAAAGAGAGTGAGATGCCAGCTCCTTTCATTCAGTCAGTAGCTTCAATCATTTCTGGTATATGAATAACATGATGTTTTTCAATGGCAAAAATCAATGAATATTGTAAATGCACAAACAGTAATTTCTCCGCATTGCAAGGTGCAATTCTGAAATTTTTTGCTTTTTCCTGCTCCTCTTAGCATGATAAAGAAGATTCAAAGAGAGTGAGATGCCAGCTCCTTTCATTCAGTCAGTAGCTTCAATCATTTCTGGACGTTTTTCAATGGCAAAAATCAATGAATATTGTAAATGCACAAACAGTAATTTCTCCGCATTGCAAGGTGCAATTCTGAAATTTTTTGCTTTTTCCTGCTCCTCTTAGCATGATAAACAAGATTCAAAGAGAGTGAGATGCCAGCTCCTTTCATTCAGTCAGTAGCTTCAATCATTTCTGGACGTTTTTCAATGGCAAAAATCATTGAATATTGTAAATGCACAAACAGTAATTTCTCCGCATTGCAAGGTGCAATTCTGAAATTTTTTACTTTTTCCTGCTCCTCTTAGCATGATAAAGAAGATTCAAAGAGAGTGAGATGCCAGCTCCTTTCATTCAGTCAGTAGCTTCAATCATTTCTGGTATATGAATAACATGATGTTTTTCAATCGCAAAAATCAATGAATATTGTAAATGCACAAACAGTAATTTCTCCGCATTGCAAGGTGCAATTCTGAAATTTTTTGCTTTTTCCTGCTCCTCTTAGCATGATAAAGAAGATTCAAAGAGAGTGAGATGCCAGCTCCTTTCATTCAGTCAGTAGCTTCAATCATTTCTGGACGTTTTTCAATGGCAAAAATCAATGAATATTGTAAATGCACAAACAGTAATTTCTCCGCATTGCAAGGTGCAATTCTGAAATTTTTTGCTTTTTCCTGCTCCTCTAAGCATGATAAATAAGATTCAAAGAGAGTGAGATGCCAGATCCTTTCCTTCAGTCAGTAGCTTCAATCATTTCTGGTATATGAATAACATGATGTTTTTCAATGGCAAAAATCAATGAATTTTGTAAATCCACAAACAGTAATTTCTCCGCATTGCAAGGCGCAATTCTGAATTTTTTTGCTTTTTCCCGCTCCTCTTAGCATGATAAAGAAGATTCAAAGAGAGTGAGATGCCAGCTCCTTTCATTCAGTCAGTAGCTTCAATCATTTCTGGACATTTTTCAATGGCAAAAATCAATGAATATTGTAAATGCACAAACAGTAATTTCTCCGCATTGCAAGGTGCAATTCTGAAATTTTTTGCTTTTTCCTGCTCCTCTTAGCATGATAAAGAAGATTCAAAGAGAGTGAGATGCCAGCTCCTTTCATTCAGTCAGTAGCTTCAATCATTTCTGGACGTTTTTCAATGGCAAAAATCAATGAATATTGTAAATGCACAAACAGTAATTTCTCCGCATTGCAAGGTGCAATTCTGAAATTTTTTGCTTTTTCCTGCTCCTCTTAGCATGATAAAGAAGATTCAAAGAGAGTGAGATGCCAGCTCCTTTCATTCAGTCAGTACCTTCAATCATTTCTGGACGTTTTTCAATGGCAAAAATCAATGAATATTGTAAATGCACAAACAGTAATTTCTCCGCATTGCAAGGTGCAATTCTGAAATTTTTTGCTTTTTCCTGCTCCTCTTAGCATGATAAAGAAGATTCAAAGAGAGTGAGATGCCAGCTCCTTTCATTCAGTCAGTAGCTTCAATCATTTCTGGACGTTTTTCAATGGCAAAAATCAATGAATATTGTAAATGCACAAACAGTAATTTCTCCGCATTGCAAGGTGCAATTCTGAAATTTTTTGCTTTTTCCTGCTCCTCTTAGCATGATAAAGAAGATTCAAAGAGAGTGAGATGCCAGCTCCTTTCATTCAGTCAGTACCTTCAATCATTTCTGGACGTTTTTCAATGGCAAAAATCAATGAATATTGTAAATGCACAAACAGTAATTTCTCCGCATTGCAAGGTGCAATTCTGAAATTTTTTGCTTTTTCCTGCTCCTCTTAGCATGATAAAGAAGATTCAAAGAGAGTGAGATGCCAGCTCCTTTCATTCAGTCAGTAGCTTCAATCATTTCTGGACGTTTTTCAATGGCAAAAATCAATGAATATTGTAAATGCACAAACTGTAATTTCTCCGCATTGCAAGGTGCAATTCTGAAATTTTTTGCTTTTTCCTGCTCCTCTTAGCATGATAAAGAAGATTCAAAGAGAGTGAGATGCCAGCTCCTTTCATTCAGTCAGTAGCTTCAATCATTTCTGGTATATGAATAACATGATGTTTTTCAATCGCAAAAATCAATGAATATTGTAAATGCACAAACAGTAATTTCTCCGCATTGCAAGGTGCAATTCTGAAATTTTTTGCTTTTTCCTGCTCCTCTTAGCATGATAAAGAAGATTCAAAGAGAGTGAGATGCCAGCTCCTTTCATTCAGTCAGTAGCTTCAATCATTTCTGGACGTTTTTCAATGGCAAAAATCAATGAATATTGTAAATGCACAAACAGTAATTTCTCCGCATTGCAAGGTGCAATTCTGAAATTTTTTGCTTTTTCCTGCTCCTCTAAGCATGATAAATAAGATTCAAAGAGAGTGAGATGCCAGATCCTTTCCTTCAGTCAGTAGCTTCAATCATTTCTGGTATATGAATAACATGATGTTTTTCAATGGCAAAAATCAATGAATTTTGTAAATCCACAAACAGTAATTTCTCCGCATTGCAAGGCGCAATTCTGAATTTTTTTGCTTTTTCCCGCTCCTCTTAGCATGATAAAGAAGATTCAAAGAGAGTGAGATGCCAGCTCCTTTCATTCAGTCAGTAGCTTCAATCATTTCTGGACATTTTTCAATGGCAAAAATCAATGAATATTGTAAATGCACAAACAGTAATTTCTCCGCATTGCAAGGTGCAATTCTGAAATTTTTTGCTTTTTCCTGCTCCTCTTAGCATGATAAAGAAGATTCAAAGAGAGTGAGATGCCAGCTCCTTTCATTCAGTCAGTAGCTTCAATCATTTCTGGACGTTTTTCAATGGCAAAAATCAATGAATATTGTAAATGCACAAACAGTAATTTCTCCGCATTGCAAGGTGCAATTCTGAAATTTTTTGCTTTTTCCTGCTCCTCTTAGCATGATAAAGAAGATTCAAAGAGAGTGAGATGCCAGCTCCTTTCATTCAGTCAGTACCTTCAATCATTTCTGGACATTTTTCAATGGCAAAAATCAATGAATATTGTAAATGCACAAACAGTAATTTCTCCGCATTGCAAGGTGCAATTCTGAAATTTTTTGCTTTTTCCTGCTCCTCTTAGCATGATAAAGAAGATTCAAAGAGAGTGAGATGCCAGCTCCTTTCATTCAGTCAGTAGCTTCAATCATTTCTGGACGTTTTTCAATGGCAAAAATCAATGAATATTGTAAATGCACAAACAGTAATTTCTCCGCATTGCAAGGTGCAATTCTGAAATTTTTTGCTTTTTCCTGCTCCTCTTAGCATGATAAAGAAGATTCAAAGAGAGTGAGATGCCAGCTCCTTTCATTCAGTCAGTACCTTCAATCATTTCTGGACGTTTTTCAATGGCAAAAATCAATGAATATTGTAAATGCACAAACAGTAATTTCTCCGCATTGCAAGGTGCAATTCTGAAATTTTTTGCTTTTTCCTGCTCCTCTTAGCATGATAAAGAAGATTCAAAGAGAGTGAGATGCCAGCTCCTTTCATTCAGTCAGTAGCTTCAATCATTTCTGGACGTTTTTCAATGGCAAAAATCAATGAATATTGTAAATGCACAAACTGTAATTTCTCCGCATTGCAAGGTGCAATTCTGAAATTTTTTGCTTTTTCCTGCTCCTCTTAGCATGATAAAGAAGATTCAAAGAGAGTGAGATGCCAGCTCCTTTCATTCAGTCAGTAGCTTCAATCATTTCTGGTATATGAATAACATGATGTTTTTCAATAGCAAAAATCAATGAATATTGTAAATGCACAAACAGTAATTTCTCCGCATTGCAAGGTGCAATTCTGAAATTTTTTGCTTTTTCCTGCTCCTCTTAGCATGATAAAGAAGATTCAAAGAGAGTGAGATGCCAGCTCCTTTCATTCAGTCAGTAGCTTCAATCATTTCTGGACGTTTTTCAATGGCAAAAATCAATGAATATTGTAAATGCACAAACAGTAATTTCTCCGCATTGCAAGGTGCAATTCTGAAATTTTTTACTTTTTCCTGCTCCTCTTAGCATGATAAAGAAGATTCAAAGAGAGTGAGATGCCAGCTCCTTTCATTCAGTCAGTAGCTTCAATCATTTCTGGTATATGAATAACATGATGTTTTTCAATCGCAAAAATCAATGAATATTGTAGATGCACAAACAGTAATTTCTCCGCATTGCAAGGTGCAATTCTGAAATTTTTTGCTTTTTCCTGCTCCTCTTAGCATGATAAAGAAGATTCAAAGAGAGTGAGATGCCAGCTCCTTTCATTCAGTCAGTAGCTTCAATCATTTCTGGACGTTTTTCAATGGCAAAAATCAATGAATATTGTAAATGCACAAACAGTAATTTCTCCGCATTGAAAGGTGCAATTCTGAAATTCTTTGCTTTTTCCTGCTCCTCTAAGCATGATAAAGAAGATTCAAAGAGAGTGAGATGCCAGATCCTTTCCTTCAGTCAGTAGCTTCAATCATTTCTGGTATATGAATAACATGATGTTTTTCAATGGCAAAAATCAATGAATTTTGTAAATGCACAAACAGTAATTTCTCCGCATTGCAAGGCGCAATTCTGAAATTTTTTACTTTTTCCTGCTCCTCTTAGCATGATAAAGAAGATTCAAAGAGAGTGAGATGCCAGCTCCTTTCATTCAGTCAGTAGCTTCAATCATTTCTGGTATATGAATAACATGATGTTTTTCAATGGCAAAAATCAATGAATATTGTAAATGCACAAACAGTAATTTCTCCGCATTGCAAGGTGCAATTCTGAAATTTTTTGCTTTTTCCTGCTCCTCTTAGCATGATAAAGAAGATTCAAAGAGAGTGAGATGCCAGCTCCTTTCATTCAGTCAGTAGCTTCAATCATTTCTGGACGTTTTTCAATGGCAAAAATCAATGAATATTGTAAATGCACAAACAGTAATTTCTCCGCATTGCAAGGTGCAATTCTGAAATTTTTTGCTTTTTCCTGCTCCTCTTAGCATGATAAAGAAGATTCAAAGAGAGTGAGATGCCAGCTCCTTTCATTCAGTCAGTAGCTTTAATCATTTCTGGACGTTTTTCAATGGCAAAAATCATTGAATATTGTAAATGCACAATCAGTAATTTCTCCGCATTGCAAGGTGCAATTCTGAAATTTTTTACTTTTTCCTGCTCCTCTTAGCATGATAAAGAAGATTCAAAGAGAGTGAGATGCCAGCTCCTTTCATTCAGTCAGTAGCTTCAATCATTTCTGGTATATGAATAACATGATGTTTTTCAATCGCAAAAATCAATGAATATTGTAAATGCACAAACAGTAATTTCTCCGCATTGCAAGGTGCAATTCTGAAATTTTTTGCTTTTTCCTGCTCCTCTTAGCATGATAAAGAAGATTCAAAGAGAGTGAGATGCCAGCTCCTTTCATTCAGTCAGTAGCTTCAATCATTTCTGGACGTTTTTCAATGGCAAAAACCAATGAATATTGTAAATGCACAAACAGTAATTTCTCCGCATTGCAAGGTGCAATTCTGAAACTTTTTGCTTTTTCCTGCTCCTCTTAGCATGATAAAGAAGATTCAAAGAGAGTGAGATGCCAGATCCTTTCCTTCAGTCAGTAGCTTCAATCATTTCTGGTATATGAATAACATGATGTTTTTCAATGGCAAAAATCAATGAATTTTGTAAATGCACAAACAGTAATTTCTCCGCATTGCAAGGCGCAATTCTGAAATTTTTTGCTTTTTCCTGCTCCTCTTAGCATGATAAAGAAGATTCAAAGAGAGTGAGATGCCAGCTCCTTTCATTCAGTCAGTAGCTTCAATCATTTCTGGACATTTTTCAATGGCAAAAATCAATGAATATTGTAAATGCACAAACAGTAATTTCTCCGCATTGCAATGTGCAATTCTGAAATTTTTTGCTTTTTCCTGCTCCTCTTAGCATGATAAAGAAGATTCAAAGAGAGTGAGATGCCAGCTCCTTTCATTCAGTCAGTAGCTTCAATCATTTCTGGACGTTTTTCAATGGCAAAAATCAATGAATATTGTAAATGCACAAACAGTAATTTCTCCGCATTGCAAGGTGCAATTCTGAAATTTTTTGCTTTTTCCTGCTCCTCTAAGCATGATAAAGAAGATTCAAAGAGAGTGAGATGCCAGATCCTTTCCTTCAGTCAGTAGCTTCAATCATTTCTGGTATATGAATAACATGATGTTTTTCAATGGCAAAAATCAATGAATTTTGTAAATGCACAAACAGTAATTTCTCCGCATAGCAAGGCGCAATTCTGAAATTTTTTGCTTTTTCCTGCTCCTCTTAGCATGATAAAGAAGATTCAAAGAGAGTGAGATGCCAGCTCCTTTCATTCAGTCAGTAGCTTCAATCATTTCTGGACATTTTTCAATTTCAAAAATCAATGAATATTGTAAATGCACAAACAGTAATTTCTCCGCATTGCAAGGTGCAATTCTGAAATTTTTTGCTTTTTCCTGCTCCTCTTAGCATGATAAAGAAGATTCAAAGAGAGTGAGATGCCAGCTCCTTTCATTCAGTCAGTAGCTTCAATCATTTATGGACGTTTTTCAATGGCAAAAATCAATGAATATTGTAAATGCACAAACAGTAATTTCTCCGCATTGCAAGGTGCAATTCTGAAATTTTTTGCTTTTTCCTGCTCCTCTTAGCATGATAAAGAAGATTCAAAGAGAGTGAGATGCCAGCTCCTTTCATTCAGTCAGTAGCTTCAATAATTTATGGACGTTTTTCAATGGCAAAAATCAATGAATATTGTAAATGCACAAACAGTAATTTCTCCGCATTGCAAGGTGCAATTCTGAAATTTTTTGCTTTTTCCTGCTCCTCTTAGCATGATAAAGAAGATTCAAAGAGAGTGAGATGCCAGCTCCTTTCATTCAGTCAGTAGCTTCAATCATTTCTGGACGTTTTTCAATGGCAAAAATCAATGAATATTGTAAATGCACAAACAGTAATTTCTCCGCATTGCAAGGTGCAATTCTGAAATTTTTTGCTTTTTCCTGCTCCTCTTAGCATGATAAAGAAGATTCAAAGAGAGTGAGATGCCAGATCCTTTCCTTCAGTCAGTAGCTTCAATCATTTCTGGTATATGAATAACATGATGTTTTTCAATGGCAAAAATCAATGAATTTTGTAAATGCACAAACAGTAATTTCTCCGCATTGCAAGGCGCAATTCTGAAATTTTTTGCTTTTTCCTGCTCCTCTTAGCATGATAAAGAAGATTCAAAGAGAGTGAGATGCCAGCTCCTTTCATTCAGTCAGTAGCTTCAATCATTTCTGGACATTTTTCAATGGCAAAAATCAATGAATATTGTAAATGCACAAACAGTAATTTCTCCGCATTGCAAGGTGCAATTCTGAAATTTTTTGCTTTTTCCTGCTCCTCTTAGCATGATAAAGAAGATTCAAAGAGAGTGAGATGCCAGCTCCTTTCATTCAGTCAGTAGCTTCAATCATTTCTGGACGTTTTTCAATGGCAAAAATCAATGAATATTGTAAATGCACAAACAGTAATTTCTCCGCATTGCAAGGTGCAATTCTGAAATTTTTTGCTTTTTCCTGCTCCTCTTAGCATGATAAAGAAGATTCAAAGAGAGTGAGATGCCAGCTCCTTTCATTCAGTCAGTAACTTCAATCATTTCTGGACGTTTTTCAATGGCAAAAATCAATGAATATTGTAAATGCACAAACAGTAATTTCTCCGCATTGCAATGTGCAATTCTGAAATTTTTTGCTTTTTCCTGCTCCTCTTAGCATGATAAAGAAGATTCAAAGAGAGTGAGATGCCAGCTCCTTTCATTCAGTCAGTAGCTTCAAACATTTCTGGTACATGAATAACATGATGTTTTTCAATGGCAAAAATCAATGAATATTGTAAATGCACAAACAGTAATTTCTCCGCATTTCAAGGTGCAATTCTGAAATTTTTTGCTTTTTCCTGCTCCTCTTAGCATGATAAAGAAGATTCAAAGAGAGTGAGATGCCAGCTCCTTTCGTTCAGTCAGTAGCTTCAATCATTTCTGGACGTTTTTCAATGGCAAAAATCATTGAATATTATAAATGCACAAACAGTAATTTCTCCGCATTGCAAGGTGCAATTCTGAAATTTTTTACTTTTTCCTGCTCCTCTTAGCATGATAAAGAAGATTCAAAGAGAGTGAGATGCCAGCTCCTTTCATTCAGTCAGTAGCTTCAATCATTTCTGGTATATGAATAACATGATGTTTTTCAATGGCAAAAATCAATGAATATTGTAAATGCACAAACAGTAATTTCTCCGCATTGCAAGGTGCAATTCTGAAATTTTTTGCTTTTTCCTGCTCCTCTTAGCATGATAAAGAAGATTCAAAGAGAGTGAGATGCCAGCTCCTTTCATTCAGTCAGTAGCTTCAATCATTTCTGGACGTTTTTCAATGGCAAAAATCAATGAATATTGTAAATGCACAAACAGTAATTTCTCCGCATTGCAAGGTGCAATTCTGAAATTTTTTGCTTTTTCCTGCTCCTCTTAGCATGATAAACAAGATTCAAAGAGAGTGAGATGCCAGCTCCTTTCATTCAGTCAGTAGCTTCAATCATTTCTGGACGTTTTTCAATGGCAAAAATCATTGAATATTGTAAATGCACAAACAGTAATTTCTCCGCATTGCAAGGTGCAATTCTGAAATTTTTTACTTTTTCCTGCTCCTCTTAGCATGATAAAGAAGATTCAAAGAGAGTGAGATGCCAGCTCCTTTCATTCAGTCAGTAGCTTCAATCATTTCTGGTATATGAATAACATGATGTTTTTCAATTGCAAAAATCAATGAATATTGTAAATGCACAAACAGTAATTTCTCCGCATTGCAAGGTGCAATTCTGAAATTTTTTGCTTTTTCCTGCTCCTCTTAGCATGATAAAGAAGATTCAAAGAGAGTGAGATGCCAGCTCCTTTCATTCAGTCAGTAGCTTCAATCATTTCTGGACGTTTTTCAATGGCAAAAATCAATGAATATTGTAAATGCACAAACAGTAATTTCTCCGCATTGCAAGGTGCAATTCTGAAATTTTTTGCTTTTTCCTGCTCCTCTAAGCATGATAAAGAAGATTCAAAGAGAGTGAGATGCCAGATCCTTTCCTTCAGTCAGTAGCTTCAATCATTTCTGGTATATGAATAACATGATGTTTTTCAATGGCAAAAATCAATGAATTTTGTAAATGCACAAACAGTAATTTCTCCGCATTGCAAGGCGCAATTCTGAAATTTTTTGCTTTTTCCTGCTCCTCTTAGCATGATAAAGAAGATTCAAAGAGAGTGAGATGTCAGCTCCTTTCATTCAGTCAGTAGCTTCAATCATTTCTGGACATTTTTCAATGGCAAAAATCAATGAATATTGTAAATGCACAAACAGTAATTTCTCCGCATTGCAAGGTGCAATTCTGAAATTTTTTGCTTTTTCCTGCTCCTCTTAGCATGATAAAGAAGATTCAAAGAGAGTGAGATGCCAGCTCCTTTCATTCAGTCAGTAGCTTCAATCATTTCTGGACGTTTTTCAATGGCAAAAATCAATGAATATTGTAAATGCACAAACAGTAATTTCTCCGCATTGCAAGGTGCAATTCTGAAATTTTTTGCTTTTTCCTGCTCCTCTTAGCATGATAAAGAAGATTCAAAGAGAGTGAGATGCCAGCTCCTTTCATTCAGTCAGTACCTTCAATTATTTCTGGACCTTTTTCAATGGCAAAAATCAATGAATATTGTAAATGCACAAACAGTAATTTCTCCGCATTGCAAGGTGCAATTCTGAAATTTTTTGCTTTTTCCTGCTCCTCTTAGCATGATAAAGAAGATTCAAAGAGAGTGAGATGCCAGCTCCTTTCATTCAGTCAGTAGCTTCAATCATTTATGGACGTTTTTCAATGGCAAAAATCAATGAATATTGTAAATGCACAAACAGTAATTTCTCCGCATTGCAAGGTGCAATTCTGAAATTTTTTGCTTTTTCCTGCTCCTCTTAGCATGATAAAGAAGATTCAAAGAGAGTGAGATGCCAGCTCCTTTCATTCAGTCAGTAGCTTCAATCATTTCTGGACGTTTTTCAATGGCAAAAATCAATGAATATTGTAAATGCACAAACAGTAATTTCTCCGCATTGCAAGGTGCAATTCTGAAATTTTTTGCTTTTTCCTGCTCCTCTTAGCATGATAAAGAAGATTCAAAGAGAGTGAGATGCCAGATCCTTTCCTTCAGTCAGTAGCTTCAATCATTTCTGGTATATGAATAACATGATGTTTTTCAATGGCAAAAATCAATGAATTTTGTAAATGCACAAACAGTAATTTCTCCGCATTGCAAGGCGCAATTCTGAAATTTTTTGCTTTTTCCTGCTCCTCTTAGCATGATAAAGAAGATTCAAAGAGAGTGAGATGCCAGCTCCTTTCATTCAGTCAGTAGCTTCAATCATTTCTGGACATTTTTCAATGGCAAAAATCAATGAATATTGTAAATGCACAAACAGTAATTTCTCCGCATTGCAAGGTGCAATTCTGAAATTTTTTGCTTTTTCCTGCTCCTCTTAGCATGATAAAGAAGATTCAAAGAGAGTGAGATGCCAGCTCCTTTCATTCAGTCAGTAGCTTCAATCATTTCTGGACGTTTTTCAATGGCAAAAATCAATGAATATTGTAAATGCACAAACAGTAATTTCTCCGCATTGCAAGGTGCAATTCTGAAATTTTTTGCTTTTTCCTGCTCCTCTTAGCATGATAAAGAAGATTCAAAGAGAGTGAGATGCCAGCTCCTTTCATTCAGTCAGTAGCTTCAATCATTTCTGGACGTTTTTCAATGGCAAAAATCAATGAATATTGTAAATGCACAAACAGTAATTTCTCCGCATTGCAATGTGCAATTCTGAAATTTTTTGCTTTTTCCTGCTCCTCTTAGCATGATAAAGAAGATTCAAAGAGAGTGAGATGCCAGCTCCTTTCATTCAGTCAGTAGCTTCAAACATTTCTGGTACATGAATAACATGATGTTTTTCAATGGCAAAAATCAATGAATATTGTAAATGCACAAACAGTAATTTCTCCGCATTGCAAGGTGCAATTCTGAAATTTTTTGCTTTTTCCTGCTCCTCTTAGCATGATAAAGAAGATTCAAAGAGAGTGAGATGCCAGCTCCTTTCGTTCAGTCAGTAGCTTCAATCATTTCTGGACGTTTTTCAATGGCAAAAATCATTGAATATTATAAATGCACAAACAGTAATTTCTCCGCATTGCAAGGTGCAATTCTGAAATTTTTTACTTTTTCCTGCTCCTCTTAGCATGATAAAGAAGATTCAAAGAGATTGAGATGCCAGCTCCTTTCATTCAGTCAGTAGCTTCAATCATTTCTGGTATATGAATAACATGATGTTTTTCAATGGCAAAAATCAATGAATATTGTAAATGCACAAACAGTAATTTCTCCGCATTGCAAGGTGCAATTCTGAAATTTTTTGCTTTTTCCTGCTCCTCTTAGCAAGATAAAGAAGATTCAAAGAGAGTGAGATGCCAGCTCCTTTCATTCAGTCAGTAGCTTCAATCATTTCTGGACGTTTTTCAATGGCAAAAATCAATGAATATTGTAAATGCACAAACAGTAATTTCTCCGCATTGCAAGGTGCAATTCTGAAATTTTTTGCTTTTTCCTGCTCCTCTAAGCATGATAAAGAAGATTCAAAGAGAGTGAGATGCCAGATCCTTTCCTTCAGTCAGTAGCTTCAATCATTTCTGGTATATGAATAACATGATGTTTTTCAATGGCAAAAATCAATGAATTTTGTAAATGCACAAACAGTAATTTCTCCGCATTGCAAGGCGCAATTCTGAAATTTTTTGCTTTTTCCTGCTCCTCTTAGCATGATAAAGAAGATTCAAAGAGAGTGAGATGCCAGCTCCTTTCATTCAGTCAGTAGCTTCAATCATTTCTGGACATTTTTCAATGGCAAAAATCAATGAATATTGTAAATGCACAAACAGTAATTTCTCCGCATTGCAAGGTGCAATTCTGAAATTTTTTGCTTTTTCCTGCTCCTCTTAGCATGATAAAGAAGATTCAAAGAGAGTGAGATGCCAGCTCCTTTCATTCAGTCAGTAGCTTCAATCATTTCTGGACGTTTTTCAATGGCAAAAATCAATGAATATTGTAAATGCACAAACAGTAATTTCTCCGCATTGCAAGGTGCAATTCTGAAATTTTTTGCTTTTTCCTGCTCCTCTTAGCATGATAAAGAAGATTCAAAGAGAGTGAGATGCCAGCTCCTTTCATTCAGTCAGTACCTTCAATTATTTCTGGACCTTTTTCAATGGCAAAAATCAATGAATATTGTAAATGCACAAACAGTAATTTCTCCGCATTGCAAGGTGCAATTCTGAAATTTTTTGCTTTTTCCTGCTCCTCTTAGCATGATAAAGAAGATTCAAAGAGAGTGAGATGCCAGCTCCTTTCATTCAGTCAGTAGCTTCAATCATTTCTGGACGTTTTTCAATGGCAAAAATCAATGAATATTGTAAATGCACAAACTGTAATTTCTCCGCATTGCAAGGTGCAATTCTGAAATTTTTTGCTTTTTCCTGCTCCTCTTAGCATGATAAAGAAGATTCAAAGAGAGTGAGATGCCAGCTCCTTTCATTCAGTCAGTAGCTTCAATCATTTCTGGACGTTTTTCAATGGCAAAAATCAATGAATATTGTAAATGCACAAACAGTAATTTCTCCGCATTGCAAGGTGCAATTCTGAAATTTTTTACTTTTTCCTGCTCCTCTTAGCATGATAAAGAAGATTCAAAGAGAGTGAGATGCCAGCTCCTTTCATTCAGTCAGTAGCTTCAATCATTTCTGGTATATGAATAACATGATGTTTTTCAATGGCAAAAATCAATGAATATTGTAAATGCACAAACAGTAATTTCTCCGCATTGCAAGGTGCAATTCTGAAATTTTTTGCTTTTTCCTGCTCCTCTTAGCATGATAAAGAAGATTCAAAGAGAGTGAGATGCCAGCTCCTTTCATTCAGTCAGTAGCTTCAATCATTTCTGGACGTTTTTCAATGGCAAAAATCAATGAATATTGTAAATGCACAAACAGTAATTTCTCCGCATTGCAAGGTGCAATTCTGAAATTTTTTGCTTTTTCCTGCTCCTCTAAGCATGATAAAGAAGATTCAAAGAGAGTGAGATGCCAGATCCTTTCCTTCAGTCAGTAGCTTCAATCATTTCTGGTATATGAATAACATGATGTTTTTCAATGGCAAAAATCAATGAATTTTGTAAATGCACAAACAGTAATTTCTCCGCATTGCAAGGCGCAATTCTGAAATTTTTTGCTTTTTCCTGCTCCTCTTAGCATGATAAAGAAGATTCAAAGAGAGTGAGATGCCAGCTCCTTTCATTCAGTCAGTAGCTTCAATCATTTCTGGACGTTTTTCAATGGCAAAAATCAATGAATATTGTAAATGCACAAACAGTAATTTCTCCGCATTGCAAGGTGCAATTCTGAAATTTTTTGCTTTTTCCTGCTCCTCTTAGCATGATAAAGAAGATTCAAAGAGAGTGAGATGCCAGCTCCTTTCATTCAGTCAGTACCTTCAATTATTTCTGGACCTTTTTCAATGGCAAAAATCAATGAATATTGTAAATGCACAAACAGTAATTTCTCCGCATTGCAAGGTGCAATTCTGAAATTTTTTGCTTTTTCCTGCTCCTCTTAGCATGATAAAGAAGATTCAAAGAGAGTGAGATGCCAGCTCCTTTCATTCAGTCAGTAGCTTCAATCATTTCTGGTATATGAATAACATGATGTTTTTCAATGGCAAAAATCAATGAATATTGTAAATGCACAAACAGTAATTTCTCCGCATTGCAAGGTGCAATTCTGAAATTTTTTGCTTTTTCCTGCTCCTCTTAGCATGATAAAGAAGATTCAAAGAGAGTGAGATGCCAGCTCCTTTCATTCAGTCAGTAGCTTCAATCATTTCTGGACGTTTTTCAATGGCAAAAATCAATGAATATTGTAAATGCACAAACAGTAATTTCTCCGCATTGCAAGGTGCAATTCTGAAATTTTTTGCTTTTTCCTGCTCCTCTAAGCATGATAAAGAAGATTCAAAGAGAGTGAGATGCCAGATCCTTTCCTTCAGTCAGTAGCTTCAATCATTTCTGGTATATGAATAACATGATGTTTTTCAATGGCAAAAATCAATGAATTTTGTAAATGCACAAACAGTAATTTCTCCGCATTAAAAGGCGCAATTCTGAAATTTTTTGCTTTTTCCTGCTCCTCTTAGCATGATAAAGAAGATTCAAAGAGAGTGAGATGCCAGCTCCTTTCATTCAGTCAGTAGCTTCAATCATTTCTGGACATTTTTCAATGGCAAAAATCAATGAATATTGTAAATGCACAAACAGTAATTTCTCCGCATTGCAAGGTGCAATTCTGAAATTTTTTGCTTTTTCCTGCTCCTCTTAGCATGATAAAGAAGATTCAAAGAGAGTGAGATGCCAGCTCCTTTCATTCAGTCAGTAGCTTCAATCATTTCTGGACGTTTTTCAATGGCAAAAATCAATGAATATTGTAAATGCACAAACAGTAATTTCTCCGCATTGCAAGGTGCAATTCTGAAATTTTTTGCTTTTTCCTGCTCCTCTTAGCATGATAAAGAAGATTCAAAGAGAGTGAGATGCCAGCTCCTTTCATTCAGTCAGTACCTTCAATTATTTCTGGACCTTTTTCAATGGCAAAAATCAATGAATATTGTAAATGCACAAACAGTAATTTCTCCGCATTGCAAGGTGCAATTCTGAAATTTTTTGCTTTTTCCTGCTCCTCTTAGCATGATAAAGAAGATTCAAAGAGAGTGAGATGCCAGCTCCTTTCATTCAGTCAGTAGCTTCAATCATTTCTGGACGTTTTTCAATGGCAAAAATCAATGAATATTGTAAATGCACAAACTGTAATTTCTCCGCATTGCAAGGTGCAATTCTGAAATTTTTTGCTTTTTCCTGCTCCTCTTAGCATGATAAAGAAGATTCAAAGAGAGTGAGATGCCAGCTCCTTTCATTCAGTCAGTAGCTTCAATCATTTCTGGACGTTTTTCAATGGCAAAAATCAATGAATATTGTAAATGCACAAACAGTAATTTCTCCGCATTGCAAGGTGCAATTCTGAAATTTTTTACTTTTTCCTGCTCCTCTTAGCATGATAAAGAAGATTCAAAGAGAGTGAGATGCCAGCTCCTTTCATTCAGTCAGTAGCTTCAATCATTTCTGGTATATGAATAACATGATGTTTTTCAATGGCAAAAATCAATGAATATTGTAAATGCACAAACAGTAATTTCTCCGCATTGCAAGGTGCAATTCTGAAATTTTTTGCTTTTTCCTGCTCCTCTTAGCATGATAAAGAAGATTCAAAGAGAGTGAGATGCCAGCTCCTTTCATTCAGTCAGTAGCTTCAATCATTTCTGGACGTTTTTCAATGGCAAAAATCAATGAATATTGTAAATGCACAAACAGTAATTTCTCCGCATTGCAAGGTGCAATTCTGAAATTTTTTGCTTTTTCCTGCTCCTCTAAGCATGATAAAGAAGATTCAAAGAGAGTGAGATGCCAGATCCTTTCCTTCAGTCAGTAGCTTCAATCATTTCTGGTATATGAATAACATGATGTTTTTCAATGGCAAAAATCAATGAATTTTGTAAATGCACAAACAGTAATTTCTCCGCATTGCAAGGCGCAATTCTGAAATTTTTTGCTTTTTCCTGCTCCTCTTAGCATGATAAAGAAGATTCAAAGAGAGTGAGATGCCAGCTCCTTTCATTCAGTCAGTAGCTTCAATCATTTCTGGACGTTTTTCAATGGCAAAAATCAATGAATATTGTAAATGCACAAACAGTAATTTCTCCGCATTGCAAGGTGCAATTCTGAAATTTTTTGCTTTTTCCTGCTCCTCTTAGCATGATAAAGAAGATTCAAAGAGAGTGAGATGCCAGCTCCTTTCATTCAGTCAGTACCTTCAATTATTTCTGGACCTTTTTCAATGGCAAAAATCAATGAATATTGTAAATGCACAAACAGTAATTTCTCCGCATTGCAAGGTGCAATTCTGAAATTTTTTGCTTTTTCCTGCTCCTCTTAGCATGATAAAGAAGATTCAAAGAGAGTGAGATGCCAGCTCCTTTCATTCAGTCAGTAGCTTCAATCATTTATGGACGTTTTTCAATGGCAAAAATCAATGAATATTGTAAATGCACAAACAGTAATTTCTCCGCATTGCAAGGTGCAATTCTGAAATTTTTTGCTTTTTCCTGCTCCTCTTAGCATGATAAAGAAGATTCAAAGAGAGTGAGATGCCAGCTCCTTTCATTCAGTCAGTAGCTTCAATCATTTCTGGACGTTTTTCAATGGCAAAAATCAATGAATATTGTAAATGCACAAACAGTAATTTCTCCGCATTGCAAGGTGCAATTCTGAAATTTTTTGCTTTTTCCTGCTCCTCTAAGCATGATAAAGAAGATTCAAAGAGAGTGAGATGCCATATCCTTTCCTTCAGTCAGTAGCTTCAATCATTTCTGGTATATGAATAACATGATGTTTTTCAATGGCAAAAATCAATGAATTTTGTAAATGCACAAACAGTAATTTCTCCGCATTGCAAGGCGCAATTCTGAAATTTTTTGCTTTTTCCTGCTCCTCTTAGCATGATAAAGAAGATTCAAAGAGAGTGAGATGCCAGCTCCTTTCATTCAGTCAGTAGCTTCAATCATTTCTGGACATTTTTCAATGGCAAAAATCAATGAATATTGTAAATGCACAAACAGTAATTTCTCCGCATTGCAAGGTGCAATTCTGAAATTTTTTGCTTTTTCCTGCTCCTCTTAGCATGATAAAGAAGATTCAAAGAGAGTGAGATGCCAGCTCCTTTCATTCAGTCAGTAGCTTCAATCATTTCTGGACGTTTTTCAATGGCAAAAATCAATGAATATTGTAAATGCACAAACAGTAATTTCTCCGCATTGCAAGGTGCAATTCTGAAATTTTTTGCTTTTTCCTGCTCCTCTTAGCATGATAAAGAAGATTCAAAGAGAGTGAGATGCCAGCTCCTTTCATTCAGTCAGTACCTTCAATCATTTCTGGACGTTTTTCAATGGCAAAAATCAATGAATATTGTAAATGCACAAACAGTAATTTCTCCGCATTGCAAGGTGCAATTCTGAAATTTTTTGCTTTTTCCTGCTCCTCTTAGCATGATAAAGAAGATTCAAAGAGAGTGAGATGCCAGCTCCTTTCATTCAGTCAGTAGCTTCAATCATTTCTGGACGTTTTTCAATGGCAAAAATCAATGAATATTGTAAATGCACAAACTGTAATTTCTCCGCATTGCAAGGTGCAATTCTGAAATTTTTTGCTTTTTCCTGCTCCTCTTAGCATGATAAAGAAGATTCAAAGAGAGTGAGATGCCAGCTCCTTTCATTCAGTCAGTAGCTTCAATCATTTCTGGTATATGAATAACATGATGTTTTTCAATAGCAAAAATCAATGAATATTGTAAATGCACAAACAGTAATTTCTCCGCATTGCAAGGTGCAATTCTGAAATTTTTTGCTTTTTCCTGCTCCTCTTAGCATGATAAAGAAGATTCAAAGAGAGTGAGATGCCAGCTCCTTTCATTCAGTCAGTAGCTTCAATCATTTCTGGACGTTTTTCAATGGCAAAAATCAATGAATATTGTAAATGCACAAACAGTAATTTCTCCGCATTGCAAGGTGCAATTCTGAAATTTTTTGCTTTTTCCTGCTCCTCTTAGCATGATAAACAAGATTCAAAGAGAGTGAGATGCCAGATCCTTTCCTTCAGTCAGTAGCTTCAATCATTTCTGGTATATGAATAACATGATGTTTTTCAATGGCAAAAATCAATGAATTTTGTAAATGCACAAACAGTAATTTCTCCGCATTGCAAGGCGCAATTCTGAAATTTTTTGCTTTTTCCTGCTCCTCTTAGCATGATAAAGAAGATTCAAAGAGAGTGAGATGCCAGCTCCTTTCATTCAGTCAGTAGCTTCAATCATTTCTGGTATATGAATAACATGATGTTTTTCAATGGCAAAAATCAATGAATATTGTAAATGCACAAACAGTAATTTCTCCGCATTGCAAGGTGCAATTCTGAAATTTTTTGCTTTTTCCTGCTCCTCTTAGCATGATAAAGAAGATTCAAAGAGAGTGAGATGCCAGCTCCTTTCATTCAGTCAGTAGCTTCAATCATTTCTGGACGTTTTTCAATGGCAAAAATCAATGAATATTGTAAATGCACAAACAGTAATTTCTCCGCATTGCAAGGTGCAATTCTGAAATTTTTTGCTTTTTCCTGCTCCTCTTAGCATGATAAAGAAGATTCAAAGAGAGTGAGATGCCAGCTCCTTTCATTCAGTCAGTAGCTTCAATCATTTCTGGACGTTTTTCAATGGCAAAAATCAATGAATATTGTAAATGCACAAACAGTAATTTCTCCGCATTGCAAGGTGCAATTCTGAAATTTTTTGCTTTTTCCTGCTCCTCTAAGCATGATAAAGAAGATTCAAAGAGAGTGAGATGCCAGATCCTTTCCTTCAGTCAGTAGCTTCAATCATTTCTGGTATATGAATAACATGATGTTTTTCAATGGCAAAAATCAATGAATTTTGTAAATGCACAAACAGTAATTTCTCCGCATTGCAAGGCGCAATTCTGAAATTTTTTGCTTTTTCCTGCTCCTCTTAGCATGATAAAGAAGATTCAAAGAGAGTGAGATGCCAGCTCCTTTCATTCAGTCAGTAGCTTCAATCATTTCTGGACATTTTTCAATGGCAAAAATCAATGAATATTGTAAATGCACAAACAGTAATTTCTCCGCATTGCAAGGTGCAATTCTGAAATTTTTTGCTTTTTCCTGCTCCTCTTAGCATGATAAAGAAGATTCAAAGAGAGTGAGATGCCAGCTCCTTTCATTCAGTCAGTAGCTTCAATCATTTCTGGACGTTTTTCAATGGCAAAAATCAATGAATATTGTAAATGCACAAACAGTAATTTCTCCGCATTGCAAGGTGCAATTCTGAAATTTTTTGCTTTTTCCTGCTCCTCTTAGCATGATAAAGAAGATTCAAAGAGAGTGAGATGCCAGCTCCTTTCATTCAGTCAGTACCTTCAATTATTTCTGGACCTTTTTCAATGGCAAAAATCAATGAATATTGTAAATGCACAAACAGTAATTTCTCCGCATTGCAAGGTGCAATTCTGAAATTTTTTGCTTTTTCCTGCTCCTCTTAGCATGATAAAGAAGATTCAAAGAGAGTGAGATGCCAGCTCCTTTCATTCAGTCAGTAGCTTCAATCATTTCTGGACGTTTTTCAATGGCAAAAATCAATGAATATTGTAAATGCACAAACTGTAATTTCTCCGCATTGCAAGGTGCAATTCTGAAATTTTTTCTTTTTCCTGCTCCTCTTAGCATGATAAAGAAGATTCAAAGAGAGTGAGATGCCAGCTCCTTTCATTCAGTCAGTAGCTTCAATCATTTCTGGACGTTTTTCAATGGCAAAAATCAATGAATATTGTAAATGCACAAACAGTAATTTCTCCGCATTGCAAGGTGCAATTCTGAAATTTTTTACTTTTTCCTGCTCCTCTTAGCATGATAAAGAAGATTCAAAGAGAGTGAGATGCCAGCTCCTTTCATTCAGTCAGTAGCTTCAATCATTTCTGGTATATGAATAACATGATGTTTTTCAATGGCAAAAATCAATGAATTTTGTAAATGCACAAACAGTAATTTCTCCGCATTGCAAGGCGCAATTCTGAAATTTTTTGCTTTTTCCTGCTCCTCTTAGCATGATAAAGAAGATTCAAAGAGAGTGAGATGCCAGCTCCTTTCATTCAGTCAGTAGCTTCAATCATTTCTGGACATTTTTCAATGGCAAAAATCAATGAATATTGTAAATGCACAAACAGTAATTTCTCCGCATTGCAAGGTGCAATTCTGAAATTTTTTGCTTTTTCCTGCTCCTCTTAGCATGATAAAGAAGATTCAAAGAGAGTGAGATGCCAGCTCCTTTCATTCAGTCAGTAGCTTCAATCATTTCTGGACGTTTTTCAATGGCAAAAATCAATGAATATTGTAAATGCACAAACAGTAATTTCTCCGAATTGCAAGGTGCAATTCTGAAATTTTTTGCTTTTTCCTGCTCCTCTTAGCATGATAAAGAAGATTCAAAGAGAGTGAGATGCCAGCTCCTTTCATTCAGTCAGTACCTTCAATCATTTCTGGACGTTTTTCAATGGCAAAAATCAATGAATATTGTAAATGCACAAACAGTAATTTCTCCGCATTGCAAGGTGCAATTCTGAAATTTTTTGCTTTTTCCTGCTCCTCTTAGCATGATAAAGAAGATTCAAAGAGAGTGAGATGCCAGCTCCTTTCATTCAGTCAGTAGCTTCAATCATTTCTGGACGTTTTTCAATGGCAAAAATCAATGAATATTGTAAATGCACAAACTGTAATTTCTCCGCATTGCAAGGTGCAATTCTGAAATTTTTTGCTTTTTCCTGCTCCTCTTAGCATGATAAAGAAGATTCAAAGAGAGTGAGATGCCAGCTCCTTTCATTCAGTCAGTAGCTTCAATCATTTCTGGTATATGAATAACATGATGTTTTTCAATAGCAAAAATCAATGAATATTGTAAATGCACAAACAGTAATTTCTCCGCATTGCAAGGTGCAATTCTGAAATTTTTTGCTTTTTCCTGCTCCTCTTAGCATGATAAAGAAGATTCAAAGAGAGTGAGATGCCAGCTCCTTTCATTCAGTCAGTAGCTTCAATCATTTCTGGACGTTTTTCAATGGCAAAAATCAATGAATATTGTAAATGCACAAACAGTAATTTCTCCGCATTGCAAGGTGCAATTCTGAAATTTTTTGCTTTTTCCTGCTCCTCTTAGCATGATAAACAAGATTCAAAGAGAGTGAGATGCCAGCTCCTTTCATTCAGTCAGTAGCTTCAATCATTTCTGGACGTTTTTCAATGGCAAAAATCATTGAATATTGTAAATGCACAAACAGTAATTTCTCCGCATTGCAAGGTGCAATTCTGAAATTTTTTACTTTTTCCTGCTCCTCTTAGCATGATAAAGAAGATTCAAAGAGAGTGAGATGCCAGCTCCTTTCATTCAGTCAGTAGCTTCAATCATTTCTGGTATATGAATAACATGATGTTTTTCAATCGCAAAAATCAATGAATATTGTAAATGCACAAACAGTAATTTCTCCGCATTGCAAGGTGCAATTCTGAAATTTTTTGCTTCTTCCTGCTCCTCTTAGCATGATAAAGAAGATTCAAAGAGAGTGAGATGCCAGCTCCTTTCATTCAGTCAGTAGCTTCAATCATTTCTGGACGTTTTTCAATGGCAAAAATCAATGAATATTGTAAATGCACAAACAGTAATTTCTCCGCATTGCAAGGTGCAATTCTGAAATTTTTTGCTTTTTCCTGCTCCTCTTAGCATGATAAAGAAGATTCAAAGAGAGTGAGATGCCAGATCCTTTCCTTCAGTCAGTAGCTTCAATCATTTCTGGTATATGAATAACATGATGTTTTTCAATGGAAAAAATCAATGAATTTTGTAAATGCACAAACAGTAATTTCTCCGCATTGCAAGGCGCAATTCTGAAATTTTTTGCTTTTTCCTGCTCCTCTTAGCATGATAAAGAAGATTCAAAGAGAGTGAGATGCCAGCTCCTTTCATTCAGTCAGTAGCTTCAATCATTTCTGGACATTTTTCAATGGCAAAAATCAATGAATATTGTAAATGCACAAACAGTAATTTCTCCGCATTGCAAGGTGCAATTCTGAAATTTTTTGCTTTTTCCTGCTCCTCTTAGCATGATAAAGAAGATTCAAAGAGAGTGAGATGCCAGCTCCTTTCATTCAGTCAGTAGCTTCAATCATTTCTGGACGTTTTTCAATGGCAAAAATCAATGAATATTGTAAATGCACAAACAGTAATTTCTCCGCATTGCAAGGTGCAATTCTGAAATTTTTTGCTTTTTCCTGCTCCTCTTAGCATGATAAAGAAGATTCAAAGAGAGTGAGATGCCAGCTCCTTTCATTCAGTCAGTAGCTTCAATCATTTCTGGACGTTTTTCAATGGCAAAAATCAATGAATATTGTAAATGCACAAACAGTAATTTCTCCGCATTGCAAGGTGCAATTCTGAAATTTTTTGCTTTTTCCTGCTCCTCTTAGCATGATAAAGAAGATTCAAAGAGAGTGAGATGCCAGATCCTTTCCTTCAGTCAGTAGCTTCAATCATTTCTGGTATATGAATAACATGATGTTTTTCAATGGCAAAAATCAATGAATTTTGTAAATGCACAAACAGTAATTTCTCCGCATTGCAAGGCGCAATTCTGAAATTTTTTGCTTTCTCCTGCTCCTCTTAGCATGATAAAGAAGATTCAAAGAGAGTGAGATGCCAGCTCCTTTCATTCAGTCAGTAGCTTCAATCATTTCTGGACATTTTTCAATGGCAAAAATCAATGAATATTGTAAATGCACAAACAGTAATTTCTCCGCATTGCAAGGTGCAATTCTGAAATTTTTTGCTTTTTCCTGCTCCTCTTAGCATGACAAAGAAGATTCAAAGAGAGTGAGATGCCAGCTCCTTTCATTCAGTCAGTAGCTTCAATCATTTCTGGACGTTTTTCAATGGCAAAAATCAATGAATATTGTAAATGCACAAACAGTAATTTCTCCGCATTGCAAGGTGCAATTCTGAAATTTTTTGCTTTTTCCTGCTCCTCTTAGCATGATAAAGAAGATTCAAAGAGAGTGAGATGCCAGCTCCTTTCATTCAGTCAGTAGCTTCAATCATTTCTGGACGTTTTTCAATGGCAAAAATCAATGAATATTGTAAATGCACAAACAGTAATTTCTCCGCATTGCAATGTGCAATTCTGAAATTTTTTGCTTTTTCCTGCTCCTCTTAGCATGATAAAGAAGATTCAAAGAGAGTGAGATGCCAGCTCCTTTCATTCAGTCAGTAGCTTCAATCATTTCTGGACATTTTTCAATGGCAAAAATCAATGAATATTGTAAATGCACAAACAGTAATTTCTCCGCATTGCAAGGTGCAATTCTGAAATTTTTTGCTTTTTCCTGCTCCTCTTAGCATGATAAAGAAGATTCAAAGAGAGTGAGATGCCAGCTCCTTTAATTCAGTCAGTAGCTTCAATCATTTCTGGACGTTTTTCAATGACAAAAATCAATGAATATTGTAAATGCACAAACAGTAATTTCTCTGCATTGCAAGGTGCAATTCTGAAATTTTTTGCTTTTTCCTGCTCCTCTTAGCATGATAAAGAAGATTCAAAGAGAGTGAGATGCCAGATCCTTTCATTCAGTCAGTAGCTTCAATCATTTCTGGTATATGAATAACATGATGTTTTTCAATGGCAAAAATCAATGAATTTTGTAAATGCACAAACAGTAATTTCTCTGCATTGCAAGGCGCAATTCTGAAATTTTTTGCTTTTTCCTGCTCCTCTTAGCATGATAAAGAAGATTCAAAGAGAGTGAGATGCCAGCTCCTTTCATTCAGTCAGTAGCTTCAATCATTTCTGGACATTTTTCAATGGCAAAAATCAATGAATATTGTAAATGCACAAACAGTAATTTCTCCGCATTGCAAGGTGCAATTCTGAAATTTTTTGCTTTTTCCTGCTCCTCTTAGCATGATAAAGAAGATTCAAAGAGAGTGAGATGCCAGCTCCTTTCATTCAGTCAGTAGCTTCAATCATTTCTGGACGTTTTTCAATGGCAAAAATCAATGAATATTGTAAATGCACAAACAGTAATTTCTCCGCATTGCAAGGTGCAATTCTGAAATTTTTTGCTTTTTCCTGCTCCTCTTAGCATGATAAAGAAGATTCAAAGAGAGTGAGATGCCAGCTCCTTTCATTCAGTCAGTAGCTTCAATCATTTCTGGACGTTTTTCAATGGCAAAAATCAATGAATATTGTAAATGCACAAACAGTAATTTCTCCGCATTGCAAGGTGCAATTCTGAAATTTTTTGCTTTTTCCTGCTCCTCTTAGCATGATAAAGAAGATTCAAAGAGAGTGAGATGCCAGATCCTTTCCTTCAGTCAGTAGCTTCAATCATTTCTGGTATATGAATAACATGATGTTTTTCAATGGCAAAAATCAATGAATTTTGTAAATGCACAAATAGTAATTTCTCCGCATTGCAAGGCGCAATTCTGAAATTTTTTGCTTTTTCCTGCTCCTCTTAGCATGATAAAGAAGATTCAAAGAGAGTGAGATGCCAGCTCCTTTCATTCAGTCAGTAGCTTCAATCATTTCTGGACATTTTTCAATGGCAAAAATCAATGAATATTGTAAATGCACAAACAGTAATTTCTCCGCATTGCAAGGTGCAATTCTGAAATTTTTTGCTTTTTCCTGCTCCTCTTAGCATGATAAAGAAGATTCAAAGAGAGTGAGATGCCAGCTCCTTTCATTCAGTCAGTAGCTTCAATCATTTCTGGACGTTTTTCAATGGCAAAAATCAATGAATATTGTAAATGCACAAACAGTAATTTCTCCGCATTGCAAGGTGCAATTCTGAAATTTTTAGCTTTTTCCTGCTCCTCTTAGCATGATAAAGAAGATTCAAAGAGAGTGAGATGCCAGCTCCTTTCATTCAGTCAGTACCTTCAATTATTTCTGGACCTTTTTCAATGGCAAAAATCAATGAATATTGTAAATGCACAAACAGTAATTTCTCCGCATTGCAAGGTGCAATTCTGAAATTTTTTGCTTTTTCCTGCTCCTCTTAGCATGATAAAGAAGATTCAAAGAGAGTGAGATGCCAGCTCCTTTCATTCAGTCAGTAGCTTCAATCATTTCTGGACGTTTTTCAATGGCAAAAATCAATGAATATTGTAAATGCACAAACTGTAATTTCTCCGCATTGCAAGGTGCAATTCTGAAATTTTTTGCTTTTTCCTGCTCCTCTTAGCATGATAAAGAAGATTCAAAGAGAGTGAGATGCCAGCTCCTTTCATTCAGTCAGTAGCTTCAATCATTTCTGGTATATGAATAACATGATGTTTTTCAATAGCAAAAATCAATGAATATTGTAAATGCACAAACAGTAATTTCTCCGCATTGCAAGGTGCAATTCTGAAATTTTTTGCTTTTTCCTGCTCCTCTTAGCATGATAAAGAAGATTCAAAGAGAGTGAGATGCCAGCTCCTTTCATTCAGTCAGTAGCTTCAATCATTTCTGGACGTTTTTCAATGGCAAAAATCAATGAATATTGTAAATGCACAAACAGTAATTTCTCCGCATTGCAAGGTGCAATTCTGAAATTTTTTACTTTTTCCTGCTCCTCTTAGCATGATAAAGAAGATTCAAAGAGAGTGAGATGCCAGCTCCTTTCATTCAGTCAGTAGCTTCAATCATTTCTGGTATATGAATAACATGATGTTTTTCAATCGCAAAAATCAATGAATATTGTAAATGCACAAACAGTAATTTCTCCGCATTGCAAGGTGCAATTCTGAAATTTTTTGCTTTTTCCTGCTCCTCTTAGCATGATAAAGAAGATTCAAAGAGAGTGAGATGCCAGCTCCTTTCATTCAGTCAGTAGCTTCAATCATTTCTGGACGTTTTTCAATGGCAAAAATCAATGAATATTGTAAATGCACAAACAGTAATTTCTCCGCATTGCAAGGTGCAATTCTGAAATTTTTTGCTTTTTCCTGCTCCTCTAAGCATGATAAAGAAGATTCAAAGAGAGTGAGATGCCATATCCTTTCCTTCAGTCAGTAGCTTCAATCATTTCTGGTATATGAATAACATGATGTTTTTCAATGGCAAAAATCAATGAATTTTGTAAATGCACAAACAGTAATTTCTCCGCATTGCAAGGCGCAATTCTGAAATTTTTTGCTTTTTCCTGCTCCTCTTAGCATGATAAAGAAGATTCAAAGAGAGTGAGATGCCAGCTCCTTTCATTCAGTCAGTAGCTTCAATCATTTCTGGACATTTTTCAATGGCAAAAATCAATGAATATTGTAAATGCACAAACAGTAATTTCTCCACATTGCAAGGTGCAATTCTGAAATTTTTTGCTTTTTCCTGCTCCTCTTAGCATGATAAAGAAGATTCAAAGAGAGTGAGATGCCAGCTCCTTTCATTCAGTCAGTAGCTTCAATCATTTCTGGACGTTTTTCAATGGCAAAAATCAATGAATATTGTAAATGCACAAACAGTAATTTCTCCGCATTGCAAGGTGCAATTCTGAAATTTTTTGCTTTTTCCTGCTCCTCTTAGCATGATAAAGAAGATTCAAAGAGAGTGAGATGCCAGCTCCTTTCATTCAGTCAGTACCTTCAATCATTTCTGGACGTTTTTCAATGGCAAAAATCAATGAATATTGTAAATGCACAAACAGTAATTTCTCCGCATTGCAAGGTGCAATTCTGAAATTTTTTGCTTTTTCCTGCTCCTCTTAGCATGATAAAGAAGATTCAAAGAGAGTGAGATGCCAGCTCCTTTCATTCAGTCAGTAGCTTCAATCATTTCTGGACGTTTTTCAATGGCAAAAATCAATGAATATTGTAAATGCACAAACTGTAATTTCTCCGCATTGCAAGGTGCAATTCTGAAATTTTTTGCTTTTTCCTGCTCCTCTTAGCATGATAAAGAAGATTCAAAGAGAGTGAGATGCCAGCTCCTTTCATTCAGTCAGTAGCTTCAATCATTTCTGGTATATGAATAACATGATGTTTTTCAATAGCAAAAATCAATGAATATTGTAAATGCACAAACAGTAATTTCTCCGCATTGCAAGGTGCAATTCTGAAATTTTTTGCTTTTTCCTGCTCCTCTTAGCATGATAAAGAAGATTCAAAGAGAGTGAGATGCCAGCTCCTTTCATTCAGTCAGTAGCTTCAATCATTTCTGGACGTTTTTCAATGGCAAAAATCAATGAATATTGTAAATGCACAAACAGTAATTTCTCCGCATTGCAAGGTGCAATTCTGAAATTTTTTGCTTTTTCCTGCTCCTCTTAGCATGATAAACAAGATTCAAAGAGAGTGAGATGCCAGCTCCTTTCATTCAGTCAGTAGCTTCAATCATTTCTGGACGTTTTTCAATGGCAAAAATCATTGAATATTGTAAATGCACAAACAGTAATTTCTCCGCATTGCAAGGTGCAATTCTGAAATTTTTTACTTTTTCCTGCTCCTCTTAGCATGATAAAGAAGATTCAAAGAGAGTGAGATGCCAGCTCCTTTCATTCAGTCAGTAGCTTCAATCATTTCTGGTATATGAATAACATGATGTTTTTCAATCGCAAAAATCAATGAATATTGTAAATGCACAAACAGTAATTTCTCCGCATTGCAAGGTGCAATTCTGAAATTTTTTGCTTTCTCCTGCTCCTCTTAGCATGATAAAGAAGATTCAAAGAGAGTGAGATGCCAGCTCCTTTCATTCAGTCAGTAGCTTCAATCATTTCTGGACGTTTTTCAATGGCAAAAATCAATGAATATTGTAAATGCACAAACAGTAATTTCTCCGCATTGCAAGGTGCAATTCTGAAATTTTTTGCTTTTTCCTGCTCCTCTTAGCATGATAAAGAAGATTCAAAGAGAGTGAGATGCCAGATCCTTTCCTTCAGTCAGTAGCTTCAATCATTTCTGGTATATGAATAACATGATGTTTTTCAATGGCAAAAATCAATGAATTTTGTAAATGCACAAACAGTAATTTCTCCGCATTGCAAGGCGCAATTCTGAAATTTTTTGCTTTTTCCTGCTCCTCTTAGCATGATAAAGAAGATTCAAAGAGAGTGAGATGCCAGCTCCTTTCATTCAGTCAGTAGCTTCAATCATTTCTGGACATTTTTCAATGGCAAAAATCAATGAATATTGTAAATGCACAAACAGTAATTTCTCCGCATTGCAAGGTGCAATTCTGAAATTTTTTGCTTTTTCCTGCTCCTCTTAGCATGATAAAGAAGATTCAAAGAGAGTGAGATGCCAGCTCCTTTCATTCAGTCAGTAGCTTCAATCATTTCTGGACGTTTTTCAATGGCAAAAATCAATGAATATTGTAAATGCACAAACAGTAATTTCTCCGCATTGCAAGGTGCAATTCTGAAATTTTTTGCTTTTTCCTGCTCCTCTTAGCATGATAAAGAAGATTCAAAGAGAGTGAGATGCCAGCTCCTTTCATTCAGTCAGTAGCTTCAATCATTTCTGGACGTTTTTCAATGGCAAAAATCAATGAATATTGTAAATGCACAAACAGTAATTTCTCCGCATTGCAAGGTGCAATTCTGAAATTTTTTGCTTTTTCCTGCTCCTCTTAGCATGATAAAGAAGATTCAAAGAGAGTGAGATGCCAGATTCTTTCCTTCAGTCAGTAGCTTCAATCATTTCTGGTATATGAATAACATGATGTTTTTCAATGGCAAAAATCAATGAATTTTGTAAATGCACAAACAGTAATTTCTCCGCATTGCAAGGCGCAATTCTGAAATTTTTTGCTTTTTCCTGCTCCTCTTAGCATGATAAAGAAGATTCAAAGAGAGTGAGATGCCAGCTCCTTTCATTCAGTCAGTAGCTTCAATCATTTCTGGACATTTTTCAATGGCAAAAATCAATGAATATTGTAAATGCACAAACAGTAATTTCTCCGCATTGCAAGGTGCAATTCTGAAATTTTTTGCTTTTTCCTGCTCCTCTTAGCATGATAAAGAAGTTTCAAAGAGAGTGAGATGCCAGCTCCTTTCATTCAGTCAGTAGCTTCAATCATTTCTGGACGTTTTTCAATGGCAAAAATCAATGAATATTGTAAATGCACAAACAGTAATTTCTCCGCATTGCAAGGTGCAATTCTGAAATTTTTTGCTTTTCCTGCTCCTCTTAGCATGATAAAGAAGATTCAAAGAGAGTGAGATGCCAGCTCCTTTCATTCAGTCAGTAGCTTCAATCATTTCTGGACGTTTTTCAATGGCAAAAATCAATGAATATTGTAAATGCACAAACAGTAATTTCTCCGCATTGCAATGTGCAATTCTGAAATTTTTTGCTTTTTCCTGCTCCTCTTAGCATGATAAAGAAGATTCAAAGAGAGTGAGATGCCAGCTCCTTTCATTCAGTCAGTAGCTTCAAACATTTCTGGTACATGAATAACATGATGTTTTTCAATGGCAAAAATCAATGAATATTGTAAATGCACAAACAGTAATTTCTCCGCATTGCAAAGTGCAATTCTGAAATTTTTTGCTTTTTCCTGCTCCTCTTAGCATGATAAAGAAGATTCAAAGAGAGTGAGATGCCAGCTCCTTTCGTTCAGTCAGTAGCTTCAATCATTTCTGGACGTTTTTCAATGGCAAAAATCATTGAATATTATAAATGCACAAACAGTAATTTCTCCGCATTGCAAGGTGCAATTCTGAAATTTTTTGCTTTTTCCTGCTCCTCTAAGCATGATAAAGAAGATTCAAAGAGAGTGAGATGCCATATCCTTTCCTTCAGTCAGTAGCTTCAATCATTTCTGGTATATGAATAACATGATGTTTTTCAATGGCAAAAATCAATGAATTTTGTAAATGCACAAACAGTAATTTCTCCGCATTGCAAGGCGCAATTCTGAAATTTTTTGCTTTTTCCTGCTCCTCTTAGCATGATAAAGAAGATTCAAAGAGAGTGAGATGCCAGCTCCTTTCATTCAGTCAGTAGCTTCAATCATTTCTGGACATTTTTCAATGGCAAAAATCAATGAATATTGTAAATGCACAAACAGTAATTTCTCCACATTGCAAGGTGCAATTCTGAAATTTTTTGCTTTTTCCTGCTCCTCTTAGCATGATAAAGAAGATTCAAAGAGAGTGAGATGCCAGCTCCTTTCATTCAGTCAGTAGCTTCAATCATTTCTGGACGTTTTTCAATGGCAAAAATCAATGAATATTGTAAATGCACAAACAGTAATTTCTCCGCATTGCAAGGTGCAATTCTGAAATTTTTTGCTTTTTCCTGCTCCTCTTAGCATGATAAAGAAGATTCAAAGAGAGTGAGATGCCAGCTCCTTTCATTCAGTCAGTACCTTCAATCATTTCTGGACGTTTTTCAATGGCAAAAATCAATGAATATTGTAAATGCACAAACAGTAATTTCTCCGCATTGCAAGGTGCAATTCTGAAATTTTTTGCTTTTTCCTGCTCCTCTTAGCATGATAAAGAAGATTCAAAGAGAGTGAGATGCCAGCTCCTTTCATTCAGTCAGTAGCTTCAATCATTTCTGGACGTTTTTCAATGGCAAAAATCAATGAATATTGTAAATGCACAAACTGTAATTTCTCCGCATTGCAAGGTGCAATTCTGAAATTTTTTGCTTTTTCCTGCTCCTCTTAGCATGATAAAGAAGATTCAAAGAGAGTGAGATGCCAGCTCCTTTCATTCAGTCAGTAGCTTCAATCATTTCTGGTATATGAATAACATGATGTTTTTCAATAGCAAAAATCAATGAATATTGTAAATGCACAAACAGTAATTTCTCCGCATTGCAAGGTGCAATTCTGAAATTTTTTGCTTTTTCCTGCTCCTCTTAGCATGATAAAGAAGATTCAAAGAGAGTGAGATGCCAGCTCCTTTCATTCAGTCAGTAGCTTCAATCATTTCTGGACGTTTTTCAATGGCAAAAATCAATGAATATTGTAAATGCACAAACAGTAATTTCTCCGCATTGCAAGGTGCAATTCTGAAATTTTTTGCTTTTTCCTGCTCCTCTTAGCATGATAAACAAGATTCAAAGAGAGTGAGATGCCAGCTCCTTTCATTCAGTCAGTAGCTTCAATCATTTCTGGACGTTTTTCAATGGCAAAAATCATTGAATATTGTAAATGCACAAACAGTAATTTCTCCGCATTGCAAGGTGCAATTCTGAAATTTTTTACTTTTTCCTGCTCCTCTTAGCATGATAAAGAAGATTCAAAGAGAGTGAGATGCCAGCTCCTTTCATTCAGTCAGTAGCTTCAATCATTTCTGGTATATGAATAACATGATGTTTTTCAATCGCAAAAATCAATGAATATTGTAAATGCACAAACAGTAATTTCTCCGCATTGCAAGGTGCAATTCTGAAATTTTTTGCTTTCTCCTGCTCCTCTTAGCATGATAAAGAAGATTCAAAGAGAGTGAGATGCCAGCTCCTTTCATTCAGTCAGTAGCTTCAATCATTTCTGGACGTTTTTCAATGGCAAAAATCAATGAATATTGTAAATGCACAAACAGTAATTTCTCCGCATTGCAAGGTGCAATTCTGAAATTTTTTGCTTTTTCCTGCTCCTCTTAGCATGATAAAGAAGATTCAAAGAGAGTGAGATGCCAGATCCTTTCCTTCAGTCAGTAGCTTCAATCATTTCTGGTATATGAATAACATGATGTTTTTCAATGGCAAAAATCAATGAATTTTGTAAATGCACAAACAGTAATTTCTCCGCATTGCAAGGCGCAATTCTGAAATTTTTTGCTTTTTCCTGCTCCTCTTAGCATGATAAAGAAGATTCAAAGAGAGTGAGATGCCAGCTCCTTTCATTCAGTCAGTAGCTTCAATCATTTCTGGACATTTTTCAATGGCAAAAATCAATGAATATTGTAAATGCACAAACAGTAATTTCTCCGCATTGCAAGGTGCAATTCTGAAATTTTTTGCTTTTTCCTGCTCCTCTTAGCATGATAAAGAAGATTCAAAGAGAGTGAGATGCCAGCTCCTTTCATTCAGTCAGTAGCTTCAATCATTTCTGGACGTTTTTCAATGGCAAAAATCAATGAATATTGTAAATGCACAAACTGTAATTTCTCCGCATTGCAAGGTGCAATTCTGAAATTTTTTGCTTTTTCCTGCTCCTCTTAGCATGATAAAGAAGATTCAAAGAGAGTGAGATGCCAGCTCCTTTCATTCAGTCAGTAGCTTCAATCATTTCTGGACGTTTTTCAATGGCAAAAATCAATGAATATTGTAAATGCACAAACAGTAATTTCTCCGCATTGCAAGGTGCAATTCTGAAATTTTTTGCTTTTTCCTGCTCCTCTTAGCATGATAAAGAAGATTCAAAGAGAGTGAGATGCCAGATCCTTTCCTTCAGTCAGTAGCTTCAATCATTTCTGGTATATGAATAACATGATGTTTTTCAATGGCAAAAATCAATGAATTTTGTAAATGCACAAACAGTAATTTCTCCGCATTGCAAGGCGCAATTCTGAAATTTTTTGCTTTTTCCTGCTCCTCTTAGCATGATAAAGAAGATTCAAAGAGAGTGAGATGCCAGCTCCTTTCATTCAGTCAGTAGCTTCAATCATTTCTGGACATTTTTCAATGGCAAAAATCAATGAATATTGTAAATGCACAAACAGTAATTTCTCCGCATTGCAAGGTGCAATTCTGAAATTTTTTGCTTTTTCCTGCTCCTCTTAGCATGATAAAGAAGTTTCAAAGAGAGTGAGATGCCAGCTCCTTTCATTCAGTCAGTAGCTTCAATCATTTCTGGACGTTTTTCAATGGCAAAAATCAATGAATATTGTAAATGCACAAACAGTAATTTCTCCGCATTGCAAGGTGCAATTCTGAAATTTTTTGCTTTTCCTGCTCCTCTTAGCATGATAAAGAAGATTCAAAGAGAGTGAGATGCCAGCTCCTTTCATTCAGTCAGTAGCTTCAATCATTTCTGGACGTTTTTCAATGGCAAAAATCAATGAATATTGTAAATGCACAAACAGTAATTTCTCCGCATTGCAATGTGCAATTCTGAAATTTTTTGCTTTTTCCTGCTCCTCTTAGCATGATAAAGAAGATTCAAAGAGAGTGAGATGCCAGCTCCTTTCATTCAGTCAGTAGCTTCAAACATTTCTGGTACATGAATAACATGATGTTTTTCAATGGCAAAAATCAATGAATATTGTAAATGCACAAACAGTAATTTCTCCGCATTGCAAAGTGCAATTCTGAAATTTTTTGCTTTTTCCTGCTCCTCTTAGCATGATAAAGAAGATTCAAAGAGAGTGAGATGCCAGCTCCTTTCGTTCAGTCAGTAGCTTCAATCATTTCTGGACGTTTTTCAATGGCAAAAATCATTGAATATTATAAATGCACAAACAGTAATTTCTCCGCATTGCAAGGTGCAATTCTGAAATTTTTTACTTTTTCCTGCTCCTCTTAGCATGATAAAGAAGATTCAAAGAGAGTGAGATGCCAGCTCCTTTCATTCAGTCAGTAGCTTCAATCATTTCTGGTATATGAATAACATGATGTTTTTCAATGGCAAAAATCAATGAATATTGTAAATGCACAAACAGTAATTTCTCCGCATTGCAAGGTGCAATTCTGAAATTTTTTGCTTTTTCCTGCTCCTCTTAGCATGATAAAGAAGATTCAAAGAGAGTGAGATGCCAGCTCCTTTCATTCAGTCAGTACCTTCAATCATTTCTGGACGTTTTTCAATGGCAAAAATCAATGAATATTGTAAATGCACAAACAGTAATTTCTCCGCATTGCAAGGTGCAATTCTGAAATTTTTTGCTTTTTCCTGCTCCGCTTAGCATGATAAACAAGATTCAAAGACAGTGAGATGCCAGCTCATTTCATTCAGTCAGTAGCTTCAATCATTTCTGGACGTTTTTCAATGGCAAAAATCATTGAATATTGTAAATGCACAAACAGTAATTTCTCCGCATTGCAAGGTGCAATTCTGAAATTTTTTACTTTTTCCTGCTCCTCTTAGCATGATAAAGAAGATTCAAAGAGAGTGAGATGCCAGCTCCTTTCATTCAGTCAGTAGCTTCAATCATTTCTGGTATATGAATAACATGATGTTTTTCAATCGCAAAAATCAATGAATATTGTAAATGCACAAACAGTAATTTCTCCGCATTGCAAGGTGCAATTCTGAAATTTTTTGCTTTTTCCTGCTCCTCTTAGCATGATAAAGAAGATTCAAAGAGAGTGAGATGCCAGCTCCTTTCATTCAGTCAGTAGCTTCAATCATTTCTGGACGTTTTTCAATGGCAAAAATCAATGAATATTGTAAATGCACAAACAGTAATTTCTCCGCATTGCAAGGTGCAATTCTGAAATTTTTTGCTTTTTCCTGCTCCTCTAAGCATGATAAAGAAGATTCAAAGAGAGTGAGATGCCAGATCCTTTCCTTCAGTCAGTAGCTTCAATCATTTCTGGTATATGAATAACATGATGTTTTTCAATGGCAAAAATCAATGAATTTTGTAAATGCACAAACAGTAATTTCTCCGCATTGCAAGGCGCAATTCTGAAATTTTTTGCTTTTTCCTGCTCCTCTTAGCATGATAAAGAAGATTCAAAGAGAGTGAGATGCCAGCTCCTTTCATTCAGTCAGTAGCTTCAATCATTTCTGGACATTTTTCAATGGCAAAAATCAATGAATATTGTAAATGCACAAACAGTAATTTCTCCGCATTGCAAGGTGCAATTCTGAAATTTTTTGCTTTTTCCTGCTCCTCTTAGCATGATAAAGAAGATTCAAAGAGAGTGAGATGCCAGCTCCTTTCATTCAGTCAGTAGCTTCAATCATTTCTGGACGTTTTTCAATGGCAAAAATCAATGAATATTGTAAATGCACAAACAGTAATTTCTCCGCATTGCAAGGTGCAAATCTGAAATTTTTTGCTTTTTCCTGCTCCTCTTAGCATGATAAAGAAGATTCAAAGAGAGTGAGATGCCAGCTCCTTTCATTCAGTCAGTACCTTCAATCATTTCTGGACGTTTTTCAATGGCAAAAATCAATGAATATTGTAAATGCACAAACAGTAATTTCTCCGCATTGCAAGGTGCAATTCTGAAATTTTTTGCTTTTTCCTGCTCCTCTTAGCATGATAAAGAAGATTCAAAGAGAGTGAGATGCCAGCTCCTTTCATTCAGTCAGTAGCTTCAATCATTTCTGGACGTTTTTCAATGGCAAAAATCAATGAATATTGTAAATGCACAAACTGTAATTTCTCCGCATTGCAAGGTGCAATTCTGAAATTTTTTGCTTTTTCCTGCTCCTCTTAGCATGATAAAGAAGATTCAAAGAGAGTGAGATGCCAGCTCCTTTCATTCAGTCAGTAGCTTCAATCATTTCTGGTATATGAATAACATGATGTTTTTCAATAGCAAAAATCAATGAATATTGTAAATGCACAAACAGTAATTTCTCCGCATTGCAAGGTGCAATTCTGAAATTTTTTGCTTTTTCCTGCTCCTCTTAGCATGATAAAGAAGATTCAAAGAGAGTGAGATGCCAGCTCCTTTCATTCAGTCAGTAGCTTCAATCATTTCTGGATGTTTTTCAATGGCAAAAATCAATGAATATTGTAAATGCACAAACAGTAATTTCTCCGCATTGCAAGGTGCAATTCTGAAATTTTTTACTTTTTCCTGCTCCTCTTAGCATGATAAAGAAGATTCAAAGAGAGTGAGATGCCAGCTCCTTTCATTCAGTCAGTAGCTTCAATCATTTCTGGTATATGAATAACATGATGTTTTTCAATCGCAAAAATCAATGAATATTGTAAATGCACAAACAGTAATTTCTCCGCATTGCAAGGTGCAATTCTGAAATTTTTTGCTTTTTCCTGCTCCTCTTAGCATGATAAAGAAGATTCAAAGAGAGTGAGATGCCAGCTCCTTTCATTCAGTCAGTAGCTTCAATCATTTCTGGACGTTTTTCAATGGCAAAAATCAATGAATATTGTAAATGCACAAACAGTAATTTCTCCGCATTGCAAGGTGCAATTCTGAAATTTTTTGCTTTTTCCTGCTCCTCTAAGCATGATAAAGAAGATTCAAAGAGAGTGAGATGCCAGATCCTTTCCTTCAGTCAGTAGCTTCAATCATTTCTGGTATATGAATAACATGATGTTTTTCAATTGCAAAAATCAATGAATTTTGTAAATGCACAAACAGTAATTTCTCCGCATTGCAAGGCGCAATTCTGAAATTTTTTGCTTTTTCCTGCTCCTCTTAGCATGATAAAGAAGATTCAAAGAGAGTGAGATGCCAGCTCCTTTCATTCAGTCAGTAGCTTCAATCATTTCTGGACATTTTTCAATGGCAAAAATCAATGAATATTGTAAATGCACAAACAGTAATTTCTCCGCATTGCAAGGTGCAATTCTGAAATTTTTTGCTTTTTCCTGCTCCTCTTAGCATGATAAAAAAGATTCAAAGAGAGTGAGATGCCAGCTCCTTTCATTCAGTCAGTACCTTCAATCATTTCTGGACGTTTTTCAATGGCAAAAATCAGAGAATATTGTAAATGCACAAACAGTAATTTCTCCGCATTGCAAGGTGCAATTCTGAAATTTTTTGCTTTTTCCTGCTCCTCTTAGCATGATAAAGAAGATTCAAAGAGAGTGAGATGCCAGCTCCTTTCATTCAGTCAGTACCTTCAATCATTTCTGGACGTTTTTCAATGGCAAAAATCAATGAATATTGTAAATGCACAAACAGTAATTTCTCCGCATTGCAAGGTGCAATTCTGAAATTTTTTGCTTTTTCCTGCTCCTCTTAGCATGATAAAGAAGATTCAAAGAGAGTGAGATGCCAGCTCCTTTCATTCAGTCAGTAGCTTCAAACATTTCTGGTACATGAATAACATGATGTTTTTCAATGGCAAAAATCAATGAATATTGTAAATGCACAAACAGTAATTTCTCCGCATTGCAAAGTGCAATTCTGAAATTTTTTGCTTTTTCCTGCTCCTCTTAGCATGATAAAGAAGATTCAAAGAGAGTGAGATGCCAGCTCCTTTCGTTCAGTCAGTAGCTTCAATCATTTCTGGACGTTTTTCAATGGCAAAAATCATTGAATATTATAAATGCACAAACAGTAATTTCTCCGCATTGCAAGGTGCAATTCTGAAATTTTTTACTTTTTCCTGCTCCTCTTAGCATGATAAAGAAGATTCAAAGAGAGTGAGATGCCAGCTCCTTTCATTCAGTCAGTAGCTTCAATCATTTCTGGTATATGAATAACATGATGTTTTTCAATGGCAAAAATCAATGAATATTGTAAATGCACAAACAGTAATTTCTCCGCATTGCAAGGTGCAATTCTGAAATTTTTTGCTTTTTCCTGCTCCTCTTAGCATGATAAAGAAGATTCAAAGAGAGTGAGATGCCAGCTCCTTTCATTCAGTCAGTAGCTTCAATCATTTCTGGACGTTTTTCAATGGCAAAAATCAATGAATATTGTAAATGCACAAACAGTAATTTCTCCGTATTGCAAGGTGCAATTCTGAAATTTTTTGCTTTTTCCTGCTCCGCTTAGCATGATAAACAAGATTCAAAGACAGTGAGATGCCAGCTCATTTCATTCAGTCAGTAGCTTCAATCATTTCTGGACGTTTTTCAATGGCAAAAATCATTGAATATTGTAAATGCACAAACAGTAATTTCTCCGCATTGCAAGGTGCAATTCTGAAATTTTTTACTTTTTCCTGCTCCTCTTAGCATGATAAAGAAGATTCAAAGAGAGTGAGATGCCAGCTCCTTTCATTCAGTCAGTAGCTTCAATCATTTCTGGTATATGAATAACATGATGTTTTTCAATCGCAAAAATCAATGAATATTGTAAATGCACAAACAGTAATTTCTCCGCATTGCAAGGTGCAATTCTGAAATTTTTTGCTTTTTCCTGCTCCTCTTAGCATGATAAAGAAGATTCAAAGAGAGTGAGATGCCAGCTCCTTTCATTCAGTCAGTAGCTTCAATCATTTCTGGACGTTTTTCAATGGCAAAAATCAATGAATATTGTAAATGCACAAACAGTAATTTCTCCGCATTGCAAGGTGCAATTCTGAAATTTTTTGCTTTTTCCTGCTCCTCTAAGCATGATAAAGAAGATTCAAAGAGAGTGAGATGCCAGATCCTTTCCTTCAGTCAGTAGCTTCAATCATTTCTGGTATATGAATAACATGATGTTTTTCAATGGCAAAAATCAATGAATTTTGTAAATGCACAAACAGTAATTTCTCCGCATTGCAAGGCGCAATTCTGAAATTTTTTGCTTTTTCCTGCTCCTCTTAGCATGATAAAGAAGATTCAAAGAGAGTGAGATGCCAGCTCCTTTCATTCAGTCAGTAGCTTCAATCATTTCTGGACATTTTTCAATGGCAAAAATCAATGAATATTGTAAATGCACAAACAGTAATTTCTCCGCATTGCAAGGTGCAATTCTGAAATTTTTTGCTTTTTCCTGCTCCTCTTAGCATGATAAAGAAGATTCAAAGAGAGTGAGATGCCAGCTCCTTTCATTCAGTCAGTAGCTTCAATCATTTCTGGACGTTTTTCAATGGCAAAAATCAATGAATATTGTAAATGCACAAACAGTAATTTCTCCGCATTGCAAGGTGCAAATCTGAAATTTTTTGCTTTTTCCTGCTCCTCTTAGCATGATAAAGAAGATTCAAAGAGAGTGAGATGCCAGCTCCTTTCATTCAGTCAGTACCTTCAATCATTTCTGGACGTTTTTCAATGGCAAAAATCAATGAATATTGTAAATGCACAAACAGTAATTTCTCCGCATTGCAAGGTGCAATTCTGAAATTTTTTGCTTTTTCCTGCTCCTCTTAGCATGATAAAGAAGATTCAAAGAGAGTGAGATGCCAGCTCCTTTCATTCAGTCAGTAGCTTCAATCATTTCTGGACGTTTTTCAATGGCAAAAATCAATGAATATTGTAAATGCACAAACTGTAATTTCTCCGCATTGCAAGGTGCAATTCTGAAATTTTTTGCTTTTTCCTGCTCCTCTTAGCATGATAAAGAAGATTCAAAGAGAGTGAGATGCCAGCTCCTTTCATTCAGTCAGTAGCTTCAATCATTTCTGGTATATGAATAACATGATGTTTTTCAATAGCAAAAATCAATGAATATTGTAAATGCACAAACAGTAATTTCTCCGCATTGCAAGGTGCAATTCTGAAATTTTTTGCTTTTTCCTGCTCCTCTTAGCATGATAAAGAAGATTCAAAGAGAGTGAGATGCCAGCTCCTTTCATTCAGTCAGTAGCTTCAATCATTTCTGGATGTTTTTCAATGGCAAAAATCAATGAATATTGTAAATGCACAAACAGTAATTTCTCCGCATTGCAAGGTGCAATTCTGAAATTTTTTACTTTTTCCTGCTCCTCTTAGCATGATAAAGAAGATTCAAAGAGAGTGAGATGCCAGCTCCTTCCATTCAGTCAGTAGCTTCAATCATTTCTGGTATATGAATAACATGATGTTTTTCAATCGCAAAAATCAATGAATATTGTAAATGCACAAACAGTAATTTCTCCGCATTGCAAGGTGCAATTCTGAAATTTTTTGCTTTTTCCTGCTCCTCTTAGCATGATAAAGAAGATTCAAAGAGAGTGAGATGCCAGCTCCTTTCATTCAGTCAGTAGCTTCAATCATTTCTGGACGTTTTTCAATGGCAAAAATCAATGAATATTGTAAATGCACAAACAGTAATTTCTCCGCATTGCAAGGTGCAATTCTGAAATTTTTTGCTTTTTCCTGCTCCTCTAAGCATGATAAAGAAGATTCAAAGAGAGTGAGATGCCAGATCCTTTCCTTCAGTCAGTAGCTTCAATCATTTCTGGTATATGAATAACATGATGTTTTTCAATTGCAAAAATCAATGAATTTTGTAAATGCACAAACAGTAATTTCTCCGCATTGCAAGGCGCAATTCTGAAATTTTTTGCTTTTTCCTGCTCCTCTTAGCATGATAAAGAAGATTCAAAGAGAGTGAGATGCCAGCTCCTTTCATTCAGTCAGTAGCTTCAATCATTTCTGGACATTTTTCAATGGCAAAAATCAATGAATATTGTAAATGCACAAACAGTAATTTCTCCGCATTGCAAGGTGCAATTCTGAAATTTTTTGCTTTTTCCTGCTCCTCTTAGCATGATAAAAAAGATTCAAAGAGAGTGAGATGCCAGCTCCTTTCATTCAGTCAGTACCTTCAATCATTTCTGGACGTTTTTCAATGGCAAAAATCAATGAATATTGTAAATGCACAAACAGTAATTTCTCCGCATTGCAAGGTGCAATTCTGAAATTTTTTGCTTTTTCCTGCTCCTCTTAGCATGATAAAGAAGATTCAAAGAGAGTGAGATGCCAGCTCCTTTCATTCAGTCAGTACCTTCAATCATTTCTGGACGTTTTTCAATGGCAAAAATCAATGAATATTGTAAATGCACAAACAGTAATTTCTCCGCATTGCAAGGTGCAATTCTGAAATTTTTTGCTTTTTCCTGCTCCTCTTAGCATGATAAAGAAGATTCAAAGAGAGTGAGATGCCAGCTCCTTTCATTCAGTCAGTAGCTTCAAACATTTCTGGTACATGAATAACATGATGTTTTTCAATGGCAAAAATCAATGAATATTGTAAATGCACAAACAGTAATTTCTCCGCATTGCAAAGTGCAATTCTGAAATTTTTTGCTTTTTCCTGCTCCTCTTAGCATGATAAAGAAGATTCAAAGAGAGTGAGATGCCAGCTCCTTTCGTTCAGTCAGTAGCTTCAATCATTTCTGGACGTTTTTCAATGGCAAAAATCATTGAATATTATAAATGCACAAACAGTAATTTCTCCGCATTGCAAGGTGCAATTCTGAAATTTTTTACTTTTTCCTGCTCCTCTTAGCATGATAAAGAAGATTCAAAGAGAGTGAGATGCCAGCTCCTTTCATTCAGTCAGTAGCTTCAATCATTTCTGGTATATGAATAACATGATGTTTTTCAATGGCAAAAATCAATGAATATTGTAAATGCACAAACAGTAATTTCTCCGCATTGCAAGGTGCAATTCTGAAATTTTTTGCTTTTTCCTGCTCCTCTTAGCATGATAAAGAAGATTCAAAGAGAGTGAGATGCCAGCTCCTTTCATTCAGTCAGTAGCTTCAATCATTTCTGGACGTTTTTCAATGGCAAAAATCAATGAATATTGTAAATGCACAAACAGTAATTTCTCCGTATTGCAAGGTGCAATTCTGAAATTTTTTGCTTTTTCCTGCTCCGCTTAGCATGATAAACAAGATTCAAAGACAGTGAGATGCCAGCTCATTTCATTCAGTCAGTAGCTTCAATCATTTCTGGACGTTTTTCAATGGCAAAAATCATTGAATATTGTAAATGCACAAACAGTAATTTCTCCGCATTGCAAGGTGCAATTCTGAAATTTTTTACTTTTTCCTGCTCCTCTTAGCATGATAAAGAAGATTCAAAGAGAGTGAGATGCCAGCTCCTTTCATTCAGTCAGTAGCTTCAATCATTTCTGGTATATGAATAACATGATGTTTTTCAATCGCAAAAATCAATGAATATTGTAAATGCACAAACAGTAATTTCTCCGCATTGCAAGGTGCAATTCTGAAATTTTTTGCTTTTTCCTGCTCCTCTTAGCATGATAAAGAAGATTCAAAGAGAGTGAGATGCCAGCTCCTTTCATTCAGTCAGTAGCTTCAATCATTTCTGGACGTTTTTCAATGGCAAAAATCAATGAATATTGTAAATGCACAAACAGTAATTTCTCCGCATTGCAAGGTGCAATTCTGAAATTTTTTGCTTTTTCCTGCTCCTCTAAGCATGATAAAGAAGATTCAAAGAGAGTGAGATGCCAGATCCTTTCCTTCAGTCAGTAGCTTCAATCATTTCTGGTATATGAATAACATGATGTTTTTCAATGGCAAAAATCAATGAATTTTGTAAATGCACAAACAGTAATTTCTCCGCATTGCAAGGCGCAATTCTGAAATTTTTTGCTTTTTCCTGCTCCTCTTAGCATGATAAAGAAGATTCAAAGAGAGTGAGATGCCAGCTCCTTTCATTCAGTCAGTAGCTTCAATCATTTCTGGACATTTTTCAATGGCAAAAATCAATGAATATTGTAAATGCACAAACAGTAATTTCTCCGCATTGCAAGGTGCAATTCTGAAATTTTTTGCTTTTTCCTGCTCCTCTTAGCATGATAAAGAAGATTCAAAGAGAGTGAGATGCCAGCTCCTTTCATTCAGTCAGTAGCTTCAATCATTTCTGGACGTTTTTCAATGGCAAAAATCAATGAATATTGTAAATGCACAAACAGTAATTTCTCCGCATTGCAAGGTGCAAATCTGAAATTTTTTGCTTTTTCCTGCTCCTCTTAGCATGATAAAGAAGATTCAAAGAGAGTGAGATGCCAGCTCCTTTCATTCAGTCAGTACCTTCAATCATTTCTGGACGTTTTTCAATGGCAAAAATCAATGAATATTGTAAATGCACAAACAGTAATTTCTCCGCATTGCAAGGTGCAATTCTGAAATTTTTTGCTTTTTCCTGCTCCTCTTAGCATGATAAAGAAGATTCAAAGAGAGTGAGATGCCAGCTCCTTTCATTCAGTCAGTAGCTTCAATCATTTCTGGACGTTTTTCAATGGCAAAAATCAATGAATATTGTAAATGCACAAACTGTAATTTCTCCGCATTGCAAGGTGCAATTCTGAAATTTTTTGCTTTTTCCTGCTCCTCTTAGCATGATAAAGAAGATTCAAAGAGAGTGAGATGCCAGCTCTTTCATTCAGTCAGTAGCTTCAATCATTTCTGGTATATGAATAACATGATGTTTTTCAATAGCAAAAATCAATGAATATTGTAAATGCACAAACAGTAATTTCTCCGCATTGCAAGGTGCAATTCTGAAATTTTTTGCTTTTTCCTGCTCCTCTTAGCATGATAAAGAAGATTCAAAGAGAGTGAGATGCCAGCTCCTTTCATTCAGTCAGTAGCTTCAATCATTTCTGGATGTTTTTCAATGGCAAAAATCAATGAATATTGTAAATGCACAAACAGTAATTTCTCCGCATTGCAAGGTGCAATTCTGAAATTTTTTACTTTTTCCTGCTCCTCTTAGCATGATAAAGAAGATTCAAAGAGAGTGAGATGCCAGCTCCTTTCATTCAGTCAGTAGCTTCAATCATTTCTGGTATATGAATAACATGATGTTTTTCAATCGCAAAAATCAATGAATATTGTAAATGCACAAACAGTAATTTCTCCGCATTGCAAGGTGCAATTCTGAAATTTTTTGCTTTTTCCTGCTCCTCTTAGCATGATAAAGAAGATTCAAAGAGAGTGAGATGCCAGCTCCTTTCATTCAGTCAGTAGCTTCAATCATTTCTGGACGTTTTTCAATGGCAAAAATCAATGAATATTGTAAATGCACAAACAGTAATTTCTCCGCATTGCAAGGTGCAATTCTGAAATTTTTTGCTTTTTCCTGCTCCTCTAAGCATGATAAAGAAGATTCAAAGAGAGTGAGATGCCAGATCCTTTCCTTCAGTCAGTAGCTTCAATCATTTCTGGTATATGAATAACATGATGTTTTTCAATTGCAAAAATCAATGAATTTTGTAAATGCACAAACAGTAATTTCTCCGCATTGCAAGGCGCAATTCTGAAATTTTTTGCTTTTTCCTGCTCCTCTTAGCATGATAAAGAAGATTCAAAGAGAGTGAGATGCCAGCTCCTTTCATTCAGTCAGTAGCTTCAATCATTTCTGGACATTTTTCAATGGCAAAAATCAATGAATATTGTAAATGCACAAACAGTAATTTCTCCGCATTGCAAGGTGCAATTCTGAAATTTTTTGCTTTTTCCTGCTCCTCTTAGCATGATAAAAAAGATTCAAAGAGAGTGAGATGCCAGCTCCTTTCATTCAGTCAGTACCTTCAATCATTTCTGGACGTTTTTCAATGGCAAAAATCAATGAATATTGTAAATGCACAAACAGTAATTTCTCCGCATTGCAAGGTGCAATTCTGAAATTTTTTGCTTTTTCCTGCTCCTCTTAGCATGATAAAGAAGATTCAAAGAGAGTGAGATGCCAGCTCCTTTCATTCAGTCAGTACCTTCAATCATTTCTGGACGTTTTTCAATGGCAAAAATCAATGAATATTGTAAATGCACAAACAGTAATTTCTCCGCATTGCAAGGTGCAATTCTGAAATTTTTTGCTTTTTCCTGCTCCTCTTAGCATGATAAAGAAGATTCAAAGAGAGTGAGATGCCAGCTCCTTTCATTCAGTCAGTAGCTTCAATCATTTCTGGACATTTTTCAATGGCAAAAATCAATGAATATTGTAAATGCACAAACTGTAATTTCTCCGCATTGCAAGGTGCAATTCTGAAATTTTTTGCTTTTTCCTGCTCCTCTTAGCATGATAAAGAAGATTCAAAGAGAGTGAGATGCCAGCTCCTTTCATTCAGTCAGTAGCTTCAATCATTTCTGGTATATGAATAACATGATGTTTTTCAATCGCAAAAATCAATGAATATTGTAAATGCACAAACAGTAATTTCTCCGCATTGCAAGGTGCAATTCTGAAATTTTTTGCTTTTTCCTGCTCCTCTTAGCATGATAAAGAAGATTCAAAGAGAGTGAGATGCCAGCTCCTTTCCTTCAGTCAGTAGCTTCAATCATTTCTGGTATTTGAATAACATGATGTTTTTCAATGGCAAAAATCAATGAATTTTGTAAATGCACAAACAGTAATTTCTCCGCATTGCAAGGCGCAATTCTGAAATTTTTTGCTTTTTCCTGCTCCTCTTAGCATGATAAAGAAGATTCAAAGAGAGTGAGATGCCAGCTCCTTTCATTCAGTCAGTAGCTTCAATCATTTCTGGACATTTTTCAATGGCAAAAGTCAATGAATATTGTAAATGCACAAACAGTAATTTCTCCGCATTGCAAGGTGCAATTCTGAAATTTTTTGCTTTTTCCTGCTCCTCTAAGCATGATAAAGAAGATTCAAAGAGAGTGAGATGCCAGATCCTTTCCTTCAGTCAGTAGCTTCAATCATTTCTGGTATATGAATAACATGATGTTTTTCAATGGCAAAAATCAATGAATTTTGTAAATGCACAAACAGTAATTTCTCCGCATTGCAAGGCGCAATTCTGAAATTTTTTGCTTTTTCCTGCTCCTCTTAGCATGATAAAGAAGATTCAAAGAGAGTGAGATGCCAGCTCCTTTCATTCAGTCAGTAGCTTCAATCATTTCTGGACATTTTTCAATGGCAAAAATCAATGAATATTGTAAATGCACAAACAGTAATTTCTCCGCATTGCAAGGTGCAATTCTGAAATTTTTTGCTTTTTCCTGCTCCTCTTAGCATGATAAAGAAGATTCAAAGAGAGTGAGATGCCAGCTCCTTTCATTCAGTCAGTAGCTTCAATCATTTCTGGACGTTTTTCAATGGCAAAAATCAATGAATATTGTAAATGCACAAACAGTAATTTCTCCGCATTGCAAGGTGCAATTCTGAAATTTTTTGCTTTTTCCTTCTCCTCTTAGCATGATAAAGAAGATTCAAAGAGAGTGAGATGCCAGCTCCTTTCATTCAGTCAGTACCTTCAATCATTTCTGGACGTTTTTCAATGGCAAAAATCAATGAATATTGTAAATGCACAAACAGTAATTTCTCCGCATTGCAAGGTGCAATTCTGAAATTTTTTACTTTTTCCTGCTCCTCTTAGCATGATAAAGAAGATTCAAAGAGAGTGAGATGCCAGCTCCTTTCATTCAGTCAGTAGCTTCAAACATTTCTGGTACATGAATAACATGATGTTTTTCAATGGCAAAAATCAATGAATATTGTAAATGCACAAACAGTAATTTCTCCGCATTGCAAAGTGCAATTCTGAAATTTTTTGCTTTTTCCTGCTCCTCTTAGCATGATAAAGAAGATTCAAAGAGAGTGAGATGCCAGCTCCTTTCGTTCAGTCAGTAGCTTCAATCATTTCTGGACGTTTTTCAATGGCAAAAATCATTGAATATTATAAATGCACAAACAGTAATTTCTCCGCATTGCAAGGTGCAATTCTGAAATTTTTTACTTTTTCCTGCTCCTCTTAGCATGATAAAGAAGATTCAAAGAGAGTGAGATGCCAGCTCCTTTCATTCAGTCAGTAGCTTCAATCATTTCTGGTATATGAATAACATGATGTTTTTCAATGGCAAAAATCAATGAATATTGTAAATGCACAAACAGTAATTTCTCCGCATTGCAAGGTGCAATTCTGAAATTTTTTGCTTTTTCCTGCTCCTCTTAGCATGATAAAGAAGATTCAAAGAGAGTGAGATGCCAGCTCCTTTCATTCAGTCAGTAGCTTCAATCATTTCTGGACGTTTTTCAATGGCAAAAATCAATGAATATTGTAAATGCACAAACTAATTTCTCCGCATTGCAAGGTGCAATTCTGAAATTTTTTGCTTTTTCCTGCTCCGTTTAGCATGATAAACAAGATTCAAAGACAGTGAGATGCCAGCTCATTTCATTCAGTCAGTAGCTTCAATCATTTCTGGACGTTTTTCAATGGCAAAAATCATTGAATATTGTAAATGCACAAACAGTAATTTCTCCGCATTGCAAGGTGCAATTCTGAAATTTTTTACTTTTTCCTGCTCCTCTTAGCATGATAAAGAAGATTCAAAGAGAGTGAGATGCCAGCTCCTTTCATTCAGTCAGTAGCTTCAATCATTTCTGGTATATGAATAACATGATGTTTTTCAATCGCAAAAATCAATGAATATTGTAAATGCACAAACAGTAATTTCTCCGCATTGCAAGGTGCAATTCTGAAATTTTTTGCTTTTTCCTGCTCCTCTTAGCATGATAAAGAAGATTCAAAGAGAGTGAGATGCCAGCTCCTTTCATTCAGTCAGTAGCTTCAATCATTTCTGGACGTTTTTCAATGGCAAAAATCAATGAATATTGTAAATGCACAAACAGTAATTTCTCCGCATTGCAAGGTGCAATTCTGAAATTTTTTGCTTTTTCCTGCTCCTCTAAGCATGATAAAGAAGATTCAAAGAGAGTGAGATGCCAGATCCTTTCCTTCAGTCAGTAGCTTCAATCATTTCTGGTATATGAATAACATGATGTTTTTCAATGGCAAAAATCAATGAATTTTGTAAATGCACAAACAGTAATTTCTCCGCATTGCAAGGTGCAATTCTGAAATTTTTTACTTTTTCCTGCTCCTCTTAGCATGATAAAGAAGATTCAAAGAGAGTGAGATGCCAGCTCCTTTCATTCAGTCAGTAGCTTCAATCATTTCTGGACGTTTTTCAATGGCAAAAATCAATGAATATTGTAAATGCACAAACAGTAATTTCTCCGCATTGCAAGGCGCAATTCTGAAATTTTTTGCTTTTTCCTGCTCCTCTTAGCATGATAAAGAAGATTCAAAGAGAGTGAGATGCCAGCTCCTTTCATTCAGTCAGTAGCTTCAATCATTTCTGGACATTTTTCAATGGCAAAAATCAATGAATATTGTAAATGCACAAACAGTAATTTCTCCGCATTGCAAGGTGCAATTCTGAAATTTTTTGCTTTTTCCTGCTCCTCTTAGCATGATAAAGAAGATTCAAAGAGAGTGAGATGCCAGCTCCTTTCATTCAGTCAGTAGCTTCAATCATTTCTGGACGTTTTTCAATGGCAAAAATCAATGAATATTGTAAATGCACAAACAGTAATTTCTCCGCATTGCAAGGTGCAAATCTGAATTTTTTTGCTTTTTCCTGCTCCTCTTAGCATGATAAAGAAGATTCAAAGAGAGTGAGATGCCAGCTCCTTTCATTCAGTCAGTACCTTCAATCATTTCTGGACGTTTTTCAATGGCAAAAATCAATGAATATTGTAAATGCACAAACAGTAATTTCTCCGCATTGCAAGGTGCAATTCTGAAATTTTTTGCTTTTTCCTGCTCCTCTTAGCATGATAAAGAAGATTCAAAGAGAGTGAGATGCCAGCTCCTTTCATTCAGTCAGTAGCTTCAATCATTTCTGGACGTTTTTCAATGGCAAAAATCAATGAATATTGTAAATGCACAAACTGTAATTTCTCCGCATTGCAAGGTGCAATTCTGAAATTTTTTGCTTTTTCCTGCTCCTCTTAGCATGATAAAGAAGATTCAAAGAGAGTGAGATGCCAGCTCCTTTCATTCAGTCAGTAGCTTCAATCATTTCTGGTATATGAATAACATGATGTTTTTCAATAGCAAAAATCAATGAATATTGTAAATGCACAAACAGTAATTTCTCCGCATTGCAAGGTGCAATTCTGAAATTTTTTGCTTTTTCCTGCTCCTCTTAGCATGATAAAGAAGATTCAAAGAGAGTGAGATGCCAGCTCCTTTCATTCAGTCAGTAGCTTCAATCATTTCTGGATGTTTTTCAATGGCAAAAATCAATGAATATTGTAAATGCACAAACAGTAATTTCTCCGCATTGCAAGGTGCAATTCTGAAATTTTTTACTTTTTCCTGCTCCTCTTAGCATGATAAAGAAGATTCAAAGAGAGTGAGATGCCAGCTCCTTTCATTCAGTCAGTAGCTTCAATCATTTCTGGTATATGAATAACATGATGTTTTTCAATCGCAAAAATCAATGAATATTGTAAATGCACAAACAGTAATTTCTCCGCATTGCAAGGTGCAATTCTGAAATTTTTTGCTTTTTCCTGCTCCTCTTAGCATGATAAAGAAGATTCAAAGAGAGTGAGATGCCAGCTCCTTTCATTCAGTCAGTAGCTTCAATCATTTCTGGACGTTTTTCAATGGCAAAAATCAATGAATATTGTAAATGCACAAACAGTAATTTCTCCGCATTGCAAGGTGCAATTCTGAAATTTTTTGCTTTTTCCTGCTCCTCTAAGCATGATAAAGAAGATTCAAAGAGAGTGAGATGCCAGATCCTTTCCTTCAGTCAGTAGCTTCAATCATTTCTGGTATATGAATAACATGATGTTTTTCAATTGCAAAAATCAATGAATTTTGTAAATGCACAAACAGTAATTTCTCTGCATTGCAAGGCGCAATTCTGAAATTTTTTGCTTTTTCCTGCTCCTCTTAGCATGATAAAGAAGATTCAAAGAGAGTGAGATGCCAGCTCCTTTCATTCAGTCAGTAGCTTCAATCATTTCTGGACATTTTTCAATGGCAAAAATCAATGAATATTGTAAATGCACAAACAGTAATTTCTCCGCATTGCAAGGTGCAATTCTGAAATTTTTTGCTTTTTCCTGCTCCTCTTAGCATGATAAAGAAGATTCAAAGAGAGTGAGATGCCAGCTCCTTTCATTCAGTCAGTACCTTCAATCATTTCTGGACGTTTTTCAATGGCAAAAATCAATGAATATTGTAAATGCACAAACAGTAATTTCTCCGCATTGCAAGGTGCAATTCTGAAATTTTTTGCTTTTTCCTGCTCCTCTTAGCATGATAAAGAAGATTCAAAGAGAGTGAGATGCCAGCTCCTTTCATTCAGTCAGTAGCTTCAATCATTTCTGGACATTTTTCAATGGCAAAAATCAATGAATATTGTAAATGCACAAACTGTAATTTCTCCGCATTGCAAGGTGCAATTCTGAAATTTTTTGCTTTTTCCTGCTCCTCTTAGCATGATAAAGAAGATTCAAAGAGAGTGAGATGCCAGCTCCTTTCATTCAGTCAGTAGCTTCAATCATTTCTGGTATATGAATAACATGATGTTTTTCAATCGCAAAAATCAATGAATATTGTAAATGCACAAACAGTAATTTCTCCGCATTGCAAGGTGCAATTCTGAAATTTTTTGCTTTTTCCTGCTCCTCTTAGCATGATAAAGAAGATTCAAAGAGAGTGAGATGCCAGCTCCTTTCATTCAGTCAGTAGCTTCAATCATTTCTGGACGTTTTTCAATGGCAAAAATCAATGAATATTGTAAATGCACAAACAGTAATTTCTCCGCATTGCAAGGTGCAATTCTGAAATTTTTTGCTTTTTCCTGCTCCTCTAAGCATGATAAAGAAGATTCAAAGAGAGTGAGATGCCAGATCCTTTCCTTCAGTCAGTAGCTTCAATCATTTCTGGTATATGAATAACATGATGTTTTTCAATTGCAAAAATCAATGAATTTTGTAAATGCACAAACAGTAATTTCTCTGCATTGCAAGGCGCAATTCTGAAATTTTTTGCTTTTTCCTGCTCCTCTTAGCATGATAAAGAAGATTCAAAGAGAGTGAGATGCCAGCTCCTTTCATTCAGTCAGTAGCTTCAATCATTTCTGGACATTTTTCAATGGCAAAAATCAATGAATATTGTAAATGCACAAACAGTAATTTCTCCGCATTGCAAGGTGCAATTCTGAAATTTTTTGCTTTTTCCTGCTCCTCTTAGCATGATAAAGAAGATTCAAAGAGAGTGAGATGCCAGCTCCTTTCATTCAGTCAGTACCTTCAATCATTTCTGGACGTTTTTCAATGGCAAAAATCAATGAATATTGTAAATGCACAAACAGTAATTTCTCCGCATTGCAAGGTGCAATTCTGAAATTTTTTGCTTTTTCCTGCTCCTCTTAGCATGATAAAGAAGATTCAAAGAGAGTGAGATGCCAGCTCCTTTCATTCAGTCAGTAGCTTCAATCATTTCTGGACATTTTTCAATGGCAAAAATCAATGAATATTGTAAATGCACAAACTGTAATTTCTCCGCATTGCAAGGTGCAATTCTGAAATTTTTTGCTTTTTCCTGCTCCTCTTAGCATGATAAAGAAGATTCAAAGAGAGTGAGATGCCAGCTCCTTTCATTCAGTCAGTAGCTTCAATCATTTCTGGTATATGAATAACATGATGTTTTTCAATCGCAAAAATCAATGAATATTGTAAATGCACAAACAGTAATTTCTCCGCATTGCAAGGTGCAATTCTGAAATTTTTTGCTTTTTCCTGCTCCTCTTAGCATGATAAAGAAGATTCAAAGAGAGTGAGATGCCAGCTCCTTTCCTTCAGTCAGTAGCTTCAATCATTTCTGGTATTTGAATAACATGATGTTTTTCAATGGCAAAAATCAATGAATTTTGTAAATGCACAAACAGTAATTTCTCCGCATTGCAAGGCGCAATTCTGAAATTTTTTGCTTTTTCCTGCTCCTCTTAGCATGATAAAGAAGATTCAAAGAGAGTGAGATGCCAGCTCCTTTCATTCAGTCAGTAGCTTCAATCATTTCTGGACATTTTTCAATGGCAAAAGTCAATGAATATTGTAAATGCACAAACAGTAATTTCTCCGCATTGCAAGGTGCAATTCTGAAATTTTTTGCTTTTTCCTGCTCCTCTAAGCATGATAAAGAAGATTCAAAGAGAGTGAGATGCCAGATCCTTTCCTTCAGTCAGTAGCTTCAATCATTTCTGGTATATGAATAACATGATGTTTTTCAATGGCAAAAATCAATGAATTTTGTAAATGCACAAACAGTAATTTCTCCGCATTGCAAGGCGCAATTCTGAAATTTTTTGCTTTTTCCTGCTCCTCTTAGCATGATAAAGAAGATTCAAAGAGAGTGAGATGCCAGCTCCTTTCATTCAGTCAGTAGCTTCAATCATTTCTGGACATTTTTCAATGGCAAAAATCAATGAATATTGTAAATGCACAAACAGTAATTTCTCCGCATTGCAAGGTGCAATTCTGAAATTTTTTGCTTTTTCCTGCTCCTCTTAGCATGATAAAGAAGATTCAAAGAGAGTGAGATGCCAGCTCCTTTCATTCAGTCAGTAGCTTCAATCATTTCTGGACGTTTTTCAATGGCAAAAATCAATGAATATTGTAAATGCACAAACAGTAATTTCTCCGCATTGCAAGGTGCAATTCTGAAATTTTTTGCTTTTTCCTGCTCCTCTTAGCATGATAAAGAAGATTCAAAGAGAGTGAGATGCCAGCTCCTTTCATTCAGTCAGTACCTTCAATCATTTCTGGACGTTTTTCAATGGCAAAAATCAATGAATATTGTAAATGCACAAACAGTAATTTCTCCGCATTGCAAGGTGCAATTCTGAAATTTTTTACTTTTTCCTGCTCCTCTTAGCATGATAAAGAAGATTCAAAGAGAGTGAGATGCCAGCTCCTTTCATTCAGTCAGTAGCTTCAAACATTTCTGGTACATGAATAACATGATGTTTTTCAATGGCAAAAATCAATGAATATTGTAAATGCACAAACAGTAATTTCTCCGCATTGCAAAGTGCAATTCTGAAATTTTTTGCTTTTTCCTGCTCCTCTTAGCATGATAAAGAAGATTCAAAGAGAGTGAGATGCCAGCTCCTTTCGTTCAGTCAGTAGCTTCAATCATTTCTGGACGTTTTTCAATGGCAAAAATCATTGAATATTATAAATGCACAAACAGTAATTTCTCCGCATTGCAAGGTGCAATTCTGAAATTTTTTACTTTTTCCTGCTCCTCTTAGCATGATAAAGAAGATTCAAAGAGAGTGAGATGCCAGCTCCTTTCATTCAGTCAGTAGCTTCAATCATTTCTGGTATATGAATAACATGATGTTTTTCAATGGCAAAAATCAATGAATATTGTAAATGCACAAACAGTAATTTCTCCGCATTGCAAGGTGCAATTCTGAAATTTTTTGCTTTTTCCTGCTCCTCTTAGCATGATAAAGAAGATTCAAAGAGAGTGAGATGCCAGCTCCTTTCATTCAGTCAGTAGCTTCAATCATTTCTGGACGTTTTTCAATGGCAAAAATCAATGAATATTGTAAATGCACAAACTAATTTCTCCGCATTGCAAGGTGCAATTCTGAAATTTTTTGCTTTTTCCTGCTCCGTTTAGCATGATAAACAAGATTCAAAGACAGTGAGATGCCAGCTCATTTCATTCAGTCAGTAGCTTCAATCATTTCTGGACGTTTTTCAATGGCAAAAATCATTGAATATTGTAAATGCACAAACAGTAATTTCTCCGCATTGCAAGGTGCAATTCTGAAATTTTTTACTTTTTCCTGCTCCTCTTAGCATGATAAAGAAGATTCAAAGAGAGTGAGATGCCAGCTCCTTTCATTCAGTCAGTAGCTTCAATCATTTCTGGTATATGAATAACATGATGTTTTTCAATCGCAAAAATCAATGAATATTGTAAATGCACAAACAGTAATTTCTCCGCATTGCAAGGTGCAATTCTGAAATTTTTTGCTTTTTCCTGCTCCTCTTAGCATGATAAAGAAGATTCAAAGAGAGTGAGATGCCAGCTCCTTTCATTCAGTCAGTAGCTTCAATCATTTCTGGACGTTTTTCAATGGCAAAAATCAATGAATATTGTAAATGCACAAACAGTAATTTCTCCGCATTGCAAGGTGCAATTCTGAAATTTTTTGCTTTTTCCTGCTCCTCTAAGCATGATAAAGAAGATTCAAAGAGAGTGAGATGCCAGATCCTTTCCTTCAGTCAGTAGCTTCAATCATTTCTGGTATATGAATAACATGATGTTTTTCAATGGCAAAAATCAATGAATTTTGTAAATGCACAAACAGTAATTTCTCCGCATTGCAAGGTGCAATTCTGAAATTTTTTACTTTTTCCTGCTCCTCTTAGCATGATAAAGAAGATTCAAAGAGAGTGAGATGCCAGCTCCTTTCATTCAGTCAGTAGCTTCAATCATTTCTGGACGTTTTTCAATGGCAAAAATCAATGAATATTGTAAATGCACAAACAGTAATTTCTCCGCATTGCAAGGCGCAATTCTGAAATTTTTTGCTTTTTCCTGCTCCTCTTAGCATGATAAAGAAGATTCAAAGAGAGTGAGATGCCAGCTCCTTTCATTCAGTCAGTAGCTTCAATCATTTCTGGACATTTTTCAATGGCAAAAATCAATGAATATTGTAAATGCACAAACAGTAATTTCTCCGCATTGCAAGGTGCAATTCTGAAATTTTTTGCTTTTTCCTGCTCCTCTTAGCATGATAAAGAAGATTCAAAGAGAGTGAGATGCCAGCTCCTTTCATTCAGTCAGTAGCTTCAATCATTTCTGGACGTTTTTCAATGGCAAAAATCAATGAATATTGTAAATGCACAAACAGTAATTTCTCCGCATTGCAAGGTGCAAATCTGAAATTTTTTGCTTTTTCCTGCTCCTCTTAGCATGATAAAGAAGATTCAAAGAGAGTGAGATGCCAGCTCCTTTCATTCAGTCAGTACCTTCAATCATTTCTGGACGTTTTTCAATGGCAAAAATCAATGAATATTGTAAATGCACAAACAGTAATTTCTCCGCATTGCAAGGTGCAATTCTGAAATTTTTTGCTTTTTCCTGCTCCTCTTAGCATGATAAAGAAGATTCAAAGAGAGTGAGATGCCAGCTCCTTTCATTCAGTCAGTAGCTTCAATCATTTCTGGACGTTTTTCAATGGCAAAAATCAATGAATATTGTAAATGCACAAACTGTAATTTCTCCGCATTGCAAGGTGCAATTCTGAAATTTTTTGCTTTTTCCTGCTCCTCTTAGCATGATAAAGAAGATTCAAAGAGAGTGAGATGCCAGCTCCTTTCATTCAGTCAGTAGCTTCAATCATTTCTGGTATATGAATAACATGATGTTTTTCAATAGCAAAAATCAATGAATATTGTAAATGCACAAACAGTAATTTCTCCGCATTGCAAGGTGCAATTCTGAAATTTTTTGCTTTTTCCTGCTCCTCTTAGCATGATAAAGAAGATTCAAAGAGAGTGAGATGCCAGCTCCTTTCATTCAGTCAGTAGCTTCAATCATTTCTGGATGTTTTTCAATGGCAAAAATCAATGAATATTGTAAATGCACAAACAGTAATTTCTCCGCATTGCAAGGTGCAATTCTGAAATTTTTTACTTTTTCCTGCTCCTCTTAGCATGATAAAGAAGATTCAAAGAGAGTGAGATGCCAGCTCCTTTCATTCAGTCAGTAGCTTCAATCATTTCTGGTATATGAATAACATGATGTTTTTCAATCGCAAAAATCAATGAATATTGTAAATGCACAAACAGTAATTTCTCCGCATTGCAAGGTGCAATTCTGAAATTTTTTGCTTTTTCCTGCTCCTCTTAGCATGATAAAGAAGATTCAAAGAGAGTGAGATGCCAGCTCCTTTCATTCAGTCAGTAGCTTCAATCATTTCTGGACGTTTTTCAATGGCAAAAATCAATGAATATTGTAAATGCACAAACAGTAATTTCTCCGCATTGCAAGGTGCAATTCTGAAATTTTTTGCTTTTTCCTGCTCCTCTAAGCATGATAAAGAAGATTCAAAGAGAGTGAGATGCCAGATCCTTTCCTTCAGTCAGTAGCTTCAATCATTTCTGGTATATGAATAACATGATGTTTTTCAATTGCAAAAATCAATGAATTTTGTAAATGCACAAACAGTAATTTCTCCGCATTGCAAGGCGCAATTCTGAAATTTTTTGCTTTTTCCTGCTCCTCTTAGCATGATAAAGAAGATTCAAAGAGAGTGAGATGCCAGCTCCTTTCATTCAGTCAGTAGCTTCAATCATTTCTGGACATTTTTCAATGGCAAAAATCAATGAATATTGTAAATGCACAAACAGTAATTTCTCCGCATTGCAAGGTGCAATTCTGAAATTTTTTGCTTTTTCCTGCTCCTCTTAGCATGATAAAAAAGATTCAAAGAGAGTGAGATGCCAGCTCCTTTCATTCAGTCAGTACCTTCAATCATTTCTGGACGTTTTTCAATGGCAAAAATCAATGAATATTGTAAATGCACAAACAGTAATTTCTCCGCATTGCAAGGTGCAATTCTGAAATTTTTTGCTTTTTCCTGCTCCTCTTAGCATGATAAAGAAGATTCAAAGAGAGTGAGATGCCAGCTCCTTTCATTCAGTCAGTACCTTCAATCATTTCTGGACGTTTTTCAATGGCAAAAATCAATGAATATTGTAAATGCACAAACAGTAATTTCTCCGCAATGCAAGGTGCAATTCTGAAATTTTTTGCTTTTTCCTGCTCCTCTTAGCATGATAAAGAAGATTCAAAGAGAGTGAGATGCCAGCTCCTTTCATTCAGTCAGTAGCTTCAATCATTTCTGGACGTTTTTCAATGGCAAAAATCAATGAATATTGTAAATGCACAAACTGTAATTTCTCCGCATTGCAAGGTGCAATTCTGAAATTTTTTGCTTTTTCCTGCTCCTCTTAGCATGATAAAGAAGATTCAAAGAGAGTGAGATGCCAGCTCCTTTCATTCAGTCAGTAGCTTCAATCATTTCTGGTATATGAATAACATGATGTTTTTCAATCGCAAAAATCAATGAATATTGTAAATGCACAAACAGTAATTTCTCCGCATTGCAAGGTGCAATTCTGAAATTTTTTGCTTTTTCCTGCTCCTCTTAGCATGATAAAGAAGATTCAAAGAGAGTGAGATGCCAGCTCCTTTCCTTCAGTCAGTAGCTTCAATCATTTCTGGTATTTGAATAACATGATGTTTTTCAATGGCAAAAATCAATGAATTTTGTAAATGCACAAACAGTAATTTCTCCGCATTGCAAGGCGCAATTCTGAAATTTTTTGCTTTTTCCTGCTCCTCTTAGCATGATAAAGAAGATTCAAAGAGAGTGAGATGCCAGCTCCTTTCATTCAGTCAGTAGCTTCAATCATTTCTGGACATTTTTCAATGGCAAAAGTCAATGAATATTGTAAATGCACAAACAGTAATTTCTCCGCATTGCAAGGTGCAATTCTGAAATTTTTTGCTTTTTCCTGCTCCTCTAAGCATGATAAAGAAGATTCAAAGAGAGTGAGATGCCAGATCCTTTCCTTCAGTCAGTAGCTTCAATCATTTCTGGTATATGAATAACATGATGTTTTTCAATGGCAAAAATCAATGAATTTTGTAAATGCACAAACAGTAATTTCTCCGCATTGCAAGGCGCAATTCTGAAATTTTTTGCTTTTTCCTGCTCCTCTTAGCATGATAAAGAAGATTCAAAGAGAGTGAGATGCCAGCTCCTTTCATTCAGTCAGTAGCTTCATTCATTTCTGGACATTTTTCAATGGCAAAAATCAATGAATATTGTAAATGCACAAACAGTAATTTCTCCGCATTGCAAGGTGCAATTCTGAAATTTTTTGCTTTTTCCTGCTCCTCTTAGCATGATAAAGAAGATTCAAAGAGAGTGAGATGCCAGCTCCTTTCATTCAGTCAGTAGCTTCAATCATTTCTGGACGTTTTTCAATGGCAAAAATCAATGAATATTGTAAATGCACAAACAGTAATTTCTCCGCATTGCAAGGTGCAATTCTGAAATTTTTTGCTTTTTCCTGCTCCTCTTAGCATGATAAAGAAGATTCAAAGAGAGTGAGATGCCAGCTCCTTTCATTCAGTCAGTACCTTCAATCATTTCTGGACGTTTTTCAATGGCAAAAATCAATGAATATTGTAAATGCACAAACAGTAATTTCTCCGCATTGCAAGGTGCAATTTTGAAATTTTTTGCTTTTTCCTGCTCCTCTTAGCATGATAAAGAAGATTCAAAGAGAGTGAGATGCCAGCTCCTTTCATTCAGTCAGTAGCTTCAATCATTTCTGGACGTTTTTCAATGGCAAAAATCAATGAATATTGTAAATGCACAAACTGTAATTTCTCCGCATTGCAAGGTGCAATTCTGAAATTTTTTGCTTTTTCCTGCTCCTCTTAGCATGATAAAGAAGATTCAAAGAGAGTGAGATGCCAGCTCCTTTCATTCAGTCAGTAGCTTCAATCATTTCTGGTATATGAATAACATGATGTTTTTCAATAGCAAAAATCAATGAATATTGTAAATGCACAAACAGTAATTTCTCCGCATTGCAAGGTGCAATTCTGAAATTTTTTGCTTTTTCCTGCTCCTCTTAGCATGATAAAGAAGATTCAAAGAGAGTGAGATGCCAGCTCCTTTCATTCAGTCAGTAGCTTCAATCATTTCTGGATGTTTTTCAATGGCAAAAATCAATGAATATTGTAAATGCACAAACAGTAATTTCTCCGCATTGCAAGGTGCAATTCTGAAATTTTTTACTTTTTCCTGCTCCTCTTAGCATGATAAAGAAGATTCAAAGAGAGTGAGATGCCAGCTCCTTTCATTCAGTCAGTAGCTTCAATCATTTCTGGTATATGAATAACATGATGTTTTTCAATGGCAAAAATCAATGAATATTGTAAATGCACAAACAGTAATTTCTCCGCATTGCAAGGTGCAATTCTGAAATTTTTTGCTTTTTCCTGCTCCTCTAAGCATGATAAAGAAGATTCAAAGAGAGTGAGATGCCAGATCCTTTCCTTCAGTCAGTAGCTTCAATCATTTCTGGTATATGAATAACATGATGTTTTTCAATTGCAAAAATCAATGAATTTTGTAAATGCACAAACAGTAATTTCTCCGCATTGCAAGGCGCAATTCTGAAATTTTTTGCTTTTTCCTGCTCCTCTTAGCATGATAAAGAAGATTCAAAGAGAGTGAGATGCCAGCTCCTTTCATTCAGTCAGTAGCTTCAATCATTTCTGGACATTTTTCAATGGCAAAAATCAATGAATATTGTAAATGCACAAACAGTAATTTCTCCGCATTACAAGGTGCAATTCTGAAATTTTTTGCTTTTTCCTGCTCCTCTTAGCATGATAAAGAAGATTCAAAGAGAGTGAGATGCCAGCTCCTTTCATTCAGTCAGTAGCTTCAATCATTTCTGGACGTTTTTCAATGGCAAAAATCAATGAATATTGTAAATGCACAAACAGTAATTTCTCCGCATTGCAAGGTGCAATTCTGAAATTTTTTGCTTTTTCCTGCTCCTCTTAGCATGATAAAGAAGATTCAAAGAGAGTGAGATGCCAGCTCCTTTCATTCAGTCAGTAGCTTCAATCATTTCTGGACGTTTTTCAATGGCAAAAATCAATGAATATTGTAAATGCACAAACTGTAATTTCTCCGCATTGCAAGGTGCAATTCTGAAATTTTTTGCTTTTTCCTGCTCCTCTTAGCATGATAAAGAAGATTCAAAGAGAGTGAGATGCCAGCTCCTTTCATTCAGTCAGTAGCTTCAATCATTTCTGGACGTTTTTCAATGGCAAAAATCAACGAATATTGTAAATGCACAAACAGTAATTTCTCCGCATTGCAAGGTGCAATTCTGAAATTTTTTGCTTTTTCCTGCTCCTCTTAGCATGATAAAGAAGATTCAAAGAGAGCGAGATGCCAGCTCCTTTCATTCAGTCAGTAGCTTCAATCATTTCTGGACGTTTTTCAATGGCAAAAATCAATGAATATTGTAAATGCACAAACTGTAATTTCTCCGCATTGCAAGGTGCAATTCTGAAATTTTTTGCTTTTTCCTGCTCCTCTTAGCATGATAAAGAAGATTCAAAGAGAGTGAGATGCCAGCTCCTTTCATTCAGTCAGTAGCTTCAATCATTTCTGGACGTTTTTCAATGGCAAAAATCAATGAATATTGTAAATGCACAAACAGTAAATTCTCCGCATTGCAAGGTGCAATTCTGAAATTTTTTGCTTTTTCCTGCTCCTCTTAGCATGATAAAGAAGATTCAAAGAGAGTGAGATGCCAGCTCCTTTCCTTCAGTCAGTAGCTTCAATCATTTCTGGTATATGAATAACATGATGTTTTTCAATGGCAAAAATCAATGAATTTTGTAAATGCACAAACAGTAATTTCTCCGCATTGCAAGGCGCAATTCTGAAATTTTTTGCTTTTTCCTGCTCCTCTTAGCATGATAAAGAAGATTCAAAGAGAGTGAGATGCCAGCTCCTTTCATTCAGTCAGTAGCTTCAATCATTTCTGGACATTTTTCAATGGCAAAAATCAATGAATATTGTAAATGCACAAACAGTAATTTCTCCGCATTGCAAGGTGCAATTCTGAAATTTTTTGCTTTTTCCTGCTCCTCTTAGCATGATAAAGAAGATTCAAAGAGAGTGAGATGCCAGCTCCTTTCATTCAGTCAGTAGCTTCAATCATTTCTGGACGTTTTTCAATGGCAAAAATCAATGAATATTGTAAATGCACAAACAGTAATTTCTCCGCATTGCAAGGTGCAATTCTGAAATTTTTTGCTTTTTCCTGCTCCTCTTAGCATGATAAAGAAGATTCAAAGAGAGTGAGGTGCCAGCTCCTTTCATTCAGTCAGGAGCTTCAAACATTTCTGGTATATGAATAACATGTTTTTCAATGGCAAAAATCAATGAATATTGTAAATGCACAAACAGTAAATTCTCCGCATTGCAAGGTGCAATTCTGAAATTTTTTGCTTTTTCCTGCTCCTCTTAGCATGATAAAGAAGATTCAAAGAGAGTGAGATGCCAGCTCCTTTCATTCAGTCAGTAGCTTCAATCATTTCTGGACGTTTTTCAATGGCAAAAATCAATGAATATTGTAAATGCACAAACTGTAATTTCTCCGCATTGCAAGGTGCAATTCTGAAATTTTTTGCTTTTTCCTGCTCCTCTTAGCATGATAAAGAAGATTCAAAGAGAGTGAGATGCCAGCTCCTTTCATTCAGTCAGTAGCTTCAATCATTTCTGGACGTTTTTCAATGGCAAAAATCAACGAATATTGTAAATGCACAAACAGTAATTTCTCCGCATTGCAAGGTGCAATTCTGAAATTTTTTGCTTTTTCCTGCTCCTCTTAGCATGATAAAGAAGATTCAAAGAGAGTGAGATGCCAGCTCCTTTCATTCAGTCAGTAGCTTCAATCATTTCTGGACGTTTTTCAATGGCAAAAATCAATGAATATTGTAAATGCACAAACTGTAATTTCTCCGCATTGCAAGGTGCAATTCTGAAATTTTTTGCTTTTTCCTGCTCCACTTAGCATGATAAAGAAGATTCAAAGAGAGTGAGATGCCAGCTCCTTTCATTCAGTCAGTAGCTTCAATCATTTCTGGACGTTTTTCAATGGCAAAAATCAATGAATATTGTAAATGCACAAACAGTAATTTCTCCGCATTGCAAGGTGCAATTCTGAAATTTTTTGATTTTTCCTGCTCCTCTTAGCATGATAAAGAAGATTCAAAGAGAGTGAGATGCCAGCTCCTTTCATTCAGTCAGTAGCTTCAAACATTTCTGGTATATGAATAACATGATGTTTTTCAATGGCAAAAATCAATGAATATTGTAAATGCACAAACAGTAATTTCTCCGCATTGCAAGGTGCAAGTCTGAAATTTTTTGCTTTTTTCTGCTCCTCTTAGCATGATAAAGAAGATTCAAAGAGAGTGAGATGCCAGCTCCTTTCATTCAGTCAGTAGCTTCAAACATTTCTGGTATATGAATAACATGATGTTTTTCAATGGCAAAAATCAATGAATATTGTAAATGCACAAACAGTAATTTCTCCGCATTGCAAGGTGCAAGTCTGAAATTTTTTGCTTTTTCCTGCTCCTCTTAGCATGATAAAGAAGATTCAAAGAGAGTGAGATGCCAGCTACTTTCATTCAGTCAGTAGCTTCAATCATTTCTGGACGTTTTTCAATGGTAAAAATCAATGAATATTGTAAATGCACAAACAGTAATTTCTCCACATTGCAAGGTGCAATTCTGAAATTTTTTGCTTTTTCATGCTCCTCTTAGCATGATAAAGAAGATTCAAAGAGATTGAGATGCCAGCTCCTTTCATTCAGTCAGTAGCTTCAAACATTTCTGGTATATGAATAACATTATGTTTTTCAATGGCAAAAATCAATGAATATTGTAAATGCACAAACAGTAATTTCTCCGCATTGCAAGGTGCAATTCTGAAATTTTTTGCTTTTTCCTGCTCCTCTTAGCATGATAAAGAAGATTCAAAGAGAGTGAGATGCCAGCTCCTTTCATTCAGTCAGTAGCTTCAAACATTTCTGGTATATGAATAACATGATGTTTTTCAATGGCAAAAATCAATGAATATTGTAAATGCACAAGCAGTAATTTCTCCGCATTGCAAGGTGCAATTCTGAAATTTTTTGCTTTTTCCTGCTCCTCTTAGCATGATAAAGAAGATTCAAAGAGAGTGAGATGCCAGCTCCTTTCATTCAGTCAGTAGCTTCAATCATTTCTGGACGTTTTTCAATGGCAAAAATCAACGAATATTGTAAATGCACAAACAGTAATTTCTCCGCATTGCAAGGTGCAATTCTGAAATTTTTTGCTTTTTCCTGCTCCTCTTAGCATGATAAAGAAGATTCAAAGAGAGTGAGATGCCAGCTTCTTTCATTCAGTCAGTAGCTTCAATCATTTCTGGACGTTTTTCAATGGCAAAAATCAATGAATATTGTAAATGCACAAACTGTAATTTCTCCGCATTGCAAGGTGCAATTCTGAAATTTTTTGCTTTTTCCTGCTCCTCTTAGCATGATAAAGAAGATTCAAAGAGAGTGAGATGCCAGCTCCTTTCATTCAGTCAGTAGCTTCAATCATTTCTGGACGTTTTTCAATGGCAAAAATCAATGAATATTGTAAATGCACAAACAGTAAATTCTCCGCATTGCAAGGTGCAATTCTGAAATTTTTTGCTTTTTCCTGCTCCTCTTAGCATGATAAAGAAGATTCAAAGAGAGTGAGATGCCAGCTCCTTTCCTTCAGTCAGTAGCTTCAATCATTTCTGGTATATGAATAACATGATGTTTTTCAATGGCAAAAATCAATGAATTTTGTAAATGCACAAACAGTAATTTCTCCGCATTGCAAGGCGCAATTCTGAAATTTTTTGCTTTTTCCTGCTCCTCTTAGCATGATAAAGAAGATTCAAAGAGAGTGAGATGCCAGCTCCTTTCATTCAGTCAGTAGCTTCAATCATTTCTGGACATTTTTCAATGGCAAAAATCAATGAATATTGTAAATGCACAAACAGTAATTTCTCCGCATTGCAAGGTGCAATTCTGAAATTTTTTGCTTTTTCCTGCTCCTCTTAGCATGATAAAGAAGATTCAAAGAGAATGAGATGCCAGCTCCTTTCATTCAGTCAGTAGCTTCAATCATTTCTGGACGTTTTTCAATGGCAAAAATCAATGAATATTGTAAATGCACAAACAGTAATTTCTCCGCATTGCAAGGTGCAATTCTGAAATTTTTTGCTTTTTCCTGCTCCTCTTAGCATGATAAAGAAGATTCAAAGAGAGTGAGGTGCCAGCTCCTTTCATTCAGTCAGGAGCTTCAAACACTTCTGGTATATGAATAACATGTTTTTCAATGGCAAAAATCAATGAATATTGTAAATGCACAAACAGTAAATTCTCCGCATTGCAAGGTGCAATTCTGAAATTTTTTGCTTTTTCCTGCTCCTCTTAGCATGATAAAGAAGATTCAAAGAGAGTGAGATGCCAGCTCCTTTCATTCAGTCAGTAGCTTCAATCATTTCTGGACGTTTTTCAATGGCAAAAATCAATGAATATTGTAAATGCACAAACTGCAATTTCTCCGCATTGCAAGGTGCAATTCTGAAATTTTTTGCTTTTTCCTGCTCCTCTTAGCATGATAAAGAAGATTCAAAGAGAGTGAGATGCCAGCTCCTTTCATTCAGTCAGTAGCTTCAATCATTTCTGGACGTTTTTCAATGGCAAAAATCAACGAATATTGTAAATGCACAAACAGTAATTTCTCCGCATTGCAAGGTGCAATTCTGAAATTTTTTGCTTTTTCCTGCTCCTCTTAGCATGATAAAGAAGATTCAAAGAGAGTGAGATGCCAGCTCCTTTCATTCAGTCAGTAGCTTCAATCATTTCTGGACGTTTTTCAATGGCAAAAATCAATGAATATTGTAAATGCACAAACAGTAATTTCTCCGCATTGCAAGGTGCAAGTCTGAAATTTTTTGCTTTTTCCTGCTCCTCTTAGCATGATAAAGAAGATTCAAAGAGAGTGAGATGCCAGCTACTTTCATTCAGTCAGTAGCTTCAATCATTTCTGGACGTTTTTCAATGGTAAAAATCAATGAATATTGTAAATGCACAAACAGTAATTTCTCCACATTGCAAGGTGCAATTCTGAAATTTTTTGCTTTTTCATGCTCCTCTTAGCATGATAAAGAAGATTCAAAGAGATTGAGATGCCAGCTCCTTTCATTCAGTCAGTAGCTTCAAACATTTCTGGTATATGAATAACATTATGTTTTTCAATGGCAAAAATCAATGAATATTGTAAATGCACAAACAGTAATTTCTCCGCATTGCAAGGTGCAATTCTGAAATTTTTTGCTTTTTCCTGCTCCTCTTAGCATGATAAAGAAGATTCAAAGAGAGTGAGATGCCAGCTCCTTTCATTCAGTCAGTAGCTTCAAACATTTCTGGTATATGAATAACATGATGTTTTTCAATGGCAAAAATCAATGAATATTGTAAATGCACAAGCAGTAATTTCTCCGCATTGCAAGGTGCAATTCTGAAATTTTTTGCTTTTTCCTGCTCCTCTTAGCATGATAAAGAAGATTCAAAGAGAGTGAGATGCCAGCTCCTTTCATTCAGTCAGTAGCTTCAATCATTTCTGGACGTTTTTCAATGGCAAAAATCAACGAATATTGTAAATGCACAAACAGTAATTTCTCCGCATTGCAAGGTGCAATTCTGAAATTTTTTGCTTTTTCCTGCTCCTCTTAGCATGATAAAGAAGATTCAAAGAGAGTGAGATGCCAGCTTCTTTCATTCAGTCAGTAGCTTCAATCATTTCTGGACGTTTTTCAATGGCAAAAATCAATGAATATTGTAAATGCACAAACTGTAATTTCTCCGCATTGCAAGGTGCAATTCTGAAATTTTTTGCTTTTTCCTGCTCCTCTTAGCATGATAAAGAAGATTCAAAGAGAGTGAGATGCCAGCTCCTTTCATTCAGTCAGTAGCTTCAATCATTTCTGGACGTTTTTCAATGGCAAAAATCAATGAATATTGTAAATGCACAAACAGTAAATTCTCCGCATTGCAAGGTGCAATTCTGAAATTTTTTGCTTTTTCCTGCTCCTCTTAGCATGATAAAGAAGATTCAAAGAGAGTGAGATGCCAGCTCCTTTCCTTCAGTCAGTAGCTTCAATCATTTCTGGTATATGAATAACATGATGTTTTTCAATGGCAAAAATCAATGAATTTTGTAAATGCACAAACAGTAATTTCTCCGCATTGCAAGGCGCAATTCTGAAATTTTTTGCTTTTTCCTGCTCCTCTTAGCATGATAAAGAAGATTCAAAGAGAGTGAGATGCCAGCTCCTTTCATTCAGTCAGTAGCTTCAATCATTTCTGGACATTTTTCAATGGCAAAAATCAATGAATATTGTAAATGCACAAACAGTAATTTCTCCGCATTGCAAGGTGCAATTCTGAAATTTTTTGCTTTTTCCTGCTCCTCTTAGCATGATAAAGAAGATTCAAAGAGAGTGAGATGCCAGCTCCTTTCATTCAGTCAGTAGCTTCAATCATTTCTGGACGTTTTTCAATGGCAAAAATCAATGAATATTGTAAATGCACAAACAGTAATTTCTCCGCATTGCAAGGTGCAATTCTGAAATTTTTTGCTTTTTCCTGCTCCTCTTAGCATGATAAAGAAGATTCAAAGAGAGTGAGGTGCCAGCTCCTTTCATTCAGTCAGGAGCTTCAAACACTTCTGGTATATGAATAACATGTTTTTCAATGGCAAAAATCAATGAATATTGTAAATGCACAAACAGTAAATTCTCCGCATTGCAAGGTGCAATTCTGAAGTTTTTTGCTTTTTCCTGCTCCTCTTAGCATGATAAAGAAGATTCAAAGAGAGTGAGATGCCAGCTCCTTTCATTCAGTCAGTAGCTTCAATCATTTCTGGACGTTTTTCAATGGCAAAAATCAATGAATATTGTAAATGCACAAACTGCAATTTCTCCGCATTGCAAGGTGCAATTCTGAAATTTTTTGCTTTTTCCTGCTCCTCTTAGCATGATAAAGAAGATTCAAAGAGAGTGAGATGCCAGCTCCTTTCATTCAGTCAGTAGCTTCAATCATTTCTGGACGTTTTTCAATGGCAAAAATCAACGAATATTGTAAATGCACAAACAGTAATTTCTCCGCATTGCAAGGTGCAATTCTGAAATTTTTTGCTTTTTCCTGCTCCTCTTAGCATGATAAAGAAGATTCAAAGAGAGTGAGATGCCAGCTCCTTTCATTCAGTCAGTAGCTTCAATCATTTCTGGACGTTTTTCAATGGCAAAAATCAATGAATATTGTAAATGCACAAACTGTAATTTCTCCGCATTGCAAGGTGCAATTCTGAAATTTTTTGCTTTTTCCTGCTCCACTTAGCATGATAAAGAAGATTCAAAGAGAGTGAGATGCCAGCTCCTTTCATTCAGTCAGTAGCTTCAATCATTTCTGGACGTTTTTCAATGGCAAAAATCAATGAATATTGTAAATGCACAAACAGTAATTTCTCCGCATTGCAAGTTGCAATTCTGAAACTTTTTGCTTTTTCCTGCTCCTCTTAGCATGATAAAGAAGATTCAAAGAGAGTGAGATGCCAGCTCCTTTCATTCAGTCAGTACCTTCAATCATTTCTGGACGTTTTTCAATGGCAAAAATCAATGAATATTGTAAATGCACAAACAGTAATTTCTCCGCATTGCAAGGTGCAATTCTGAAATTTTTTGCTTTTTCCTGCTCCTCTTAGCATGATAAAGAAGATTCAAAGAGAGTGAGATGCCAGCTCCTTTCATTCAGTCAGTAGCTTCAAACATTTCTGGTATATGAATAACATGATGTTTTTCAATGGCAAAAATCAATGAATATTGTAAATGCACAAACAGTAATTTCTCCGCATTGCAAGGTGCAAGTCTGAAATTTTTTGCTTTTTTCTGCTCCTCTTAGCATGATAAAGAAGATTCAAAGAGAGTGAGATGCCAGCTCCTTTCATTCAGTCAGTAGCTTCAAACATTTCTGGTATATGAATAACATGATGTTTTTCAATGGCAAAAATCAATGAATATTGTAAATGCACAAACAGTAATTTCTCCGCATTGCAAGGTGCAATTCTGAAATTTTTTGCTTTTTCCTGCTCCTCTTAGCATGATAAAGAAGATTCAGAGAGAGTGAGATGCCAGCTCCTTTCACTCAGTCAGTAGCTTCAAACATTTCTGGTATATGAATAACATGATGTTTTTCAATGGCAAAAATCAATGAATATTGTAAATGCACAAACAGTAATTTCTCCGCATTGCAAGGTGCAAGTCTGAAATTTTTTGCTTTTTCCTGCTCCTCTTAGCATGATAAAGAAGATTCAAAGAGAGTGAGATGCCAGCTACTTTCATTCAGTCAGTAGCTTCAATCATTTCTGGACGTTTTTCAATGGTAAAAATCAATGAATATTGTAAATGCACAAACAGTAATTTCTCCACATTGCAAGGTGCAATTCTGAAATTTTTTGCTTTTTCCTGCTCCTCTTAGCATGATAAAGAAGATTCAAAGAGAGTGAGATGCCAGCTCCTCTCATTCAGTCAGTAGCTTCAAACATTTCTGGTATATGAATAACATGATGTTTTTCAATGGCAAAAATCAATGAATATTGTAAATGCACAAACAGTAATTTCTCCGCATTGCAAGGTGCAATTCTGAAATTTTTTGCTTTTTCCTGCTCCTCTTAGCATGATAAAGAAGATTCAAAGAGAGTGAGATGCCAGCTCCTTTCATTCAGTCAGTAGCTTCAATCATTTCTGGATGTTTTTCAATGGCAAAAATCAATGAATATTGTAAATGCACAAACAGTAATTTCTCCGCATTGCAAGGTGCAATTCTGAAATTTTTTCCTTTTTCCTGCTCCTCTTAGCATGATAAAGAAGATTCAAAGAGAGTGAGATGCCAGTTCCTTTCATTCAGTCAGTAGCTTCAATCATTTCTGGACGTTTTTCAATGGCAAAAATCAATGAATATTGTAAATGCACAAACAGTAATTTCTCCGCATTGCAAGGTGCAATTCTGAAATTTTTTGCTTTTTCCTGCTCCTCTTAGCATGATAAAGAAGATTCAAAGAGAGTGAGATGCCAGCTCCTTTCATTCAGTCAGTACCTTCAATCATTTCTGGACGTTTTTCAATGGCAAAAATCAATGAATATTGTAAATGCACAAACAGTAATTTCTCCGCATTGCAAGGTGCAATTCTGAAATTTTTTGCTTTTTCCCGCTCCTCTTAGCATGATAAAGAAGATTCAAAGAGATTGAGGTGCCAGCTCCTTTCATTCAGTCAGTAGCTTCAAACATTTCTGGTATATGAATAACATGATGTTTTTCAATGGCAAAAATCAATGAATATTGTAAATGCACAAACAGTAATTTTTCCGCATTGCAAGGTGCAATTCTGAAATTTTTTGCTTTTTCCTGCTCCTCTTAGCATGATAAAGAAGATTCAAAGAGAGTGAGATGCCAGCTCCTTTCATTCAGTCAGTAGCTTCAATCATTTCTGGACGTTTTTCAATGGCAAAAATCAATGAATATTGTAAATGCACAAACAGTAATTTCTCCGCATTGCAAGGTGCAATTCTGAAATTTTTTGCTTTTTCCTGCTCCTCTTAGCATGATAAAGAAGATTCAAAGAGAGTGAGATGCCAGCTCCTTTCATTCAGTCAGTAGCTTCAATCATTTCTGGACGTTTTTCAATGGCAAAAATCAATGAATATTGTAAATGCACAAACAGTAATTTCTCCGCATTGCAAGGTGCAATTCTGAAATTTTTTGCTTTTTCCTGCTCCTCTTAGCATGATAAAGAAGATTCAAAGAGAGTGAGATGCCAGCTCCTTTCATTCAGTCAGTAGCTTCAAACATTTCTGGTATATGAATAACATGATGTTTTTCAATGGCAAAAATCAATGAATATTGTAAATGCACAAACAGTAATTTCTCCGCATTGCAAGGTGCAAGTCTGAAATTTTTTGCTTTTTCCTGCTCCTCTTAGCATGATAAAGAAGATTCAAAGAGAGTGAGATGCCAGCTACTTTCATTCAGTCAGTAGCTTCAATCATTTCTGGACGTTTTTCAATGGTAAAAATCAATGAATATTGTAAATGCACAAACAGTAATTTCTCCACATTGCAAGGTGCAATTCTAAAATTTTTTGCTTTTTCCTGCTCCTCTTAGCATGATAAAGAAGATTCAAAGAGAGTGAGATGCCAGCTCCTTTCATTCAGTCAGTAGCTTCAAACATTTCTGGTATATGAATAACATGATGTTTTTCAATGGCAAAAATCAATGAATATTGTAAATGCACAAACAGTAATTTCTCCGCATTGCAAGGTGCAATTCTGAAATTTTTTGCTTTTTCCTGCTCCTCTTAGCATGATTCAAAGAGAGTGAGATGCCAGCTCCTTTCATTCAGTCAGTAGCTTCAATCATTTCTGGACGTTTTTCAATGGCAAAAATCAATGAATATTGTAAATGCACAAACAGTAATTTCTCCGCATTGCAAGGTGCAATTCTGAAATTTTTTGCTTTTTCCTGCTCCTCTTAGCATGATAAAGAAGATTCAAAGAGAGTGAGATGTCAGCTCCTTTCATTCAGTCAGTAGCTTCAAACATTTCTGGTATATGAATAACATGATGTTTTTCAATGGCAAAAATCAATGAATATTGTAAATGCACAAACAGTAATTTCTCCGCATTGCAAGGTGCAATTCTGAAATTTTTTGCTTTTTCCTGCTCCTCTTAGCATGATAAAGAAGATTCAGAGAGAGTGAGATGCCAGCTCCTTTCATTCAGTCAGTAGCTTCAAACATTTCTGGTATATGAATAACATGATGTTTTTCAATGGCAAAAATCAATGAATATTGTAAATGCGCAAACAGTAATTTCTCCGCATTGCAAGGTGCAAGTCTGAAATTTTTTGCTTTTTCCTGCTCCTCTTAGCATGATAAAGAAGATTCAAAGAGAGTGAGATGCCAGCTACTTTCATTCAGTCAGTAGCTTCAATCATTTCTGGACGTTTTTCAATGGTAAAAATCAATGAATATTGTAAATGCACAAACAGTAATTTCTCCACATTGCAAGGTGCAATTCTGAAATTTTTTGCTTTTTCCTGCTCCTCTTAGCATGATAAAGAAGATTCAAAGAGAGTGAGATGCCAGCTCCTTTCATTCAGTCAGTAGCTTCAAACATTTCTGGTATATGAATAACATGATGTTTTTCAATGGCAAAAATCAATGAATATTGTAAATGCACAAACAGTAATTTCTCCGCATTGCAAGGTGCAATTCTGAAATTTTTTGCTTTTTCCTGCTCCTCTTAGCATGATAAAGAAGATTCAAAGAGAGTGAGATGCCAGCTCCTTTCATTCAGTCAGTAGCTTCAATCATTTCTGGATGTTTTTCAATGGCAAAAATCAATGAATATTGTAAATGCACAAACAGTAATTTCTCCGCATTGCAAGGTGCAATTCTGAAATTTTTTCCTTTTTCCTGCTCCTCTTAGCATGATAAAGAAGATTCAAAGAGAGTGAGATGCCAGCTCCTTTCATTCAGTCAGTAGCTTCAATCATTTCTGGACGTTTTTCAATGGCAAAAATCAATGAATATTGTAAATGCACAAACAGTAATTTCTCCGCATTGCAAGGTGCAATTCTGAAATTTTTTGCTTTTTCCTGCTCCTCTTAGCATGATAAAGAAGATTCAAAGAGAGTGAGATGCCAGCTCCTTTCATTCAGTCAGTACCTTCAATCATTTCTGGACGTTTTTCAATGGCAAAAATCAATGAATATTGTAAATGCACAAACAGTAATTTCTCCGCATTGCAAGGTGCAATTCTGAAATTTTTTGCTTTTTCCCGCTCCTCTTAGCATGATAAAGAAGATTCAAAGAGATTGAGGTGCCAGCTCCTTTCATTCAGTCAGTAGCTTCAAACATTTCTGGTATATGAATAACATGTTTTTCAATGGCAAAAATCAATGAATATTGTAAATGCACAAACAGTAATTTCTCCGCATTGCAAGGTGCAATTCTGAAATTTTTTGCTTTTTCCAGCTCCTCTTAGCATGATAAAGAAGATTCAAAGAGAGTGAGATGCCAGCTCCTTTCATTCAGTCAGTAGCTTCAATCATTTCTGGACGTTTTTCAATGGCAAAAATCAATGAATATTGTAAATGCACAAACAGTAATTTCTCCGCATTGCAAGGTGCAATTCTGAAATTTTTTGCTTTTTCCTGCTCCTCTTAGCATGATAAAGAAGATTCAAAGAGAGTGAGATGCCAGCTCCTTTCATTCAGTCAGTAGCTTCAATCATTTCTGGACGTTTTTCAATGGTAAAAATCAATGAATATTGTAAATGCACAAACAGTAATTTCTCCACATTGCAAGGTGCAATTCTGAAATTTTTTGCTTTTTCCTGCTCCTCTTAGCATGATAAAGAAGATTCAAAGAGAGTGAGATGCCAGCTCCTTTCATTCAGTCAGTAGCTTCAAACATTTCTGGTATATGAATAACATGATGTTTTTCAATGGCAAAAATCAATGAATATTGTAAATGCACAAACAGTAATTTCTCCGCATTGCAAGGTGCAATTCTGAAATTTTTTGCTTTTTCCTGCTCCTCTTAGCATGATAAAGAAGATTCAAAGAGAGTGAGATGCCAGCTCCTTTCATTCAGTCAGTAGCTTCAATCATTTCTGGATGTTTTTCAATGGCAAAAATCAATGAATATTGTAAATGCACAAACAGTAATTTCTCCGCATTGCAAGGTGCAATTCTGAAATTTTTTCCTTTTTCCTGCTCCTCTTAGCATGATAAAGAAGATTCAAAGAGAGTGAGATGCCAGCTCCTTTCATTCAGTCAGTAGCTTCAATCATTTCTGGACGTTTTTCAATGGCAAAAATCAATGAATATTGTAAATGCACAAACAGTAATTTCTCCGCATTGCAAGGTGCAATTCTGAAATTTTTTGCTTTTTCCTGCTCCTCTTAGCATGATAAAGAAGATTCAAAGAGAGTGAGATGCCAGCTCCTTTCATTCAGTCAGTACCTTCAATCATTTCTGGACGTTTTTCAATGGCAAAAATCAATGAATATTGTAAATGCACAAACAGTAATTTCTCCGCATTGCAAGGTGCAATTCTGAAATTTTTTGCTTTTTCCCGCTCCTCTTAGCATGATAAAGAAGATTCAAAGAGATTGAGGTGCCAGCTCCTTTCATTCAGTCAGTAGCTTCAAACATTTCTGGTATATGAATAACATGTTTTTCAATGGCAAAAATCAATGAATATTGTAAATGCACAAACAGTAATTTCTCCGCATTGCAAGGTGCAATTCTGAAATTTTTTGCTTTTTCCAGCTCCTCTTAGCATGATAAAGAAGATTCAAAGAGAGTGAGATGCCAGCTCCTTTCATTCAGTCAGTAGCTTCAATCATTTCTGGACGTTTTTCAATGGCAAAAATCAATGAATATTGTAAATGCACAAACAGTAATTTCTCCGCATTGCAAGGTGCAATTCTGAAATTTTTTGCTTTTTCCTGCTCCTCTTAGCATGATAAAGAAGATTCAAAGAGAGTGAGATGCCAGCTCCTTTCATTCAGTCAGTAGCTTCAATCATTTCTGGACGTTTTTCAATGGCAAAAATCAATGAATATTGTAAATGCACAAACAGTAATTTCTCCGCATTGCAAGGTGCAATTCTGAAATTTTTTGCTTTTTCCTGCTCCTCTTAGCATGATAAAGAAGATTCAAAGAGAGTGAGATGTCAGCTCCTTTCATTCAGTCAGTAGCTTCAAACATTTCTGGTATATGAATAACATGATGTTTTTCAATGGCAAAAATCAATGAATATTGTAAATGCACAAACAGTAATTTCTCCGCATTGCAAGGTGCAATTCTGAAATTTTTTGCTTTTTCCTGCTCCTCTTAGCATGATAAAGAAGATTCAAAGAGAGTGAGATGCCAGCTCCTTTCATTCAGTCAGTAGCTTCAAACATTTCTGGTATATGAATAACATGATGTTTTTCAATGGCAAAAATCAATGAATATTGTAAATGCACAAACAGTAATTTCTCCGCATTGCAAGGTGCAAGTCTGAAATTTTTTGCTTTTTCCTGCTCCTCTTAGCATGATAAAGAAGATTCAAAGAGAGTGAGATGCCAGCTACTTTCATTCAGTCAGTAGCTTCAATCATTTCTGGACGTTTTTCAATGGTAAAAATCAATGAATATTGTAAATGCACAAACAGTAATTTCTCCACATTGCAAGGTGCAATTCTGAAGTTTTTTGCTTTTTCCTGCTCCTCTTAGCATGATAAAGAAGATTCAAAGAGATTGAGATGACAGCTCCTTTCATTCAGTCAGTAGCTTCAAACATTTCTGGTATATGAATAACATGATGTTTTTCAATGGAAAAAATCAATGAATATTGTAAATGCACAAACAGTAATTTCTCCGCATTGCAAGGTGCAATTCTGAAATTTTTTGCTTTTTCCTGCTCCTCTTAGCATGATAAAGAAGATTCAAAGAGAGTGAGATGCCAGCTCCTTTCATTCAGTCAGTAGCTTCAAACATTTCTGGTATATCAATAACATGATGTTTTTCAATGGCAAAAATCAATGAATATTGTAAATGCACAAACAGTAATTTCTCCGCATTGCAAGGTGCAAGTCTGAAATTTTTTGCTTTTTCCTGCTCCTCTTAGCATGATAAAGAAGATTCAAAGAGAGTGAGATGCCAGCTACTTTCATTCAGTCAGTAGCTTCAATCATTTCTGGACGTTTTTCAATGGTAAAAATCAATGAATATTGTAAATGCACAAACAGTAATTTCTCCACATTGCAAGGTGCAATTCTGAAATTTTTTGCTTTTTCCTGCTCCTCTTAGCATGATAAAGAAGAGTCAAAGAGAGTGAGATGCCAGCTCCTTTCATTCAGTCAGTAGCTTCAAACATTTCTGGTATATGAATAACATGATGTTTTTCAATGGCAAAAATCAATGAATATTGTAAATGCACAAACAGTAATTTCTCCGCATTGCAAGGTGCAATTCTGAAATTTTTTGCTTTTTCCCGCTCCTCTTAGCATGATAAAGAAGATTCAAAGAGAGTGAGATGCCAGCTCCTTTCATTCAGTCAGTAGCTTCAATCATTTCTGGTATATGAATAACATGATGTTTTTCAATGGCAAAAATCAATGAATATTGTAAATGCACAAACAGTAATTTCTCCGCATTGCAAGGTGCAATTCTGAAATTTTTTGCTTTTTCCTGCTCCTCTTAGCATGATAAAGAAGATTCAAAGAGAGTGAGATGCCAGCTCCTTTCATTCAGTCAGTAGCTTCAATCATTTCTGGACGTTTTTCAATGGCAAAAATCAATGAATATTGTAAATGCACAAACAGTAATTTCTCCGCATTGCAAGGTGCAATTCTGAAATTTTTTGCTTTTTCCTGCTCCTCTTAGCATGATAAAGAAGATTCAAAGAGAGTGAGATGCCAGCTCCTTTCATTCAGTCAGTAGCTTTAATCATTTCTGGACGTTTTTCAATGGCAAAAATCATTGAATATTGTAAATGCACAATCAGTAATTTCTCCGCATTGCAAGGTGCAATTCTGAAATTTTTTACTTTTTCCTGCTCCTCTTAGCATGATAAAGAAGATTCAAAGAGAGTGAGATGCCAGCTCCTTTCATTCAGTCAGTAGCTTCAATCATTTCTGGTATATGAATAACATGATGTTTTTCAATCGCAAAAATCAATGAATATTGTAAATGCACAAACAGTAATTTCTCCGCATTGCAAGGTGCAATTCTGAAATTTTTTGCTTTTTCCTGCTCCTCTTAGCATGATAAAGAAGATTCAAAGAGAGTGAGATGCCAGCTCCTTTCATTCAGTCAGTAGCTTCAATCATTTCTGGACGTTTTTCAATGGCAAAAACCAATGAATATTGTAAATGCACAAACAGTAATTTCTCCGCATTGCAAGGTGCAATTCTGAAACTTTTTGCTTTTTCCTGCTCCTCTTAGCATGATAAAGAAGATTCAAAGAGAGTGAGATGCCAGATCCTTTCCTTCAGTCAGTAGCTTCAATCATTTCTGGTATATGAATAACATGATGTTTTTCAATGGCAAAAATCAATGAATTTTGTAAATGCACAAACAGTAATTTCTCCGCATTGCAAGGCGCAATTCTGAAATTTTTTGCTTTTTCCTGCTCCTCTTAGCATGATAAAGAAGATTCAAAGAGAGTGAGATGCCAGCTCCTTTCATTCAGTCAGTAGCTTCAATCATTTCTGGACATTTTTCAATGGCAAAAATCAATGAATATTGTAAATGCACAAACAGTAATTTCTCCGCATTGCAAGGTGCAATTCTGAAATTTTTTGCTTTTTCCTGCTCCTCTTAGCATGATAAAGAAGATTCAAAGAGAGTGAGATGCCAGCTCCTTTGATTCAGTCAGTAGCTTCAATCATTTCTGGACGTTTTTCAATTTCAAAAATCAATGAATATTGTAAATGCACAAACAGTAATTTCTCCGCATTGCAAGGTGCAATTCTGAAATTTTTTGCTTTTTCCTGCTCCTCTTAGCATGATAAAGAAGATTCAAAGAGAGTGAGATGCCGGCTCCTTTCATTCAGTCAGTAGCTTCAATCATTTCTGGACGTTTTTCAATGGCAAAAATCAATGAATATTGTAAATGCACAAACAGTAATTTCTCCGCATTGCAAGGTGCAATTCTGAAATTTTTTGCTTTTTCCTGCTCCTCTTAGCATGATAAAGAAGATTCAAAGAGAGTGAGATGCCAGATCCTTTCCTTCAGTCAGTAGCTTCAATCATTTCTGGTATATGAATAACATGAAGTTTTTCAATGGCAAAAATCAATGAATTTTGTAAATGCACAAACAGTAATTTCTCCGCATTGCAAGGCGCAATTCTGAAATTTTTTGCTTTTTCCTGCTCCTCTTAGCATGATAAAGAAGATTCAAAGAGAGTGAGATGCCAGCTCCTTTCATTCAGTCAGTAGCTTCAATCATTTCTGGACATTTTTCAATGGCAAAAATCAATGAATATTGTAAATGCACAAACAGTAATTTCTCCGCATTGCAAGGTGCAATTCTGAAATTTTTTGCTTTTTCCTGCTCCTCTTAGCATGATAAAGAAGATTCAAAGAGAGTGAGATGCCAGCTCCTTTCATTCAGTCAGTAGCTTCAATCATTTCTGGACGTTTTTCAATGGCAAAAATCAATGAATATTGTAAATGCACAAACAGTAATTTCTCCGCATTGCAAGGTGCAATTCTGAAATTTTTTGCTTTTTCCTGCTCCTCTTAGCATGATAAAGAAGATTCAAAGAGAGTGAGATGCCAGCTCCTTTCATTCAGTCAGTAGCTTCAATCATTTCTGGACGTTTTTCAATGGCAAAAATCAATGAATATTGTAAATGCACAAACAGTAATTTCTCCGCATTGCAATGTGCAATTCTGAAATTTTTTGCTTTTTCCTGCTCCTCTTAGCATGATAAAGAAGATTCAAAGAGAGTGAGATGCCAGCTCCTTTCATTCAGTCAGTAGCTTCAAACATTTCTGGTACATGAATAACATGATGTTTTTCAATGGCAAAAATCAATGAATATTGTAAATGCACAAACAGTAATTTCTCCGCATTGCAAGGTGCAATTCTGAAATTTTTTGCTTTTTCCTGCTCCTCTTAGCATGATAAAGAAGATTCAAAGAGAGTGAGATGCCAGCTCCTTTCGTTCAGTCAGTAGCTTCAATCATTTCTGGAAGTTTTTCAATGGCAAAAATCATTGAATATTATAAATGCACAAACAGTAATTTCTCCGCATTGCAAGGTGCAATTCTGAAATTTTTTACTTTTTCCTGCTCCTCTTAGCATGATAAAGAAGATTCAAAGAGAGTGAGATGCCAGCTCCTTTCATTCAGTCAGTAGCTTCAATCATTTCTGGTATATGAATAACATGATGTTTTTCAATGGCAAAAATCAATGAATATTGTAAATGCACAAACAGTAATTTCTCCGCATTGCAAGGTGCAATTCTGAAATTTTTTGCTTTTTCCTGCTCCTCTTAGCATGATAAAGACGATTCAAAGAGAGTGAGATGCCAGCTCGTTTCATTCAGTCAGTAGCTTCAATCATTTCTGGACGTTTTTCAATGGCAAAAATCAATGAATATTGTAAATGCACAAACAGTAATTTCTCCGCATTGCAAGGTGCAATTCTGAAATTTTTTGCTTTTTCCTGCTCCTCTTAGCATGATAAACAAGATTCAAAGAGAGTGAGATGCCAGCTCCTTTCATTCAGTCAGTAGCTTCAATCATTTCTGGACGTTTTTCAATGGCAAAAATCATTGAATATTGTAAATGCACAAACAGTAATTTCTCCGCATTGCAAGGTGCAATTCTGAAATTTTTTACTTTTTCCTGCTCCTCTTAGCATGATAAAGAAGATTCAGAGTGAGATGCCAGCTCCTTTCATTCAGTCAGTAGCTTCAATCATTTCTGGTATATGAATAATATGATGTTTTTCAATCGCAAAAATCAATGAATATTGTAAATGCACAAACAGTAATTTCTCCGCATTGCAAGGTGCAATTCTGAAATTTTTTGCTTTTTCCTGCTCCTCTTAGCATGATAAAGAAGATTCAAAGAGAGTGAGATGCCAGCTCCTTTCATTCAGTCAGTAGCTTCAATCATTTCTGGATGTTTTTCAATGGCAAAAATCAATGAATATTGTAAATGCACCAACAGTAATTTCTCCGCATTGCAAGGTGCAATTCTGAAATTTTTTGCTTTTTCCTGCTCCTCTAAGCATGATAAAGAAGATTCAAAGAGAGTGAGATGCCAGATCCTTTCCTTCAGTCAGTAGCTTCAATCATTTCTGGTATATGAATAACATGATGTTTTTCAATGGCAAAAATCAATGAATTTTGTAAATGCACAAACAGTAATTTCTCCGCATTGCAAGGCGCAATTCTGAAATTTTTTGCTTTTTCCTGCTCCTCTTAGCATGATAAAGAAGATTCAAAGAGAGTGAGATGCCAGCTCCTTTCATTCAGTCAGTAGCTTCAATCATTTCTGGACATTTTTCAATGGCAAAAATCAATGAATATTGTAAATGCACAAACAGTAATTTCTCCGCATTGCAAGGTGCAATTCTGAAATTTTTTGCTTTTTCCTGCTCCTCTTAGCATGATAAAGAAGATTCAAAGAGAGTGAGATGCCAGCTCCTTTCATTCAGTCAGTAGCTTCAATCATTTCTGGACGTTTTTCAATTTCAAAAATCAATGAATATTGTAAATGCACAAACAGTAATTTCTCCGCATTGCAAGGTGCAATTCTGAAATTTTTTGCTTTTTCCTGCTCCTCTTAGCATGATAAAGAAGATTCAAAGAGAGTGAGATGCCAGATCCTTTCCTTCAGTCAGTAGCTTCAATCATTTCTGGTATATGAATAACATGATGTTTTTCAATGGCAAAAATCAATGAATTTTGTAAATGCACAAACAGTAATTTCTCCGCATTGCAAGGCGCAATTCTGAAATTTTTTGCTTTTTCCTGCTCCTCTTAGCATGATAAAGAAGATTCAAAGAGAGTGAGATGCCAGCTCCTTTCATTCAGTCAGTAGCTTCAATCATTTCTGGACATTTTTCAATGGCAAAAATCAATGAATATTGTAAATGCACAAACAGTAATTTCTCCGCATTGCAAGGTGCAATTCTGAAATTTTTTGCTTTTTCCTGCTCCTCTTAGCATGATAAAGAAGATTCAAAGAGAGTGAGATGCCAGCTCCTTTCATTCAGTCAGTAGCTTCAATCATTTCTAGACGTTTTTCAATGGCAAAAATCAATGAATATTGTAAATGCACAAACAGTAATTTCTCCGCATTGCAAGGTGCAATTCTGAAATTTTTTGCTTTTTCCTGCTCCTCTTAGCATGATAAAGAAGATTCAAAGAGAGTGAGATGCCAGCTCCTTTCATTCAGTCAGTAGCTTCAATCATTTCTGGACGTTTTTCAATGGCAAAAATCAATGAATATTGTAAATGCACAAACAGTAATTTCTCCGCATTGCAATGTGCAATTCTGAAATTTTTTGCTTTTTCCTGCTCCTCTTAGCATGATAAAGAAGATTCAAAGAGAGTGAGATGCCAGCTCCTTTCATTCAGTCAGTAGCTTCAAACATTTCTGGTACATGAATAACATGATGTTTTTCAATGGCAAAAATCAATGAATATTGTAAATGCACAAACAGTAATTTCTCCGCATTGCAAGGTGCAATTCTGAAATTTTTTGCTTTTTCCTGCTCCTCTTAGCATGATAAAGAAGATTCAAAGAGAGTGAGATGCCAGCTCCTTTCGTTCAGTCAGTAGCTTCAATCATTTCTGGAAGTTTTTCAATGGCAAAAATCATTGAATATTATAAATGCACAAACAGTAATTTCTCCGCATTGCAAGGTGCAATTCTGAAATTTTTTACTTTTTCCTGCTCCTCTTAGCATGATAAAGAAGATTCAAAGAGAGTGAGATGCCAGCTCTTTTCATTCAGTCAGTAGCTTCAATCATTTCTGGTATATGAATAACATGATGTTTTTCAATGGCAAAAATCAATGAATATTGTAAATGCACAAACAGTAATTTCTCCGCATTGCAAGGTGCAATTCTGAAATTTTTTGCTTTTTCCTGCTCCTCTTAGCATGATAAAGAAGATTCAAAGAGAGTGAGATGCCAGCTCCTTTCATTCAGTCAGTAGCTTCAATCATTTCTGGACGTTTTTCAATGGCAAAAATCAATGAATATTGTAAATGCACAAACAGTAATTTCTCCGCATTGCAAGGTGCAATTCTGAAATTTTTTGCTTTTTCCTGCTCCTCTTAGCATGATAAACAAGATTCAAAGAGAGTGAGATGCCAGCTCCTTTCATTCAGTCAGTAGCTTCAATCATTTCTGGACGTTTTTCAATGGCAAAAATCATTGAATATTGTAAATGCACAAACAGTAATTTCTCCGCATTGCAAGGTGCAATTCTGAAATTTTTTACTTTTTCCTGCTCCTCTTAGCATGATAAAGAAGATTCAGAGTGAGATGCCAGCTCCTTTCATTCAGTCAGTAGCTTCAATCATTTCTGGTATATGAATAATATGATGTTTTTCAATCGCAAAAATCAATGAATATTGTAAATGCACAAACAGTAATTTCTCCGCATTGCAAGGTGCAATTCTGAAATTTTTTGCTTTTTCCTGCTCCTCTTAGCATGATAAAGAAGATTCAAAGAGAGTGAGATGCCAGCTCCTTTCATTCAGTCAGTAGCTTCAATCATTTCTGGATGTTTTTCAATGGCAAAAATCAATGAATATTGTAAATGCACAAACAGTAATTTCTCCGCATTGCAAGGTGCAATTCTGAAATTTTTTGCTTTTTCCTGCTCCTCTAAGCATGATAAAGAAGATTCAAAGAGAGTGAGATGCCAGATCCTTTCCTTCAGTCAGTAGCTTCAATCATTTCTGGTATATGAATAACATGATGTTTTTCAATGGCAAAAATCAATGAATTTTGTAAATGCACAAACAGTAATTTCTCCGCATTGCAAGGCGCAATTCTGAAATTTTTTGCTTTTTCCTGCTCCTCTTAGCATGATAAAGAAGATTCAAAGAGAGTGAGATGCCAGCTCCTTTCATTCAGTCAGTAGCTTCAATCATTTCTGGACATTTTTCAATGGCAAAAATCAATGAATATTGTAAATGCACAAACAGTAATTTCTCCGCATTGCAAGGTGCAATTCTGAAATTTTTTGCTTTTTCCTGCTCCTCTTAGCATGATAAAGAAGATTCAAAGAGAGTGAGATGCCAGCTCCTTTCATTCAGTCAGTACCTTCAATTATTTCTGGACCTTTTTCAATGGCAAAAATCAATGAATATTGTAAATGCACAAACAGTAATTTCTCCGCATTGCAAGGTGCAATTCTGAAATTTTTTGCTTTTTCCTGCTCCTCTTAGCATGATAAAGAAGATTCAAAGAGAGTGAGATGCCAGCTCCTTTCATTCAGTCAGTAGCTTCAATCATTTCTGGACGTTTTTCAATGGCAAAAATCAATGAATATTGTAAATGCACAAACTGTAATTTCTCCGCATTGCAAGGTGCAATTCTGAAATTTTTTGCTTTTTCCTGCTCCTCTTAGCATGATAAAGAAGATTCAAAGAGAGTGAGATGCCAGCTTCTTTCATTCAGTCAGTAGCTTCAATCATTTCTGGTATATGAATAACATGATGTTTTTCAATAGCAAAAATCAATGAATATTGGAAATGCACAAACAGTAATTTCTCCGCATTGCAAGGTGCAATTCTGAAATTTTTTGCTTTTTCCTGCTCCTCTTAGCATGATAAAGAAGATTCAAAGAGAGTGAGATGCCAGCTCCTTTCATTCAGTCAGTAGCTTCAATCATTTCTGGACGTTTTTCAATGGCAAAAATCAATGAATATTGTAAATGCACAAACAGTAATTTCTCCGCATTGCAAGGTGCAATTCTGAAATTTTTTACTTTTTCCTGCTCCTCTTAGCATGATAAAGAAGATTCAAAGAGAGTGAGATGCCAGCTCCTTTCATTCAGTCAGTAGCTTCAATCATTTCTGGTATATGAATAACATGATGTTTTTCAATCGCAAAAATCAATGAATATTGTAAATGCACAAACAGTAATTTCTCCGCATTGCAAGGTGCAATTCTGAAATTTTTTGCTTTTTCCTGCTCCTCTTAGCATGATAAAGAAGATTCAAAGAGAGTGAGATGCCAGCTCCTTTCATTCAGTCAGTAGCTTCAATCATTTCTGGACGTTTTTCAATGGCAAAAATCAATGAATATTGTAAATGCACAAACAGTAATTTCTCCGCATTGCAAGGTGCAATTCTGAAATTTTTTGCTTTTTCCTGCTCCTCTAAGCATGATAAAGAAGATTCAAAGAGAGTGAGATGCCATATCCTTTCCTTCAGTCAGTAGCTTCAATCATTTCTGGTATATGAATAACATGATGTTTTTCAATGGCAAAAATCAATGAATTTTGTAAATGCACAAACAGTAATTTCTCCGCATTGCAAGGCGCAATTCTGAAATTTTTTGCTTTTTCCTGCTCCTCTTAGCATGATAAAGAAGATTCAAAGAGAGTGAGATGCCAGCTCCTTTCATTCAGTCAGTAGCTTCAATCATTTCTGGACATTTTTCAATGGCAAAAATCAATGAATATTGTAAATGCACAAACAGTAATTTCTCCGCATTGCAAGGTGCAATTCTGAAATTTTTTGCTTTTTCCTGCTCCTCTTAGCATGATAAAGAAGATTCAAAGAGAGTGAGATGCCAGCTCCTTTCATTCAGTCAGTAGCTTCAATCATTTCTGGACGTTTTTCAATGGCAAAAATCAATGAATATTGTAAATGCACAAACAGTAATTTCTCCGCATTGCAAGGTGCAATTCTGAAATTTTTTGCTTTTTCCTGCTCCTCTTAGCATGATAAAGAAGATTCAAAGAGAGTGAGATGCCAGCTCCTTTCATTCAGTCAGTACCTTCAATCATTTCTGGACGTTTTTCAATGGCAAAAATCAATGAATATTGTAAATGCACAAACAGTAATTTCTCCGCATTGCAAGGTGCAATTCTGAAATTTTTTGCTTTTTCCTTCTCCTCTTAGCATGATAAAGAAGATTCAAAGAGAGTGAGATGCCAGCTCCTTTCATTCAGTCAGTAGCTTCAATCATTTCTGGACGTTTTTCAATGGCAAAAATCAATGAATATTGTAAATGCACAAACTGTAATTTCTCCGCATTGCAAGATGCAATTCTGAAATTTTTTGCTTTTTCCTGCTCCTCTTAGCATGATAAAGAAGATTCAAAGAGAGTGAGATGCCAGCTCCTTTCATTCAGTCAGTAGCTTCAATCATTTCTGGTATATGAATAACATGATGTTTTTCAATAGCAAAAATCAATGAATATTGTAAATGCACAAACAGTAATTTCTCCGCATTGCAAGGTGCAATTCTGAAATTTTTTGCTTTTTCCTGCTCCTCTTAGCATGATAAAGAAGATTCAAAGAGAGTGAGATGCCAGCTCCTTTCATTCAGTCAGTAGCTTCAATCATTTCTGGACGTTTTTCAATGGCAAAAATCAATGAATATTGTAAATGCACAAACAGTAATTTCTCCGCATTGCAAGGTGCAATTCTGAAATTTTTTGCTTTTTCCTGCTCCTCTTAGCATGATAAACAAGATTCAAAGAGAGTGAGATGCCAGCTCCTTTCATTCAGTCAGTAGCTTCAATCATTTCTGGACGTTTTTCAATGGCAAAAATCATTGAATATTGTAAATGCACAAACAGTAATTTCTCCGCATTGCAAGGTGCAATTCTGAAATTTTTTACTTTTTCCTGCTCCTCTTAGCATGATAAAGAAGATTCAAAGAGAGTGAGATGCCAGCTCCTTTCATTCAGTCAGTAGCTTCAATCACTTCTGGTATATGAATAACATGATGTTTTTCAATCGCAAAAATCAATGAATATTGTAAATGCACAAACTGTAATTTCTCCGCATTGCAAGGTGCAATTCTGAAATTTTTTGCTTTTTCCTGCTCCTCTTAGCATGATAAAGAAGATTCAAAGAGAGTGAGATGCCAGCTCCTTTCATTCAGTCAGTAGCTTCAATCATTTCTGGACGTTTTTCAATGGCAAAAATCAATGAATATTGTAAATGCACAAACAGTAATTTCTTCGCATTGCAAGGTGCAATTCTGAAATTTTTTGCTTTTTCCTGCTCCTCTTAGCATGATAAAGAAGATTCAAAGAGAGTGAGATGCCAGATCCTTTCCTTCAGTCAGTAGCTTCAATCATTTCTGGTATATGAATAACATGATGTTTTTCAATGGCAAAAATCAATGAATTTTGTAAATGCACAAACAGTAATTTCTCCGCATTGCAAGGCGCAATTCTGAAATTTTTTGCTTTTTCCTGCTCCTCTTAGCATGATAAAGAAGATTCAAAGAGAGTGAGATGCCAGCTCCTTTCATTCAGTCAGTAGCTTCAATCATTTCTGGACATTTTTCAATGGCAAAAATCAATGAATATTGTAAATGCACAAACAGTAATTTCTCCGCATTGCAAGGTGCAATTCTGAAATTTTTTGCTTTTTCCTGCTCCTCTTAGCATGATAAAGAAGATTCAAAGAGAGTGAGATGCCAGCTCCTTTCATTCAGTCAGTAGCTTCAATCATTTCTGGACGTTTTTCAATGGCAAAAATCAATGAATATTGTAAATGCACAAACAGTAATTTCTCCGCATTGCAAGGTGCAATTCTGAAATTTTTTGCTTTTTCCTGCTCCTCTAAGCATGATAAAGAAGATTCAAAGAGAGTGAGATGCCATATCCTTTCCTTCAGTCAGTAGCTTCAATCATTTCTGGTATATGAATAACATGATGTTTTTCAATGGCAAAAATCAATGAATTTTGTAAATGCACAAACAGTAATTTCTCCGCATTGCAAGGCGCAATTCTGAAATTTTTTGCTTTTTCCTGCTCCTCTTAGCATGATAAAGAAGATTCAAAGAGAGTGAGATGCCAGCTCCTTTCATTCAGTCAGTAGCTTCAATCATATCTGGACATTTTTCAATGGCAAAAATCAATGAATATTGTAAATGCACAAACAGTAATTTCTCCGCATTGCAAGGTGCAATTCTGAAATTTTTTGCTTTTTCCTGCTCCTCTTAGCATGATAAAGAAGATTCAAAGAGAGTGAGATGCCAGCTCCTTTCATTCAGTCAGTAGCTTCAATCATTTCTGGACGTTTTTCAATGGCAAAAATCAATGAATATTGTAAATGCACAAACAGTAATTTCTCCGCATTGCAAGGTGCAATTCTGAAATTTTTTGCTTTGTCCTGCTCCTCTTAGCATGATAAAGAAGATTCAAAGAGAGTGAGATGCCAGCTCCTTTCATTCAGTCAGTACCTTCAATCATTTCTGGACGTTTTTCAATGGCAAAAATCAATGAATATTGTAAATGCACAAACAGTAATTTCTCCGCATTGCAAGGTGCAATTCTGAAATTTTTTGCTTTTTCCTGCTCCTCTTAGCATGATAAAGAAGATTCAAAGAGAGTGAGATGCCAGCTCCTTTCATTCAGTCAGTGGCTTCAATCATTTCTGGACATTTTTCAATGGCAAAAATCAATGAATATTGTAAATGCACAAACTGTAATTTCTCCGCATTGCAAGGTGCAATTCTGAAATTTTTTGCTTTTTCCTGCTCCTCTTAGCATGATAAAGAAGATTCAAAGAGAGTGAGATGCCAGCTCCTTTCATTCAGTCAGTAGCTTCAATCATTTCTGGTATATGAATAACATGATGTTTTTCAATCGCAAAAATCAATGAATATTGTAAATGCACAAACAGTAATTTCTCCGCATTGCAAGGTGCAATTCTGAAATTTTTTGCTTTTTCCTGCTCCTCTTAGCATGATAAAGAAGATTCAAAGAGAGTGAGATGCCAGCTCCTTTCATTCAGTCAGTAGCTTCAATCATTTCTGGACGTTTTTCAATGGCAAAAATCAATGAATATTGTAAATGCACAAACAGTAATTTCTCCGCATTGCAAGGTGCAATTCTGAAATTTTTTGCTTTTTCCTGCTCCTCTTAGCATGATAAAGAAGATTCAAAGAGAGTGAGATGCCAGATCCTTTCCTTCAGTCAGTAGCTTCAATCATTTCTGGTATATGAATAACATGATGTTTTTCAATGGCAAAAATCAATGAATTTTGTAAATGCACAAACAGTAATTTCTCCGCATTGCAAGGCGCAATTCTGAAATTTTTTGCTTTTTCCTGCTCCTCTTAGCATGATAAAGAAGATTCAAAGAGAGTGAGATGCCAGCTCCTTTCATTCAGTCAGTAGCTTCAATCATTTCTGGACATTTTTCAATGGCAAAAATCAATGAATATTGTAAATGCACAAACAGTAATTTCTCCGCATTGCAAGGTGCAATTCTGAAATTTTTTGCTTTTTCCTGCTCCTCTTAGCATGATAAAGAAGATTCAAAGAGAGTGAGATGCCAGCTCCTTTCATTCAGTCAGTAGCTTCAATCATTTCTGGACGTTTTTCAATGGCAAAAATCAATGAATATTGTAAATGCACAAACAGTAATTTCTCCGCATTGCAAGGTGCAATTCTGAAATTTTTTGCTTTTTCCTGCTCCTCTAAGCATGATAAAGAAGATTCAAAGAGAGTGAGATGCCATATCCTTTCCTTCAGTCAGTAGCTTCAATCATTTCTGGTATATGAATAACATGATGTTTTTCAATGGCAAAAATCAATGAATTTTGTAAATGCACAAACAGTAATTTCTCCGCATTGCAAGGCGCAATTCTGAAATTTTTTGCTTTTTCCTGCTCCTCTTAGCATGATAAAGAAGATTCAAAGAGAGTGAGATGCCAGCTCCTTTCATTCAGTCAGTAGCTTCAATCATTTCTGGACATTTTTCAATGGCAAAAATCAATGAATATTGTAAATGCACAAACAGTAATTTCTCCGCATTGCAAGGTGCAATTCTGAAATTTTTTGCTTTTTCCTGCTCCTCTTAGCATGATAAAGAAGATTCAAAGAGAGTGAGATGCCAGCTCCTTTCATTCAGTCAGTAGCTTCAATCATTTCTGGACGTTTTTCAATGGCAAAAATCAATGAATATTGTAAATGCACAAACAGTAATTTCTCCGCATTGCAAGGTGCAATTCTGAAATTTTTTGCTTTTTCCTGCTCCTCTTAGCATGATAAAGAAGATTCAAAGAGAGTGAGATGCCAGCTCCTTTCATTCAGTCAGTAGCTTCAATCATTTCTGGACGTTTTTCAATGGCAAAAATCAATGAATATTGTAAATGCACAAACAGTAATTTCTCCGCATTGCAAGGTGCAATTCTGAAATTTTTTGCTTTTTCCTGCTCCTCTTAGCATGATAAAGAAGATTCAAAGAGAGTGAGATGCCAGATCCTTTCCTTCAGTCAGTAGCTTCAATCATTTCTGGTATATGAATAACATGATGTTTTTCAATGGCAAAAATCAATGAATTTTGTAAATGCACAAACAGTAATTTCTCCGCATTGCAAGGCGCAATTCTGAAATTTTTTGCTTTTTCCTGCTCCTCTTAGCATGATAAAGAAGATTCAAAGAGAGTGAGATGCCAGCTCCTTTCATTCAGTCAGTAGCTTCAATCATTTCTGGACATTTATCAATGGCAAAAATCAATGAATATTGTAAATCCACAAACAGTAATTTCTCCGCATTGCAAGGTGCAATTCTGAAATTTTTTGCTTTTTCCTGCTCCTCTTAGCATGATAAAGAAGATTCAAAGAGAGTGAGATGCCAGCTCCTTTCATTCAGTCAGTAGCTTCAATCATTTCTGGACGTTTTTCAATGGCAAAAATCAATGAATATTGTAAATGCACAAACAGTAATTTCTCCGCATTGCAATGTGCAATTCTGAAATTTTTTGCTTTTTCCTGCTCCTCTTAGCATGATAAAGAAAATTCAAAGAGAGTGAGATGCCAGCTCCTTTCATTCAGTCAGTAGCTTCAATCATTTCTGGACATTTTTCAATGGCAAAAATCAATGAATATTGTAAATGCACAAACAGTAATTTCTCCGCATTGCAAGGTGCAATTCTGAAATTTTTTGCTTTTTCCTGCTCCTCTTAGCATGATAAAGAAGATTCAAAGAGAGTGAGATGCCAGCTCCTTTCATTCAGTCAGTAGCTTCAATCATTTCTGGACGTTTTTCAATGACAAAAATCAATGAATATTGTAAATGCACAAACAGTAATTTCTCTGCATTGCAAGGTGCAATTCTGAAATTTTTTGCTTTTTCCTGCTCCTCTTAGCATGATAAAGAAGATTCAAAGAGAGTGAGATGCCAGATCCTTTCCTTCAGTCAGTAGCTTCAATCATTTCTGGTATATGAATAACATGATATTTTTCAATGGCAAAAATCAATGAATTTTGTAAATGCACAAACAGTAATTTCTCCGCATTGCAAGGCGCAATTCTGAAATTTTTTGCTTTTTCCTGCTCCTCTTAGCATGATAAAGAAGATTCAAAGAGAGTGAGATGCCAGCTCCTTTCATTCAGTCAGTAGCTTCAATCATTTCTGGACATTTTTCAATGGCAAAAATCAATGAATATTGTAAATGCACAAACAGTAATTTCTCCGCATTGCAAGGTGCAATTCTGAAATTTTTTGCTTTTTCCTGCTCCTCTTAGCATGATAAAGAAGATTCAAAGAGAGTGAGATGCCAGCTCCTTTCATTCAGTCAGTAGCTTCAATCATTTCTGGACGTTTTTCAATGGCAAAAATCAATGAATATTGTAAATGCACAAACAGTAATTTCTCCGCATTGCAAGGTGCAATTCTGAAATTTTTTGCTTTTTCCTGCTCCTCTTAGCATGATAAAGAAGATTCAAAGAGAGTGAGATGCCAGCTCCTTTCATTCAGTCAGTAGCTTCAATCATTTCTGGACGTTTTTCAATGGCAAAAATCAATGAATATTGTAAATGCACAAACAGTAATTTCTCCGCATTGCAAGGTGCAATTCTGAAATTTTTGCTTTTTCCTGCTCCTCTTAGCATGATAAAGAAGATTCAAAGAGAGTGAGATGCCAGATCCTTTCCTTCAGTCAGTAGCTTCAATCATTTCTGGTATATGAATAACATGATGTTTTTCAATGGCAAAAATCAATGAATTTTGTAAATGCACAAACAGTAATTTCTCCGCATTGCAAGGCGCAATTCTGAAATTTTTTGCTTTTTCCTGCTCCTCTTAGCATGATAAAGAAGATTCAAAGAGAGTGAGATGCCAGCTCCTTTCATTCAGTCAGTAGCTTCAATCATTTCTGGACATTTTTCAATGGCAAAAATCAATGAATATTGTAAATGCACAAACAGTAATTTCTCCGCATTGCAAGGTGCAATTCTGAAATTTTTTGCTTTTTCCTGCTCCTCTTAGCATGATAAAGAAGATTCAAAGAGAGTGAGATGCCAGCTCCTTTCATTCAGTCAGTAGCTTCAATCATTTCTGGACGTTTTTCAATGGCAAAAATCAATGAATATTGTAAATGCACAAACAGTAATTTCTCCGCATTGCAAGGTGCAATTCTGAAATTTTTTGCTTTTTCCTGCTCCTCTTAGCATGATAAAGAAGATTCAAAGAGAGTGAGATGCCAGCTCCTTTCATTCAGTCAGTAGCTTCAATCATTTCTGGACGTTTTTCAATGGCAAAAATCAATGAATATTGTAAATGCACAAACAGTAATTTCTCCGCATTGCAATGTGCAATTCTGAAATTTTTTGCTTTTTCCTGCTCCTCTTAGCATGATAAAGAATATTCAAAGAGAGTGAGATGCCAGCTCCTTTCATTCAGTCAGTAGCTTCAAACATTTCTGGTACATGAATAACATGATGTTTTTCAATGGCAAAAATCAATGAATATTGTAAATGCACAAACAGTAATTTCTCCGCATTGCAAGGTGCAATTCTGAAATTTTTTGCTTTTTCCTGCTCCTCTTAGCATGATAAAGAAGATTCAAAGAGAGTGAGATGCCAGCTCCTTTCGTTCAGTCAGTAGCTTCAATCATTTCTGGACGTTTTTCAATGGCAAAAATCATTGAATATTATAAATGCACAAACAGTAATTTCTCCACATTGCAAGGTGCAATTCTGAAATTTTTTACTTTTTCCTGCTCCTCTTAGCATGATAAAGAAGATTCAAAGAGAGTGAGATGCCAGCTCCTTTCATTCAGTCAGTAGCTTCAATCATTTCTGGTATATGAATAACATGATGTTTTTCAATGGCAAAAATCAATGAATATTGTAAATGCACAAACAGTAATTTCTCCGCATTGCAAGGTGCAATTCTGAAATTTTTTGCTTTTTCCTGCTCCTCTTAGCATGATAAAGAAGATTCAAAGAGAGTGAGATGCCAGCTCCTTTCATTCAGTCAGTAGCTTCAATCATTTCTGGACGTTTTTCAATGGCAAAAATCAATGAATATTGTAAATGCACAAACAGTAATTTCTCCGCATTGCAAGGTGCAATTCTGAAATTTTTTGCTTTTTCCTGCTCCTCTTAGCATGATAAACAAGATTCAAAGAGAGTGAGATGCCAGCTCATTTCATTCAGTCAGTAGCTTCAATCATTTCTGGACGTTTTTCAATGGCAAAAATCATTGAATATTGTAAATGCACAACAGGTAATTTCTCCGCATTGCAAGGTGCAATTCTGAAATTTTTTACTTTTTCCTGCTCCTCTTAGCATGATAAAGAAGATTCAAAGAGAGTGAGATGCCAGCTCCTTTCATTCAGTCAGTAGCTTCAATCATTTCTGGTATATGAATAACATGATGTTTTTCAATCGCAAAAATCAATGAATATTGTAAATGCACAAACAGTAATTTCTCCGCATTGCAAGGTGCAATTCTGAAATGTTTTGCTTTTTCCTGCTCCTCTTAGCATGATAAAGAAGATTCAAAGAGAGTGAGATGCCAGCTCCTTTCATTCAGTCAGTAGCTTCAATCATTTCTGGACGTTTTTCAATGGCAAAAATCAATGAATATTGTAAATGCACAAACAGTAATTTCTCCGCATTGCAATGTGCAATTCTGAAATTTTTTGCTTTTTCCTGCTCCTCTTAGCATGATAAAGAAGATTCAAAGAGAGTGAGATGCCAGCTCCTTTCATTCAGTCAGTAGCTTCAATCATTTCTGGACGTTTTTCAATGACAAAAATCAATGAATATTGTAAATGCACAAACAGTAATTTCTCTGCATTGCAAGGTGCAATTCTGAAATTTTTTGCTTTTTCCTGCTCCTCTTAGCATGATAAAGAAGATTCAAAGAGAGTGAGATGCCAGATCCTTTCCTTCAGTCAGTAGCTTCAATCATTTCTGGTATATGAATAACATGATATTTTTCAATGGCAAAAATCAATGAATTTTGTAAATGCACAAACAGTAATTTCTCCGCATTGCAAGGCGCAATTCTGAAATTTTTTGCTTTTTCCTGCTCCTCTTAGCATGATAAAGAAGATTCAAAGAGAGTGAGATGCCAGCTCCTTTCATTCAGTCAGTAGCTTCAATCATTTCTGGACATTTTTCAATGGCAAAAATCAATGAATATTGTAAATGCACAAACAGTAATTTCTCCGCATTGCAAGGTGCAATTCTGAAATTTTTTGCTTTTTCCTGCTCCTCTTAGCATGATAAAGAAGATTCAAAGAGAGTGAGATGCCAGCTCCTTTCATTCAGTCAGTAGCTTCAATCATTTCTGGACGTTTTTCAATGGCAAAAATCAATGAATATTGTAAATGCACAAACAGTAATTTCTCCGCATTGCAAGGTGCAATTCTGAAATTTTTTGCTTTTTCCTGCTCCTCTTAGCATGATAAAGAAGATTCAAAGAGAGTGAGATGCCAGCTCCTTTCATTCAGTCAGTAGCTTCAATCATTTCTGGACGTTTTTCAATGGCAAAAATCAATGAATATTGTAAATGCACAAACAGTAATTTCTCCGCATTGCAAGGTGCAATTCTGAAATTTTTGCTTTTTCCTGCTCCTCTTAGCATGATAAAGAAGATTCAAAGAGAGTGAGATGCCAGATCCTTTCCTTCAGTCAGTAGCTTCCATCATTTCTGGTATATGAATAACATGATGTTTTTCAATGGCAAAAATCAATGAATTTTGTAAATGCACAAACAGTAATTTCTCCGCATTGCAAGGCGCAATTCTGAAATTTTTTGCTTTTTCCTGCTCCTCTTAGCATGATAAAGAAGATTCAAAGAGAGTGAGATGCCAGCTCCTTTCATTCAGTCAGTAGCTTCAATCATTTCTGGACATTTTTCAATGGCAAAAATCAATGAATATTGTAAATGCACAAACAGTAATTTCTCCGCATTGCAAGGTGCAATTCTGAAATTTTTTGCTTTTTCCTGCTCCTCTTAGCATGATAAAGAAGATTCAAAGAGAGTGAGATGCCAGCTCCTTTCATTCAGTCAGTAGCTTCAATCATTTCTGGACGTTTTTCAATGGCAAAAATCAATGAATATTGTAAATGCACAAACAGTAATTTCTCCGCATTGCAAGGTGCAATTCTGAAATTTTTTGCTTTTTCCTGCTCCTCTTAGCATGATAAAGAAGATTCAAAGAGAGTGAGATGCCAGCTCCTTTCATTCAGTCAGTAGCTTCAATCATTTCTGGACGTTTTTCAATGGCAAAAATCAATGAATATTGTAAATGCACAAACAGTAATTTCTCCGCATTGCAATGTGCAATTCTGAAATTTTTTGCTTTTTCCTGCTCCTCTTAGCATGATAAAGAATATTCAAAGAGAGTGAGATGCCAGCTCCTTTCATTCAGTCAGTAGCTTCAAACATTTCTGGTACATGAATAACATGATGTTTTTCAATGGCAAAAATCAATGAATATTGTAAATGCACAAACAGTAATTTCTCCGCATTGCAAGGTGCAATTCTGAAATTTTTTGCTTTTTCCTGCTCCTCTTAGCATGATAAAGAAGATTCAAAGAGAGTGAGATGCCAGCTCCTTTCGTTCAGTCAGTAGCTTCAATCATTTCTGGACGTTTTTCAATGGCAAAAATCATTGAATATTATAAATGCACAAACAGTAATTTCTCCACATTGCAAGGTGCAATTCTGAAATTTTTTACTTTTTCCTGCTCCTCTTAGCATGATAAAGAAGATTCAAAGAGAGTGAGATGCCAGCTCCTTTCATTCAGTCAGTAGCTTCAATCATTTCTGGTATATGAATAACATGATGTTTTTCAATGGCAAAAATCAATGAATATTGTAAATGCACAAACAGTAATTTCTCCGCATTGCAAGGTGCAATTCTGAAATTTTTTGCTTTTTCCTGCTCCTCTTAGCATGATAAAGAAGATTCAAAGAGAGTGAGATGCCAGCTCCTTTCATTCAGTCAGTAGCTTCAATCATTTCTGGACGTTTTTCAATGGCAAAAATCAATGAATATTGTAAATGCACAAACAGTAATTTCTCCGCATTGCAAGGTGCAATTCTGAAATTTTTTGCTTTTTCCTGCTCCTCTTAGCATGATAAACAAGATTCAAAGAGAGTGAGATGCCAGCTCATTTCATTCAGTCAGTAGCTTCAATCATTTCTGGACGTTTTTCAATGGCAAAAATCATTGAATATTGTAAATGCACAAACAGTAATTTCTCCGCATTGCAAGGTGCAATTCTGAAATTTTTTACTTTTTCCTGCTCCTCTTAGCATGATAAAGAAGATTCAAAGAGAGTGAGATGCCAGCTCCTTTCATTCAGTCAGTAGCTTCAATCATTTCTGGTATATGAATAACATGATGTTTTTCAATCGCAAAAATCAATGAATATTGTAAATGCACAAACAGTAATTTCTCCGCATTGCAAGGTGCAATTCTGAAATGTTTTGCTTTTTCCTGCTCCTCTTAGCATGATAAAGAAGATTCAAAGAGAGTGAGATGCCAGCTCCTTTCATTCAGTCAGTAGCTTCAATCATTTCTGGACGTTTTTCAATGGCAAAAATCAATGAATATTGTAAATGCACAAACAGTAATTTCTCCGCATTGCAAGGTGCAATTCTGAAATTTTTTGCTTTTTCCTGCTCCTCTAAGCATGATAAAGAAGATTCAAAGAGAGTGAGATGCCAGATCCTTTCCTTCAGTCAGTAGCTTCAATCATTTCTGGTATATGAATAACATGATGTTTTTCAATGGCAAAAATCAATGAATTTTGTAAATGCACAAACAGTAATTTCTCCGCATTGCAAGGCGCAATTCTGAAATTTTTTGCTTTTTCCTGCTCCTCTTAGCATGATAAAGAAGATTCAAAGAGAGTGAGATGCCAGCTCCTTTCATTCAGTCAGTAGCTTCAATCATTTCTGGACATTTTTCAATGGCAAAAATCAATGAATATTGTAAATGCACAAACAGTAATTTCTCCGCATTGCAAGGTGCAATTCTGAAATTTTTTGCTTTTTCCTGCTCCTCTTAGCATGATAAAGAAGATTCAAAGAGAGTGAGATGCCAGCTCCTTTCATTCAGTCAGTAGCTTCAATCATTTCTGGACGTTTTTCAATGGCAAAAATCAATGAATATTGTAAATGCACAAACAGTAATTTCTCCGCATTGCAAGGTGCAATTCTGAAATTTTTTGCTTTTTCCTGCTCCTCTTAGCATGATAAAGAAGATTCAAAGAGAGTGAGATGCCAGCTCCTTTCATTCAGTCAGTACCTTCAATCATTTCTGGACGTTTTTCAATGGCAAAAATCAATGAATATTGTAAATGCACAAACAGTAATTTCTCCGCATTGCAAGGTGCAATTCTGAAATTTTTTGCTTTTTCCTGCTCCTCTTAGCATGATAAAGAAGATTCAAAGAGAGTGAGATGCCAGCTCCTTTCATTCAGTCAGTAGCTTCAATCATTTCTGGACGTTTTTCAATGGCAAAAATCAATGAATATTGTAAATGCACAAACTGTAATTTCTCCGCATTGCAAGGTGCAATTCTGAAATTTTTTACTTTTTCCTGCTCCTCTTAGCATGATAAAGAAGATTCAAAGAGAGTGAGATGCCAGCTCCTTTCATTCAGTCAGTAGCTTCAATCATTTCTGGTATATGAATAACATGATGTTTTTCAATAGCAAAAATCAATGAATATTGTAAATGCACAAACAGTAATTTCTCCGCATTGCAAGGTGCAATTCTGAAATTTTTTGCTTTTTCCTGCTCCTCTTAGCATGATAAAGAAGATTCAAAGAGAGTGAGATGCCAGCTCCTTTCATTCAGTCAGTAGCTTCAATCATTTCTGGACATTTTTCAATGGCAAAAATCAATGAATATTGTAAATGCACAAACAGTAATTTCTCCGCATTGCAAGGTGCAATTCTGAAATTTTTTGCTTTTTCCTGCTCCTCTTAGCATGATAAAGAAGATTCAAAGAGAGTGAGATGCCAGCTCCTTTCATTCAGTCAGTAGCTTCAATCATTTCTGGACGTTTTTCAATGGCAAAAATCAATGAATATTGTAAATGCACAAACAGTAATTTCTCCGCATTGCAAGGTGCAATTCTGAAATTTTTTGCTTTTTCCTGCTCCTCTTAGCATGATAAAGAAGATTCAAAGAGAGTGAGATGCCAGCTCCTTTCATTCAGTCAGTAGCTTCAATCATTTCTGGACGTTTTTCAATGGCAAAAATCAATGAATATTGTAAATGCACAAACAGTAATTTCTCCGCATTGCAATGTGCAATTCTGAAATTTTTTGCTTTTTCCTGCTCCTCTTAGCATGATAAAGAAGATTCAAAGAGAGTGAGATGCCAGCTCCTTTCATTCAGTCAGTAGCTTCAAACATTTCTGGTACATGAATAACATGATGTTTTTCAATGGCAAAAATCAATGAATATTGTAAATGCACAAACAGTAATTTCTCCGCATTGCAAGGTGCAATTCTGAAATTTTTTGCTTTTTCCTGCTCCTCTTAGCATGATAAAGAAGATTCAAAGAGAGTGAGATGCCAGCTCCTTTCGTTCAGTCAGTAGCTTCAATCATTTCTGGACGTTTTTCAATGGCAAAAATCATTGAATATTATAAATGCACAAACAGTAATTTCTCCACATTGCAAGGTGCAATTCTGAAATTTTTTACTTTTTCCTGCTCCTCTTAGCATGATAAAGAAGATTCAAAGAGAGTGAGATGCCAGCTCCTTTCATTCAGTCAGTAGCTTCAATCATTTCTGGTATATGAATAACATGATGTTTTTCAATTGCAAAAATCAATGAATATTGTAAATGCACAAACAGTAATTTCTCCGCATTGCAAGGTGCAATTCTGAAATTTTTTGCTTTTTCCTGCTCCTCTTAGCATGATAAAGAAGATTCAAAGAGAGTGAGATGCCAGCTCCTTTCATTCAGTCAGTAGCTTCAATCATTTCTGGACGTTTTTCAATGGCAAAAATCAATGAATATTGTAAATGCACAAACAGTAATTTCTCCGCATTGGAAGGTGCAATTCTGAAATTTTTTGCTTTTTCCTGCTCCTCTTAGCATGATAAAGAAGATTCAAAGAGAGTGAGATGCCAGCTCCTTTCATTCAGTCAGTAGCTTCAATCATTTCTGGACGTTTTTCAATGGCAAAAATCAATGAATATTGTAAATGCACAAACTGTAATTTCTCCGCATTGCAAGGTGCAATTCTGAAATTTTTTGCTTTTTCCTGCTCCTCTTAGCATGATAAAGAAGATTCAAATAGAGTGAGATGCCAGCTCCTTTCCTTCAGTCAGTAGCTTCAATCATTTCTGGTATATGAATAACATGATGTTTTTCAATGGCAAAAATCAATGAATTTTGTAAATGCACAAACAGTAATTTCTCCGCATTGCAAGGCGCAATTCTGAAATTTTTTGCTTTTTCCTGCTCCTCTTAGCATGATAAAGAAGATTCAAAGAGAGTGAGATGCCAGCTCCTTTCCTTCAGTCAGTACCTTCAATCATTTCTGGACGTTTTTCAATGGCAAAAATCAATGAATATTGTAAATGCACAAACAGTAATTTCTCCGCATTGCAAGGTGCAATTCTGAAATTTTTTGCTTTTTCCTGCTCCTCTTAGCATGATAAAGAAGATTCAAAGAGAGTGAGATGCCAGCTCCTTTCATTCAGTCAGTAGCTTCAATCATTTCTGGACGTTTTTCAATGGCAAAAATCAATGAATATTGTAAATGCACAAACTGTAATTTCTCCGCATTGCAAGGTGCAATTCTGAAATTTTTTGCTTTTTCCTGCTCCTCTTAGCATGATAAAGAAGATTCAAAGAGAGTGAGATGCCAGCTCCTTTCATTCAGTCAGTAGCTTCAATCATTTCTGGTATATGAATAACATGATGTTTTTCAATAGCAAAAATCAATGAATATTGTAAATGCACAAACAGTAATTTCTCCGCATTGCAAGGTGCAATTCTGAAATTTTTTGCTTTTTCCTGCTCCTCTTAGCATGATAAAGAAGATTCAAAGAGAGTGAGATGCCAGCTCCTTTCATTCAGTCAGTAGCTTCAATCATTTCTGGATGTTTTTCAATGGCAAAAATCAATGAATATTGTAAATGCACAAACAGTAATTTCTCCGCATTGCAAGGTGCAATTCTGAAATTTTTTACTTTTTCCTGCTCCTCTTAGCATGATAAAGAAGATTCAAAGAGAGTGAGATGCCAGCTCCTTTCATTCAGTCAGTAGCTTCAATCATTTCTGGTATATGAATAACATGATGTTTTTCAATCGCAAAAATCAATGAATATTGTAAATGCACAAACAGTAATTTCTCCGCATTGCAAGGTGCAATTCTGAAATTTTTTGCTTTTTCCTGCTCCTCTTAGCATGATAAAGAAGATTCAAAGAGAGTGAGATGCCAGCTCCTTTCATTCAGTCAGTAGCTTCAATCATTTCTGGTCGTTTTTCAATGGCAAAAATCAATGAATATTGTAAATGCACAAACAGTAATTTCTCCGCATTGCAAGGTGCAATTCTGAAATTTTTTGCTTTTTCCTGCTCCTCTAAGCATGATAAAGAAGATTCAAAGAGAGTGAGATGCCAGATCCTTTCCTTCAGTCAGTAGCTTCAATCATTTCTGGTATATGAATAACATGATGTTTTTCAATGGCAAAAATCAATGAATTTTGTAAATGCACAAACAGTAATTTCTCCGCATTGCAAGGCGCAATTCTGAAATTTTTTGCTTTTTCCTGCTCCTCTTAGCATGATAAAGAAGATTCAAAGAGAGTGAGATGCCAGCTCCTTTCATTCAGTCAGTAGCTTCAATCATTTCTGGACATTTTTCAATGGCAAAAATCAATGAATATTGTAAATGCACAAACAGTAATTTCTCCGCATTGCAAGGTGCAATTCTGAAATTTTTTGCTTTTTCCTGCTCCTCTTAGCATGATAAAGAAGATTCAAAGAGAGTGAGATGCCAGCTCCTTTCATTCAGTCAGTAGCTTCAATCATTTCTGGACGTTTTTCAATGGCAAAAATCAATGAATATTGTAAATGCACAAACAGTAATTTCTCCGCATTGCAAGGTGCAATTCTGAAATTTTTTGCTTTTTCCTGCTCCTCTTAGCATGATAAAGAAGATTCAAAGAGAGTGAGATGCCAGCTCCTTTCATTCAGTCAGTACCTTCAATCATTTCTGGACGTTTTTCAATGGCAAAAATCAATGAATATTGTAAATGCACAAACAGTAATTTCTCCGCATTGCAAGGTGCAATTCTGAAATTTTTTGCTTTTTCCTGCTCCTCTTAGCATGATAAAGAAGATTCAAAGAGAGTGAGATGCCAGCTCCTTTCATTCAGTCAGTAGCTTCAATCATTTCTGGACGTTTGTCAATGGCAAAAATCAATGAATATTGTAAATGCACAAACTGTAATTTCTCCGCATTGCAAGGTGCAATTCTGAAATTTTTTGCTTTTTCCTGCTCCTCTTAGCATGATAAAGAAGATTCAAAGAGAGTGAGATGCCAGCTCCTTTCATTCAGTCAGTAGCTTCAATCATTTCTGGACGTTTGTCAATGGCAAAAATCAATGAATATTGTAAATGCACAAACAGTAATTTCTCCGCATTGCAAGGTGCAATTCTGAAATTTTTTGCTTTTTCCTGCTCCTCTTAGCATGATAAAGAAGATTCAAAGAGAGTGAGATGCCAGCTCCTTTCCTTCAGTCAGTAGCTTCAATCATTTCTGGTATATGAATAACATGATGTTTTTCAATGGCAAAAATCAATGAATTTTGTAAATGCACAAACAGTAATTTCTCCGCATTGCAAGGCGCAATTCTGAAATTTTTTGCTTTTTCCTGCTCCTCTTAGCATGATAAAGAAGATTCAAAGAGAGTGAGATGCCAGCTCCTTTCATTCAGTCAGTAGCTTCAATCATTTCTGGACATTTTTCAATGGCAAAAATCAATGAATATTGTAAATGCACAAACAGTAATTTCTCCGCATTGCAAGGTGCAATTCTGAAATTTTTTGCTTTTTCCTGCTCCTCTTAGCATGATAAAGAAGATTCAAGGAGAGTGAGATGCCAGCTCCTTTCATTCAGTCAGTAGCTACAATCATTTCTGGACGTTTTTCAATGGCAAAAATCAATGAATATTGTAAATGCACAAACAGTAATTTCTCCGCATTGCAAGGTGCAATTCTGAAATTTTTTGCTTTTTCCTGCTCCTCTTAGCATGATAAAGAAGATTCAAGGAGAGTGAGATGCCAGCTCCTTTCATTCAGTCAGTAGCTACAATCATTTCTGGACGTTTTTCAATGGCAAAAATCAATGAATATTGTAAATGCACAAACAGTAATTTCTCCGCATTGCAAGGTGCAATTCTGAAATTTTTTGCTTTTTCCTGCTCCTCTTAGCATGATAAAGAAGATTCAAAGAGAGTGAGGTGCCAGCTCCTTTCATTCAGTCAGGAGCTTCAAACATTTCTGGTATATGAATAACATGTTTTTCAATGGCAAAAATCAATGAATATTGTAAATGCACAAACAGTAATTTCTCCGCATTGCAAGGTGCAATTCTGAAATTTTTTGCTTTTTCCTGCTCCTCTTAGCATGATAAAGAAGATTCAAAGAGAGTGAGATGCCAGCTCCTTTCATTCAGTCAGTAGCTTCAATCATTTCTGGACGTTTTTCAATGGCAAAAATCAATGAATATTGTAAATGCACAAACTGTAATTTCTCCGCATTGCAAGGTGCAATTCTGAAATTTTTTACTTTTTCCTGCTCCTCTTAGCATGATAAAGAAGATTCAAAGAGAGTGAGATGCCAGCTCCTTTCATTCAGTCAGTAGCTTCAATCATTTCTGGACGTTTTTCAATGGCAAAAATCAACGAATATTGTAAATTCACAAACAGTAATTTCTCCGCATTGCAAGGTGCAATTCTGAAATTTTTTGCTTTTTCCTGCTCCTCTTAGCATGATAAAGAAGATTCAAAGAGAGTGAGATGCCAGCTCCTTTCATTCAGTCAGTAGCTTCAATCATTTCTGGACGTTTTTCAATGGCAAAAATCAATGAATATTGTAAATGCACAAACTGTAATTTCTCCGCATTGCAAGGTGCAATTCTGAAATTTTTTGCTTTTTCCTGCTCCTCTTAGCATGATAAAGAAGATTCAAAGAGAGTGAGATGCCAGCTCCTTTCATTCAGTCAGTAGCTTCAATCATTTCTGGACGTTTTTCAATGGCAAAAATCAATGAATATTGTAAATGCACAAACAGTAATTTCTCCGCATTGCAAGGTGCAATTCTGAAATTTTTTGCTTTTTCCTGCTCCTCTTAGCATGATAAAGAAGATTCAAAGAGAGTGAGATGCCAGCTCCTTTCATTCAGTCAGTAGCTTCAATCATTTCTGGTATATGAATAACATGATGTTTTTCAATCGCAAAAATCAATGAATATTGTAAATGCACAAACAGTAATTTCTCCGCATTGCAAGGTGCAATTCTGAAATTTTTTGCTTTTTCCTGCTCCTCTTAGCATGATAAAGAAGATTCAAAGAGAGTGAGATGCCAGCTCCTTTCATTCAGTCAGTAGCTTCAATCATTTCTGGTCGTTTTTCAATAGCAAAAATCAATGAATATTGTAAATGCACAAACAGTAATTTCTCCGCATTGCAAGGTGCAATTCTGAAATTTTTTGCTTTTTCCTGCTCCTCTAAGCATGATAAAGAAGATTCAAAGAGAGTGAGATGCCAGATCCTTTCCTTCAGTCAGTAGCTTCAATCATTTCTGGTATATGAATAACATGATGTTTTTCAATGGCAAAAATCAATGAATTTTGTAAATGCACAAACAGTAATTTCTCCGCATTGCAAGGCGCAATTCTGAAATTTTTTGCTTTTTCCTGCTCCTCTTAGCATGATAAAGAAGATTCAAAGAGAGTGAGATGCCAGCTCCTTTCATTCAGTCAGTAGCTTCAATCATTTCTGGACATTTTTCAATGGCAAAAATCAATGAATATTGTAAATGCACAAACAGTAATTTCTCCGCATTGCAAGGTGCAATTCTGAAATTTTTTGCTTTTTCCTGCTCCTCTTAGCATGATAAAGAAGATTCAAAGAGAGTGAGATGCCAGCTCCTTTCATTCAGTCAGTAGCTTCAATCATTTCTGGACGTTTTTCAATGGCAAAAATCAATGAATATTGTAAATGCACAAACAGTAATTTCTCCGCATTGCAAGGTGCAATTCTGAAATTTTTTGCTTTTTCCTGCTCCTCTTAGCATGATAAAGAAGATTCAAAGAGAGTGAGATGCCAGCTCCTTTCATTCAGTCAGTACCTTCAATCATTTCTGGACGTTTTTCAATGGCAAAAATCAATGAATATTGTAAATGCACAAACAGTAATTTCTCCGCATTGCAAGGTGCAATTCTGAAATTTTTTGCTTTTTCCTGCTCCTCTTAGCATGATAAAGAAGATTCAAAGAGAGTGAGATGCCAGCTCCTTTCATTCAGTCAGTAGCTTCAATCATTTCTGGACGTTTGTCAATGGCAAAAATCAATGAATATTGTAAATGCACAAACTGTAATTTCTCCGCATTGCAAGGTGCAATTCTGAAATTTTTTGCTTTTTCCTGCTCCTCTTAGCATGATAAAGAAGATTCAAAGAGAGTGAGATGCCAGCTCCTTTCATTCAGTCAGTAGCTTCAATCATTTCTGGTATATGAATAACATGATGTTTTTCAATCGCAAAAATCAATGAATATTGTAAATGCACAAACAGTAATTTCTCCGCATTGCAAGGTGCAATTCTGAAATTTTTTGCTTTTTCCTGCTCCTCTTAGCATGATAAAGAAGATTCAAAGAGAGTGAGATGCCAGCTCCTTTCCTTCAGTCAGTAGCTTCAATCATTTCTGGTATATGAATAACATGATGTTTTTCAATGGCAAAAATCAATGAATTTTGTAAATGCACAAACAGTAATTTCTCCGCATTGCAAGGCGCAATTCTGAAATTTTTTGCTTTTTCCTGCTCCTCTTAGCATGATAAAGAAGATTCAAAGAGAGTGAGATGCCAGCTCCTTTCATTCAGTCAGTAGCTTCAATCATTTCTGGACATTTTTCAATGGCAAAAATCAATGAATATTGTAAATGCACAAACAGTAATTTCTCCGCATTGCAAGGTGCAATTCTGAAATTTTTTGCTTTTTCCTGCTCCTCTTAGCATGATAAAGAAGATTCAAGGAGAGTGAGATGCCAGCTCCTTTCATTCAGTCAGTAGCTACAATCATTTCTGGACGTTTTTCAATGGCAAAAATCAATGAATATTGTAAATGCACAAACAGTAATTTCTCCGCATTGCAAGGTGCAATTCTGAAATTTTTTGCTTTTTCCTGCTCCTCTTAGCATGATAAAGAAGATTCAAAGAGAGTGAGGTGCCAGCTCCTTTCATTCAGTCAGGAGCTTCAAACATTTCTGGTATATGAATAACATGTTTTTCAATGGCAAAAATCAATGAATATTGTAAATGCACAAACAGTAATTTCTCCGCATTGCAAGGTGCAATTCTGAAATTTTTTGCTTTTTCCTGCTCCTCTTAGCATGATAAAGAAGATTCAAAGAGAGTGAGATGCCAGCTCCTTTCATTCAGTCAGTAGCTTCAATCATTTCTGGACGTTTTTCAATGGCAAAAATCAATGAATATTGTAAATGCACAAACTGTAATTTCTCCGCATTGCAAGGTGCAATTCTGAAATTTTTTGCTTTTTCCTGCTCCTCTTAGCATGATAAAGAAGATTCAAAGAGAGTGAGATGCCAGCTCCTTTCATTCAGTCAGTAGCTTCAATCATTTCTGGACGTTTTTCAATGGCAAAAATCAACGAATATTGTAAATTCACAAACAGTAATTTCTCCGCATTGCAAGGTGCAATTCTGAAATTTTTTGCTTTTTCCTGCTCCTCTTAGCATGATAAAGAAGATTCAAAGAGAGTGAGATGCCAGCTCCTTTCATTCAGTCAGTAGCTTCAATCATTTCTGGACGTTTTTCAATGGCAAAAATCAATGAATATTGTAAATGCACAAACTGTAATTTCTCCGCATTGCAAGGTGCAATTCTGAAATTTTTTGCTTTTTCCTGCTCCTCTTAGCATGATAAAGAAGATTCAAAGAGAGTGAGATGCCAGCTCCTTTCATTCAGTCAGTAGCTTCAATCATTTCTGGACGTTTTTCAATGGCAAAAATCAATGAATATTGTAAATGCACAAACAGTAAATTCTCCGCATTGCAAGGTGCAATTCTGAAATTTTTTGCTTTTTCCTGCTCCTCTTAGCATGATAAAGAAGATTCAAAGAGAGTGAGATGCCAGCTCCTTTCCTTCAGTCAGTAGCTTCAATCATTTCTGGTATATGAATAACATGATGTTTTTCAATGGCAAAAATCAATGAATTTTGTAAATGCACAAACAGTAATTTCTCCGCATTGCAAGGCGCAATTCTGAAATTTTTTGCTTTTTCCTGCTCCTCTTAGCATGATAAAGAAGATTCAAAGAGAGTGAGATGCCAGCTCCTTTCATTCAGTCAGTAGCTTCAATCATTTCTGGACATTTTTCAATGGCAAAAATCAATGAATATTGTAAATGTACAAACAGTAATTTCTCCGCATTGCAAGGTGCAATTCTGAAATTTTTTGCTTTTTCCTGCTCCTCTTAGCATGATAAAGAAGATTCAAAGAGAGTGAGATGCCAGCTCCTTTCATTCAGTCAGTAGCTTCAATCATTTCTGGACGTTTTTCAATGGCAAAAATCAATGAATATTGTAAATGCACAAACAGTAATTTCTCCGCATTGCAAGGTGCAATTCTGAAATTTTTTGCTTTTTCCTGCTCCTCTTAGCATGATAAAGAAGATTCAAAGAGAGTGAGGTGCCAGCTCCTTTCATTCAGTCAGGAGCTTCAAACATTTCTGGTATATGAATAACATGTTTTTCAATGGCAAAAATCAATGAATATTGTAAATGCACAAACAGTAAATTCTCCGCATTGCAAGGTGCAATTCTGAAATTTTTTGCTTTTTCCTGCTCCTCTTAGCATGATAAAGAAGATTCAAAGAGAGTGAGATGCCAGCTCCTTTCATTCAGTCAGTAGCTTCAATCATTTCTGGACGTTTTTCAATGGCAAAAAATCAATGAATATTGTAAATGCACAAACTGTAATTTCTCCGCATTGCAAGGTGCAATTCTGAAATTTTTTGCTTTTTCCTGCTCCTCTTAGCATGATAAAGAAGATTCAAAGAGAGTGAGATGCCAGCTCCTTTCATTCAGTCAGTAGCTTCAATCATTTCTGGACGTTTTTCAATGGCAAAAATCAACGAATATTGTAAATGCACAAACAGTAATTTCTCCGCATTGCAAGGTGCAATTCTGAAATTTTTTGCTTTTTCCTGCTCCTCTTAGCATGATAAAGAAGATTCAAAGAGAGTGAAATGCCAGCTCCTTTCATTCAGTCAGTAGCTTCAATCATTTCTGGACGTTTTTCAATGGCAAAAATCAATGAATATTGTAATTGCACAAACTGTAATTTCTCCGCATTGCAAGGTGCAATTCTGAAATTTTTTGCTCTTTCCTGCTCCACTTAGCATGATAAAGAAGATTCAAAGACAGTGAGATGCCAGCTCCTTTCATTCAGTCAGTAGCTTCAATCATTTCTGGACGTTTTTCAATGGCAAAAATCAATGAATATTGTAAATGCACAAACAGTAATTTCTCCGCATTGCAAGTTGCAATTCTGAAATTTTTTGCTTTTTCCTGCTCCTCTTAGCATGATAAAGAAGATTCAAAGAGAGTGAGATGCCAGCTCCTTTCATTCAGTCAGTACCTTCAATCATTTCTGGACGTTTTTCAATGGCAAAAATCAATGAATATTGTAAATGCACAAACAGTAATTTCTCCGCATTGCAAGGTGCAATTCTGAAATTTTTTGCTTTTTCCTGCTCCTCTTAGCATGATAAAGAAGATTCAAAGAGAGTGAGATGCCAGCTCCTTTCATTCAGTCAGTAGCTTCAAACATTTCTGGTATATGAATAACATGATGTTTTTCAATGGCAAAAATCAATGAATATTGTAAATGCACAAACAGTAATTTCTCCGCATTGCAAGGTGCAATTCTGAAATTTTTTGCTTTTTCCTGCTCCTCTTAGCATGATAAAGAAGATTCAAAGAGAGTGAGATGCCAGCTCCTTTCATTCAGTCAGTAGCTTCAATCATTTCTGGACGTTTTTCAATGGCAAAAATCAACGAATATTGTAAATGCACAAACAGTAATTTCTCCGCATTGCAAGGTGCAATTCTGAAATTTTTTGCTTTTTCCTGCTCCTCTTAGCATGATAAAGAAGATTCAAAGAGAGTGAGATGCCAGCTCCTTTCATTCAGTCAGTAGCTTCAATCATTTCTGGACGTTTTTCAATGGCAAAAATCAATGAATATTGTAAATGCACAAACTGTAATTTCTCCGCATTGCAAGGTGCAATTCTGAAATTTTTTGCTTTTTCCTGCTCCTCTTAGCATGATAAAGAAGATTCAAAGAGAGTGAGATGCCAGCTCCTTTCATTCAGTCAGTAGCTTCAATCATTTCTGGACGTTTTTCAATGGCAAAAATCAATGAATATTGTAAATGCACAAACAGTAAATTCTCCGCATTGCAAGGTGCAATTCTGAAATTTTTTGCTTTTTCCTGCTCCTCTTAGCATGATAAAGAAGATTCAAAGAGAGTGAGATGCCAGCTCCTTTCCTTCAGTCAGTAGCTTCAATCATTTCTGGTATATGAATAACATGATGTTTTTCAATGGCAAAAATCAATGAATTTTGTAAATGCACAAACAGTAATTTCTCCGCATTGCAAGGCGCAATTCTGAAATTTTTTGCTTTTTCCTGCTCCTCTTAGCATGATAAAGAAGATTCAAAGAGAGTGAGATGCCAGCTCCTTTCATTCAGTCAGTAGCTTCAATCATTTCTGGACATTTTTCAATGGCAAAAATCAATGAATATTGTAAATGCACAAACAGTAATTTCTCCGCATTGCAAGGTGCAATTCTGAAATTTTTTGCTTTTTCCTGCTCCTCTTAGCATGATAAAGAAGATTCAAAGAGAGTGAGATGCCAGCTCCTTTCATTCAGTCAGTAGCTTCAATCATTTCTGGACGTTTTTCAATGGCAAAAATCAATGAATATTGTAAATGCACAAACAGTAATTTCTCCGCATTGCAAGGTGCAATTCTGAAATTTTTTGCTTTTTCCTTCTCCTCTTAGCATGATAAAGAAGATTCAAAGAGAGTGAGGTGCCAGCTCCTTTCATTCAGTCAGGAGCTTCAAACATTTCTGGTATATGAATAACATGTTTTTCAATGGCAAAAATCAATGAATATTGTAAATGCACAAACAGTAAATTCTCCGCATTGCAAGGTGCAATTCTGAAATTTTTTGCTTTTTCCTGCTCCTCTTAGCATGATAAAGAAGATTCAAAGAGAGTGAGATGCCAGCTCCTTTCATTCAGTCAGTAGCTTCAATCATTTCTGGACATTTTTCAATGGCAAAAATCAACGAATATTGTAAATGCACAAACAGTAATTTCTCCGCATTGCAAGGTGCAATTCTGAAATTTTTTGCTTTTTCCTGCTCCTCTTAGCATGATAAAGAAGATTCAAAGAGAGTGAGATGCCAGCTCCTTTCATTCAGTCAGTAGCTTCAATCATTTCTGGACATTTTTCAATGGCAAAAATCAATGAATATTGTAAATGCACAAACAGTAATTTCTCCGCATTGCAAGGTGCAATTCTAAAATTTTTTGCTTTTTCCTGCTCCTCTTAGCATGATAAAGAAGATTCAAGGAGAGTGAGATGCCAGCTCCTTTCATTCAGTCAGTAGCTACAATCATTTCTGGACGTTTTTCAATGGCAAAAATCAATGAATATTGTAAATGCACAAACAGTAATTTCTCCGCATTGCAAGGTGCAATTCTGAAATTTTTTGCTTTTTCCTGCTCCTCTAAGCATGATAAAGAAGATTCAAAGAGAGTGAGGTGCCAGCTCCTTTCATTCAGTCAGGAGCTTCAAACATTTCTGGTATATGAATAACATGTTTTTCAATGGCAAAAATCAATGAATATTGTAAATGCACAAACAGTAATTTCTCCGCATTGCAAGGTGCAATTCTGAAATTTTTTGCTTTTTCCTGCTCCTCTTAGCATGATAAAGAAGATTCAAAGAGAGTGAGATGCCAGCTCCTTTCATTCAGTCAGTAGCTTCAATCATTTCTGGACGTTTTTCAATGGCAAAAATCAATGAATATTGTAAATGCACAAACTGTAATTTCTCCGCATTGCAAGGTGCAATTCTGAAATTTTTTGCTTTTTCCTGCTCCTCTTAGCATGATAAAGAAGATTCAAAGAGAGTGAGATGCCAGCTCCTTTCATTCAGTCAGTAGCTTCAATCATTTCTGGACGTTTTTCAATGGCAAAAATCAACGAATATTGTAAATTCACAAACAGTAATTTCTCCGCATTGCAAGGTGCAATTCTGAAATTTTTTGCTTTTTCCTGCTCCTCTTAGCATGATAAAGAAGATTCAAAGAGAGTGAGATGCCAGCTCCTTTCATTCAGTCAGTAGCTTCAATCATTTCTGGACGTTTTTCAATGGCAAAAATCAATGAATATTGTAAATGCACAAACTGTAATTTCTCCGCATTGCAAGGTGCAATTCTGAAATTTTTTGCTTTTTCCTGCTCCTCTTAGCATGATAAAGAAGATTCAAAGAGAGTGAGATGCCAGCTCCTTTCATTCAGTCAGTAGCTTCAATCATTTCTGGACGTTTTTCAATGGCAAAAATCAATGAATATTGTAAATGCACAAACAGTAAATTCTCCGCATTGCAAGGTGCAATTCTGAAATTTTTTGCTTTTTCCTGCTCCTCTTAGCATGATAAAGAAGATTCAAAGAGAGTGAGATGCCAGCTCCTTTCCTTCAGTCAGTAGCTTCAATCATTTCTGGTATATGAATAACATGATGTTTTTCAATGGCAAAAATCAATGAATTTTGTAAATGCACAAACAGTAATTTCTCCGCATTGCAAGGCGCAATTCTGAAATTTTTTGCTTTTTCCTGCTCCTCTTAGCATGATAAAGAAGATTCAAAGAGAGTGAGATGCCAGCTCCTTTCATTCAGTCAGTAGCTTCAATCATTTCTGGACATTTTTCAATGGCAAAAATCAATGAATATTGTAAATGTACAAACAGTAATTTCTCCGCATTGCAAGGTGCAATTCTGAAATTTTTTGCTTTTTCCTGCTCCTCTTAGCATGATAAAGAAGATTCAAAGAGAGTGAGATGCCAGCTCCTTTCATTCAGTCAGTAGCTTCAATCATTTCTGGACGTTTTTCAATGGCAAAAATCAATGAATATTGTAAATGCACAAACAGTAATTTCTCCGCATTGCAAGGTGCAATTCTGAAATTTTTTGCTTTTTCCTGCTCCTCTTAGCATGATAAAGAAGATTCAAAGAGAGTGAGGTGCCAGCTCCTTTCATTCAGTCAGGAGCTTCAAACATTTCTGGTATATGAATAACATGTTTTTCAATGGCAAAAATCAATGAATATTGTAAATGCACAAACAGTAAATTCTCCGCATTGCAAGGTGCAATTCTGAAATTTTTTGCTTTATCCTGCTCCTCTTAGCATGATAAAGAAGATTCAAAGAGAGTGAGATGCCAGCTCCTTTCATTCAGTCAGTAGCTTCAATCATTTCTGGACGTTTTTCAATGGCAAAAATCAATGAATATTGTAAATGCACAAACTGTAATTTCTCCGCATTGCAAGGTGCAATTCTGAAATTTTTTGCTTTTTCCTGCTCCTCTTAGCATGATAAAGAAGATTCAAAGAGAGTGAGATGCCAGCTCCTTTCATTCAGTCAGTAGCTTCAATCATTTCTGGACGTTTTTCAATGGCAAAAATCAACGAATATTGTAAATGCACAAACAGTAATTTCTCCGCATTGCAAGGTGCAATTCTGAAATTTTTTGCTTTTTCCTGCTCCTCTTAGCATGATAAAGAAGATTCAAAGAGAGTGAGATGCCAGCTCCTTTCATTCAGTCAGTAGCTTCAATCATTTCTGGACGTTTTTCAATGGCAAAAATCAATGAATATTGTAAATGCACAAACTGTAATTTCTCCGCATTGCAAGGTGCAATTCTGAAATTTTTTGCTTTTTAATGCTCCACTTAGCATGATAAAGAAGATTCAAAGAGAGTGAGATGCCAGCTCCTTTCATTCAGTCAGTAGCTTCAATCATTTCTGGACGTTTTTCAATGGCAAAAATCAATGAATATTGTAAATGCACAAACAGTAATTTCTCCGCATTGCAAGTTGCAATTCTGAAATTTTTTGCTTTTTCCTGCTCCTCTTAGCATGATAAAGAAGATTCAAAGAGAGTGAGATGCCAGCTCCTTTCATTCAGTCAGTACCTTCAATCATTTCTGGACGTTTTTCAATGGCAAAAATCAATGAATATTGTAAATGCACAAACAGTAATTTCTCCGCATTGCAAGGTGCAATTCTGAAATTTTTTGCTTTTTCCTGCTCCTCTTAGCATGATAAAGAAGATTCAAAGAGAGTGAGATGCCAGCTCCTTTCATTCAGTCAGTAGCTTCAAACATTTCTGGTATATGAATAACATGATGTTTTTCAATGGCAAAAATCAATGAATATTGTAAATGCACAAACAGTAATTTCTCCGCATTGCAAGGTGCAATTCTGAAATTTTTTGCTTTTTCCTGCTCCTCTTAGCATGATAAAGAAGATTCAAAGAGAGTGAGATGCCAGCTCCTTTCATTCAGTCAGTAGCTTCAATCATTTCTGGACGTTTTTCAATGGCAAAAATCAACGAATATTGTAAATGCACAAACAGTAATTTCTCCGCATTGCAAGGTGCAATTCTGAAATTTTTTGCTTTTTCCTGCTCCTCTTAGCATGATAAAGAAGATTCAAAGAGAGTGAGATGCCAGCTCCTTTCATTCAGTCAGTAGCTTCAATCATTTCTGGACGTTTTTCAATGGCAAAAATCAATGAATATTGTAAATGCACAAACTGTAATTTCTCCGCATTGCAAGGTGCAATTCTGAAATTTTTTGCTTTTTCCTGCTCCTCTTAGCATGATAAAGAAGATTCAAAGAGAGTGAGATGCCAGCTCCTTTCATTCAGTCAGTAGCTTCAATCATTTCTGGACGTTTTTCAATGGCAAAAATCAATGAATATTGTAAATGCACAAACAGTAAATTCTCCGCATTGCAAGGTGCAATTCTGAAATTTTTTGCTTTTTCCTGCTCCTCTTAGCATGATAAAGAAGATTCAAAGAGAGTGAGATGCCAGCTCCTTTCCTTCAGTCAGTAGCTTCAATCATTTCTGGTATATGAATAACATGATGTTTTTCAATGGCAAAAATCAATGAATTTTGTAAATGCACAAACAGTAATTTCTCCGCATTGCAAGGCGCAATTCTGAAATTTTTTGCTTTTTCCTGCTCCTCTTAGCATGATAAAGAAGATTCAAAGAGAGTGAGATGCCAGCTCCTTTCATTCAGTCAGTAGCTTCAATCATTTCTGGACATTTTTCAATGGCAAAAATCAATGAATATTGTAAATGCACAAACAGTAATTTCTCCGCATTGCAAGGTGCAATTCTGAAATTTTTTGCTTTTTCCTGCTCCTCTTAGCATGATAAAGAAGATTCAAAGAGAGTGAGATGCCAGCTCCTTTCATTCAGTCAGTAGCTTCAATCATTTCTGGACGTTTTTCAATGGCAAAAATCAATGAATATTATAAATGCACAAACAGTAATTTCTCCGCATTGCAAGGTGCAATTCTGAAATTTTTTGCTTTTTCCTGCTCCTCTTAGCATGATAAAGAAGATTCAAAGAGAGTGAGGTGCCAGCTCCTTTCATTCAGTCAGGAACTTCAAACATTTCTGGTATATGAATAACATGTTTTTCAATGGCAAAAATCAATGAATATTGTAAATGCACAAACAGTAAATTCTCCGCATTGCAAGGTGCAATTCTGAAATTTTTTGCTTTTTCCTGCTCCTCTTAGCATGATAAAGAAGATTCAAAGAGAGTGAGATGCCAGCTCCTTTCATTCAGTCAGTAGCTTCAATCATTTCTGGACGTTTTTCAATGGCAAAAATCAACGAATATTGTAAATGCACAAACAGTAATTTCTCCGCATTGCAAGGTGCAATTCTGAAATTTTTTGCTTTTTCCTGCTCCTCTTAGCATGATAAAGAAGATTCAAAGAGAGTGAGATGCCAGCTCCTTTCATTCAGTCAGTAGCTTCAATCATTTCTGGACGTTTTTCAATGGCAAAAATCAATGAATATTGTAAATGCACAAACTGTAATTTCTCCGCATTGCAAGGTGCAATTCTGAAATTTTTTGCTTTTTCCTGCTCCACTTAGCATGATAAAGAAGATTCAAAGAGAGTGAGATGCCAGCTCCTTTCATTCAGTCAGTAGCTTCAATCATTTCTGGACGTTTTTCAATGGCAAAAATCAATGAATATTGTAAATGCACAAACAGTAATTTCTCCGCATTGCAAGTTGCAATTCTGAAATTTTTTGCTTTTTCCTGCTCCTCTTAGCATGATAAAGAAGATTCAAAGAGAGTGAGATGCCAGCTCCTTTCATTCAGTCAGTACCTTCAATCATTTCTGGACGTTTTTCAATGGCAAAAATCAATGAATATTGTAAATGCACAAACAGTAATTTCTCCGCATTGCAAGGTGCAATTCTGAAATTTTTTGCTTTTTCCTGCTCCTCTTAGCATGATAAAGAAGATTCAAAGAGAGTGAGATGCCAGCTCCTTTCATTCAGTCAGTAGCTTCAAACATTTCTGGTATATGAATAACATGATGTTTTTCAATGGCAAAAATCAATGAATATTGTAAATGCACAAACAGTAATTTCTCCGCATTGCAAGGTGCAAGTCTGAAATTTTTTGCTTTTTTCTGCTCCTCTTAGCATGATAAAGAAGATTCAAAGAGAGTGAGATGCCAGCTCCTTTCATTCAGTCAGTAGCTTCAAACATTTCTGGTATATGAATAACATGATGTTTTTCAATGGCAAAAATCAATGAATATTGTAAATGCACAAACAGTAATTTCTCCGCATTGCAAGGTGCAAGTCTGAAATTTTTTGCTTTTTCCTGCTCCTCTTAGCATGATAAAGAAGATTCAAAGAGAGTGAGATGCCAGCTACTTTCATTCAGTCAGTAGCTTCAATCATTTCTGGACGTTTTTCAATGGTAAAAATCAATGAATATTGTAAATGCACAAACAGTAATTTCTCCACATTGCAAGGTGCAATTCTGAAATTTTTTGCTTTTTCATGCTCCTCTTAGCATGATAAAGAAGATTCAAAGAGATTGAGATGCCAGCTCCTTTCATTCAGTCAGTAGCTTCAAACATTTCTGGTATATGAATAACATTATGTTTTTCAATGGCAAAAATCAATGAATATTGTAAATGCACAAACAGTAATTTCTCCGCATTGCAAGGTGCAATTCTGAAATTTTTTGCTTTTTCCTGCTCCTCTTAGCATGATAAAGAAGATTCAAAGAGAGTGAGATGCCAGCTCCTTTCATTCAGTCAGTAGCTTCAAACATTTCTGGTATATGAATAACATGATGTTTTTCAATGGCAAAAATCAATGAATATTGTAAATGCACAAACAGTAATTTCTCCGCATTGCAAGGTGCAAGTCTGAATTTTTTTGCTTTTTCCTGCTCCTCTTAGCATGATAAAGAAGATTCAAAGAGAGTGAGATGCCAGCTACTTTCATTCAGTCAGTAGCTTCAATCATTTCTGGACGTTTTTCAATGGTAAAAATCAATGAATATTGTAAATGCACAAACAGTAATTTCTCCACATTGCAAGGTGCAATTCTGAAATTTTTTGCTTTTTCCTGCTCCTCTTAGCATGATAAAGAAGATTCAAAGAGAGTGAGATGCCAGCTCCTTTCATTCAGTCAGTAGCTTCAAACATTTCTGGTATATGAATAACATGATGTTTTTCAATGGCAAAAATCAATGAATATTGTAAATGCACAAACAGTAATTTCTCCGCATTGCAAGGTGCAATTCTGAAATTTTTTGCTTTTTCCTGCTCCTCTTAGCATGATAAAGAAGATTCAAAGAGAGTGAGATGCCAGCTCCTTTCATTCAGTCAGTAGCTTCAATCATTTCTGGATGTTTTTCAATGGCAAAAATCAATGAATATTGTAAATGCACAAACAGTAATTTCTCCGCATTGCAAGGTGCAATTCTGAAATTTTTTGCTTTTTCCTGCTCCTCTTAGCATGATAAAGAAGATTCAAAGAGAGTGAGATGCCAGCTCCTTTCATTCAGTCAGTAGCTTCAATCAATTCTGGACGTTTTTCAATGGCAAAAATCAATGAATATTGTAAATGCACAAACAGTAATTTCTCTGCATTGCAAGGTGCAATTCTGAAATTTTTTGCTTTTTCCTGCTCCTCTTAGCATGATAAAGAAGATTCAAAGAGAGTGAGATGCCAGCTCCTTTCATTCAGTCAGTACCTTCAATCATTTCTGAACGTTTTTCAATGGCAAAAATCAATGAATATTGTAAATGCACAAACAGTAATTTCTCCGCATTGCAAGGTGCAATTCTGAAATTTTTTGCTTTTTCCCGCTCCTCTTAGCATGATAAAGAAGATTCAAAGAGATTGAGGTGCCAGCTCCTTTCATTCAGTCAGTAGCTTCAAACATTTCTGGTATATGAATAACATGTTTTTCAATGGCAAAAATCAATGAATATTGTAAATGCACAAACAGTAATTTCTCCGCATTGCAAGGTGCAATTCTGAAATTTTTTGCTTTTTCCTGCTCCTCTTAGCATGATAAAGAAGATTCAAAGAGAGTGAGATGCCAGCTCCTTTCATTCAGTCAGTAGCTTCAATCATTTCTGGACGTTTTTCAATGGCAACAATCAATGAATATTGTAAATGCACAAACAGTAATTTCTCCGCATTGCAAGGTGCAATTCTGAAATTTTTTGCTTTTTCCTGCTCCTCTTAGCATGATAAAGAAGATTCAAAGAGAGTGAGATGCCAGCTCCTTTCATTCAGTCAGTAGCTTCAATCATTTCTGGACGTTTTTCAATGGCAAAAATCAATGAATATTGTAAATGCACAAACAGTAATTTCTCCGCATTGCAAGGTGCAATTCTGAAATTTTTTGCTTTTTCCTGCTCCTCTTAGCATGATAAAGAAGATTCAAAGAGAGTGAGATGCCAGCTCCTTTCATTCAGTCAGTAGCTTCAAACATTTCTGGTATATGAATAACATGATGTTTTTCAATGGCAAAAATCAATGAATATTGTAAATGCACAAACAGTAATTTCTCCGCATTGCAAGGTGCAAGTCTGAAATTTTTTGCTTTTTCCTGCTCCTCTTAGCATGATAAAGAAGATTCAAAGAGAGTGAGATGCCAGCTACTTTCATTCAGTCAGTAGCTTCAATCATTTCTGGACGTTTTTCAATGGTAAAAATCAATGAATATTGTAAATGCACAAACAGTAATTTCTCCACATTGCAAGGTGCAATTCTAAAATTTTTTGCTTTTTCCTGCTCCTCTTAGCATGATAAAGAAGATTCAAAGAGAGTGAGATGCCAGCTCCTTTCATTCAGTCAGTAGCTTCAAACATTTCTGGTATATGAATAACATGATGTTTTTCAATGGCAAAAATCAATGAATATTGTAAATGCACAAACAGTAATTTCTCCGCATTGCAAGGTGCAATTCTGAAATTTTTTGCTTTTTCCTGCTCCTCTTAGCATGATTCAAAGAGAGTGAGATGCCAGCTCCTTTCATTCAGTCAGTAGCTTCAATCATTTCTGGACGTTTTTCAATGGCAAAAATCAATGAATATTGTAAATGCACAAACAGTAATTTCTCCGCATTGCAAGGTGCAATTCTGAAATTTTTTGCTTTTTCCTGCTCCTTTCAGCATGATAAAGAAGATTCAAAGAGAGTGAGATATCAGCTCCTTTCATTCAGTCAGTAGCTTCAAACATTTCTGGTATATGAATAACATGATGTTTTTCAATGGCAAAAATCAATGAATATTGTAAATGCACAAACAGTAATTTCTCCGCATTGCAAGGTGCAATTCTGAAATTTTTTGCTTTTTCCTGCTCCTCTTAGCATGATAAAGAAGATTCAAAGAGAGTGAGATGCCAGCTCCTTTCATTCAGTCAGTAGCTTCAAACATTTCTGGTATATGAATAACATGATGTTTTTCAATGGCAAAAATCAATGAATATTGTAAATGCACAAACAGTAATTTCTCCGCATTGCAAGGTGCAAGTCTGAAATTTTTTGCTTTTTCCTGCTCCTCTTAGCATGATAAAGAAGATTCAAAGAGAGTGAGATGCCAGCTACTTTCATTCAGTCAGTAGCTTCAATCATTTCTGGACGTTTTTCAATGGTAAAAATCAATGAATATTGTAAATGCACAAACAGTAATTTCTCCACATTGCAAGGTGCAATTCTGAAGTTTTTTGCTTTTTCCTGCTCCTCTTAGCATGATAAAGAAGATTCAAAGAGATTGAGATGCCAGCTCCTTTCATTCAGTCAGTAGCTTCAAACATTTCTGGTATATGAATAACATGATGTTTTTCAATGGAAAAAATCAATGAATATTGTAAATGCACAAACAGTAATTTCTCCGCATTGCAAGGTGCAATTCTGAAATTTTTTGCTTTTTCCTGCTCCTCTTAGCATGATAAAGAAGATTCAAAGAGAGTGAGATGCCAGCTCCTTTCATTCAGTCAGTAGCTTCAAACATTTCTGGTATATCAATAACATGATGTTTTTCAATGGCAAAAATCAATGAATATTGTAAATGCATAAACAGTAATTTCTCCGCATTGCAAGGTGCAAGTCTGAAATTTTTTGCTTTTTCCTGCTCCTCTTAGCATGATAAAGAAGATTCAAAGAGAGTGAGATGCCAGCTACTTTCATTCAGTCAGTAGCTTCAATCATTTCTGGACGTTTTTCAATGGTAAAAATCAATGAATATTGTAAATGCACAAACAGTAATTTCTCCACATTGCAAGGTGCAATTCTGAAATTTTTTGCTTTTTCCTGATCCTCTTAGCATGATAAAGAAGATTCAAAGAGAGTGAGATGCCAGCTCCTTTCATTCAGTCAGTAGCTTCAAACATTTCTGGTATATGAATAACATGATGTTTTTCAATGGCAAAAATCAATGAATATTGTAAATGCACAAACAGTAATTTCTCCGCATTGCAAGGTGCAATTCTGAAATTTTTTGCTTTTTCCTGCTCCTCTTAGCATGATAAAGATTCAAAGAGAGTGAGATGCCAGCTCCTTTCATTCAGTCAGTAGCTTCAATCATTTCTGGACGTTTCTCAATGGCAAAAATCAATGAATATTGTAAATGCACAAACTGTAATTTCTCCGCATTGCAAGGTGCAATTCTGAAATTTTTTGCTTTTTCCTGCTCCTCTTAGCATGATAAAAAAGATTCAAAGAGAGTGAGATGCCAGCTTCTTTCATTCAGTCAGTAGCTTCAATCATTTCTGGACGTTTTTCAATGGCAAAAATCAATGAATTTTGTAAATGCACAAACAGTAATTTCTCCGCATTGCAAGGTGCAATTCTGAAATTTTTTGCTTTTTCCTGCTCCTCTTAGCATGATAAAGAAGATTCAAAGAGAGTGTGATGCCAGCTCCTTTCATTCAGTCAGTACCTTCAATCATTTCTGGACGTTTTTCAATGGCACAAATCAATGAATATTGTAAATGCACAAACAGTAATTTCTCCGCATTGCAAGGTGCAATTCTGAAATTTTTTGCTTTTTCCCGCTCCTCTTAGCATGATAAAGAAGATTCAAAGAGAGTGAGGTGCCAGCTCCTTTCATTCAGTCAGTAGCTTCAAACATTTCTGGTATATGAATAACATGTTTTTCAATGGCAAAAATCAATGAATATTGTAAATGCACAAACAGTAATTTCTCCGCATTGCAAGGTGCAATTCTGAAATTTTTTGCTTTTTCCTGCTCCTCTTAGCATGATAAAGAAGATTCAAAGAGAGTGAGATGCCAGCTCCTTTCATTCAGTCAGTAGCTTCAATCATTTCTGGACGTTTTTCAATGGCAAAAATCAATGAATATTGTAAATGCACAAATAGTAATTTCTCCGCATTGCAAGGTGCAATTCTGAAATTTTTTGCTTTTTCCTGCTCCTCTTAGCATGATAAAGAAGATTCAAAGAGAGTGAGGTGCCAGCTCCTTTCATTCAGTCAGTAGCTTCAAACATTTCTGGTATATGAATAACATGTTTTTCAATGGCAAAAATCAATGAATATTGTAAATGCACAAACAGTAATTTCTCCGCATTGCAAGGTGCAATTCTGAAATTTTTTGCTTTTTCCTGCTCCTCTTAGCATGATAAAGAAGATTCAAAGAGAGTGAGATGCCAGCTCCTTTCATTCAGTCAGTAGCTTCAATAATTTCTGGACGTTTTTCAATGGCAAAAATCAATGAATATTGTAAATGCACAAACAGTAATTTCTCCGCATTGCAAGGTGCAATTCTGAAATTTTTTGCTTTTTCCTGCTCCTCTTAGCATGATAAAGAAGATTCAAAGAGAGTGAGATGCCAGCTCCTTTCATTCAGTCAGTAGCTTCAATCATTTCAGGACGTTTTTCAATGGCAAAAATCAATGAATATTGTAAGTGCACAAACAGTAATTTCTCCGCATTGCAAGGTGCAATTCTGAAATTTTTTGCTTTTTCCTGCTCCTCTTAGCATGATAAAGAAGATTCAAAGAGAGTGAGATGCCAGCTCCTTTCATTCAGTCAGTAGCTTCAAACATTTCTGGTATATGAATAACATGATGTTTTTCAATGGCAAAAATCAATGAATATTGTAAATGCACAAACAGTAATTTCTCCGCATTGCAAGGTGCAAGTCTGAAATTTTTTGCTTTTTCCTGCTCGTCTTAGCATGATAAAGAAGATTCAAAGAGAGTGAGATGCCAGCCTCTTTCATTCAGTCAGTAGCTTCAATCATTTCTGGACGTTTTTCAATGGTAAAAATCAATGAATATTGTAAATGCACAAACAGTAATTTCTCCACATTGCAAGGTGCAATTCTGAAATTTTTTGCTTTTCCCTGCTCCTCTTAGCATGATAAAGAAGATTCAAAGAGAGTGAGATGCCAGCTCCTTTCATTCAGTCAGTAGCTTCAAACATTTCTGGTATATGAATAACATGATGTTTTTCAATGGCAAAAATCAATGAATATTGTAAATGCACAAACAGTAATTTCTCCGCATTGCAAGGTGCAATTCTGAAATTTTTTGCTTTTTCCTGCTCCTCTTAGCATGATAAAGAAGATTCAAAGAGAGTGAGATGCCAGCTCCTTTCATTCAGTCAGTAGCTTCAAACATTTCTGGTATATGAATAACATGATGTTTTTCAATGGCAAAAATCAATGAATATTGTAAATGCACAAACAGTAATTTCTCCGCATTGCAAGGTGCAATTCTGAAATTTTTTGCTTTTTCCTGCTCCTCTTAGCATGATAAAGAAGATTCAAAGAGAGTGAGATGCCAGCTCCTTTCATTCAGTCAGTAGCTTCAATCAATTCTGGACGTTTTTCAATGGCAAAAATCAATGAATATTGTAAATGCACAAACAGTAATTTCTCCGCATTGCAAGGTGCAATTCTGAAATTTTTTGCTTTTTCCTGCTCCTCTTAGCATGATAAAGAAGATTCAAAGAGCGTGAGATGTCAGCTCCTTTCATTCAGTCAGTAGCTTCAAACATTTCTGGTATATGAATAACATGATGTTTTTCAATGGCAAAAATCAATGAATATTGTAAATGCACAAACAGTAATTTCTCCGCATTGCAAGGTGCAATTCTGAAATTTTTTGCTTTTTCCTGCTCCTCTTAGCATGATAAAGAAGATTCAAAGAGAGTGAGATGCCAGCTCCTTTCATTCAGTCAGTAGCTTCAATCATTTCTGGACGTTTTTCAATGGCAAAAATCAATGAATATTGTAAATGCACAAACAGTAATTTCTCCGCATTGCAAGGTGCAATTCTGAAATTTTTTGCTTTTTCCTGCTCCTCTTAGCATGATAAAGAAGATTCAAAGAGAGTGAGATGCCAGCTCCTTTCGTTCAGTCAGTAGCTTCAATCATTTCTGGACGTTTTTCAATGGCAAAAATCATTGAATATTATAAATGCACAAACAGTAATTTCTCCGCATTGCAAGGTGCAATTCTGAAATTTTTTACTTTTTCCTGCTCCTCTTAGCATGATAAAGAAGATTCAAAGAGAGTGAGATGCCAGCTCCTTTCATTCAGTCAGTAGCTTCAATCATTTCTGGTATATGAATAACATGATGTTTTTCAATGGCAAAAATCAATGAATATTGTAAATGCACAAACAGTAATTTCTCCGCATTGCAAGGTGCAATTCTGAAATTTTTTGCTTTTTCCTGCTCCTCTTAGCATGATAAAGAAGATTCAAAGAGAGTGAGATGCCAGCTCCTTTCATTCAGTCAGTAGCTTCAATCATTTCTGGACGTTTTTCAATGGCAAAAATCAATGAATATTGTAAATGCACAAACAGTAATTTCTCCGCATTGCAAGGTGCAATTCTGAAATTTTTTGCTTTTTCCTGCTCCTCTTAGCATGATAAAGAAGATTCAAAGAGAGTGAGATGCCAGCTCCTTTCGTTCAGTCAGTAGCTTCAATCATTTCTGGACGTTTTTCAATGGCAAAAATCATTGAATATTATAAATGCACAAACAGTAATTTCTCCGCATTGCAAGGTGCAATTCTGAAATTTTTTACTTTTTCCTGCTCCTCTTAGCATGATAAAGAAGATTCAAAGAGAGTGAGATGCCAGCTCCTTTCATTCAGTCAGTAGCTTCAATCATTTCTGGTATATGAATAACATGATGTTTTTCAATGGCAAAAATCAATGAATATTGTAAATGCACAAACAGTAATTTCTCCGCATTGCAAGGTGCAATTCTGAAATTTTTTGCTTTTTCCTGCTCCTCTTAGCATGATAAACAAGATTCAAAGAGAGTGAGATGCCAGCTCCTTTCATTCAGTCAGTAGCTTCAATCATTTCTGGACGTTTTTCAATGGCAAAAATCAATGAATATTGTAAATGCACAAACAGTAATTTCTCCGCATTGCAAGGTGCAATTCTGAAATTTTTTGCTTTTTCCTGCTCCTCTTAGCATGATAAAGAAGATTCAAAGAGAGTGAGATGCCAGCTCCTTTCATTCAGTCAGTAGCTTCAAACATTTCTGGTATATGAATAACATGATGTTTTTCAATGGCAAAAATCAATGAATATTGTAAATGCACAAACAGTAATTTCTCCGCATTGCAAGGTGCAATTCTGAAATTTTTTGCTTTTTCCTGCTCCTCTTAGCATGATAAAGAAGATTCAAAGAGAGTGAGATGCCAGCTCCTTTCATTCAGTCAGTAGCTTCAATCATTTCTGGACGTTTTTCAATGGCAAAAATCAATGAATATTGTAAATGCACAAACAGTAATTTCTCCGCATTGCAAGGTGCAATTCTGAAATGTTTTGCTTTTTCCTGCTCCTCTTAGCATGATAAAGAAGATTCAAAGAGAGTGAGATGCCAGCTCCTTTCATTCAGTCAGTAGCTTCAATCATTTCTGGACGTTTTTGAATGGCAAAAATCAATGAATATTGTAAATGCACAAACAGTAATTTCTCCGCATTGCAAGGTGCAATTCTGAAATTTTTTGCTTTTTCCTGCTCCTCTTAGCATGATAAAGAAGATTCAAAGAGAGTGAGATGCCAGCTCCTTTCATTCAGTCAGTAGCTTCAATCATTTCTGGTATATGAATAACATGATGTTTTTCAATGGCAAAAATCAATGAATATTGTAAATGCACAAACAGTAATTTCTCCGCATTGCAAGGTGCAATTCTGAAATTTTTTGCTTTTTCCTGCTCCTCTTAGCATGATAAACAAGATTCAAAGAGAGTGAGATGCCAGCTCCTTTCATTCAGTCAGTAGCTTCAATCATTTCTGGACGTTTTTCAATGGCAAAAATCAATGAATATTGTAAATGCACAAACAGTAATTTCTCCGCATTGCAAGGTGCAATTCTGAAATTTTTTGCTTTTTCCTGCTCCTCTTAGCATGATAAAGAAGATTCAAAGAGAGTGAGATGCCAGCTCCTTTCATTCAGTCAGTAGCTTCAAACATTTCTGGTATATGAATAACATGATGTTTTTCAATGGCAAAAATCAATGAATATTGTAAATGCACAAACAGTAATTTCTCCGCATTGCAAGGTGCAATTCTGAAATTTTTTGCTTTTTCCTGCTCCTCTTAGCATGATAAAGAAGATTCAAAGAGAGTGAGATGCCAGCTCCTTTCATTCAGTCAGTAGCTTCAATCATTTCTGGACGTTTTTCAATGGCAAAAATCAATGAATATTGTAAATGCACAAACAGTAATTTCTCCGCATTGCAAGGTGCAATTCTGAAATGTTTTGCTTTTTCCTGCTCCTCTTAGCATGATAAAGAAGATTCAAAGAGAGTGAGATGCCAGCTCCTTTCATTCAGTCAGTAGCTTCAATCATTTCTGGACGTTTTTCAATGGCAAAAATCAATGAATATTGTAAATGCACAAACAGTAATTTCTCCGCATTGCAAGGTGCAATTCTGAAATTTTTTGCTTTTTCCTGCTCCTCTTAGCATGATAAAGAAGATTCAAAGAGAGTGAGATGCCAGCTCCTTTCATTCAGTCAGTAGCTTCAAACATTTCTGGTATATGAATAACATGATGTTTTTCAATGGCAAAAATCAATGAATATTGTAAATGCACAAACAGTAATTTCTCCGCATTGCAAGGTGCAATTCTGAAATTTTTTGCTTTTTCCTGCTCCTCTTAGCATGATAAAGAAGATTCAAAGAGAGTGAGATGCCAGCTCCTTTCATTCAGTCAGTAGCTTCAAACATTTCTGGTATATGAATAACATGATGTTTTTCAATGGCAAAAATCAATGAATATTGTAAATGCACAAACAGTAATTTCTCCGCATTGCAAGGTGCAATTCTGAAATTTTTTGCTTTTTCCTGCTCCTCTTAGCATGATAAAGAAGATTCAAAGAGAGTGAGATGCCAGCTCCTTTCATTCAGTCAGTAGCTTCAATCATTTCTGGACGTTTTTCAATGGCAAAAATCAATGAATATTGTAAATGCACAAACAGTAATTTCTCCGCATTGCAAGGTGCAATTCTGAAATTTTTTGCTTTTTCCTGCTCCTCTTAGCATGATAAAGAAGATTCAAAGAGCGTGAGATGTCAGCTCCTTTCATTCAGTCAGTAGCTTCAAACATTTCTGGTATATGAATAACATGATGTTTTTCAATGGCAAAAATCAATGAATATTGTAAATGCACAAACAGTAATTTCTCCGCATTGCAAGGTGCAATTCTGAAATTTTTTGCTTTTTCCTGCTCCTCTTAGCATGATAAAGAAGATTCAAAGAGAGTGAGATGCCACCTCCTTTCATTCAGTCAGTAGCTTCAAACATTTCTGGTATATGAATAACATGATGTTTTTCAAAGGCAAAAATCAATGAATATTGTAAATGCACAAACAGTAATTTCTCCGCATTGCAAGGTGCAATTCTGAAATTTTTTGCTTTTTCCTGCTCCTCTTAGCATGATAAAGAAGATTCAAAGAGAGTGAGATGCCAGCTCCTTTCATTCAGTCAGTAGCTTCAAACATTTCTGGTATATGAATAACATGATGTTTTTCAATGGCAAAAATCAATGAATATTGTAAATGCACAAACAGTAATTTCTCCGCATTGCAAGGTGCAATTCTGAAATTTTTTGCTTTTTCCTGCTCCTCTTAGCATGATAAAGAAGATTCAAAGAGAGTGAGATGCCAGCTCCTTTCATTCAGTCAGTAGCTTCAATCATTTCTGGACGTTTTTCAATGGCAAAAATCAATGAATATTGTAAATGCACAAACAGTAATTTCTCCGCATTGCAAGGTGCAATTCTGAAATTTTTTGCTTTTTCCTGCTCCTCTTAGCATGATAAAGAAGATTCAAAGAGCGTGAGATGTCAGCTCCTTTCATTCAGTCAGTAGCTTCAAACATTTCTGGTATATGAATAACATGATGTTTTTCAATGGCAAAAATCAATGAATATTGTAAATGCACAAACAGTAATTTCTCCGCATTGCAAGGTGCAATTCTGAAATTTTTTGCTTTTTCCTGCTCCTCTTAGCATGATAAAGAAGATTCAAAGAGAGTGAGATGCCAGCTCCTTTCATTCAGTCAGTAGCTTCAATCATTTCTGGACGTTTTTCAATGGCAAAAATCAATGAATATTGTAAATGCACAAACAGTAATTTCTCCGCATTGCAAGGTGTAATTCTGAAATTTTTTGCTTTTTCCTGCTCCTCTTAGCATGATAAAGAAGATTCAAAGAGAGTGAGATGCCAGCTCCTTTCATTCAGTCAGTAGCTTCAAACATTTCTGGTATATGAATAACATGATGTTTTTCAATGGCAAAAATCAATGAATATTGTAAATGCACAAACAGTAATTTCTCCGCATTGCAAGGTGCAATTCTGAAATTTTTTGCTTTTTCCTGCTCCTCTTAGCATGATAAAGAAGATTCAAAGAGAGTGAGATGCCAGCTCCTTTCATTCAGTCAGTAGCTTCAATCATTTCTGGACGTTTTTCAATGGCAAAAATCAATGAATATTGTAAATGCACAAACAGTAATTTCTCCGCATTGCAAGGTGCAATTCTGAAATGTTTTGCTTTTTCCTGCTCCTCTTAGCATGATAAAGAAGATTCAAAGAGCGTGAGATGTCAGCTCCTTTCATTCAGTCAGTAGCTTCAAACATTTCTGGTATATGAATAACATGATGTTTTTCAAAGGCAAAAATCAATGAATATTGTAAATGCACAAACAGTAATTTCTCCGCATTGCAAGGTGCAATTCTGAAATTTTTTGCTTTTTCCTGCTCCTCTTAGCATGATAAAGATGATTCAAAGAGAGTGAGATGCCAGCTCCTTTCATTCAGTCAGTAGCTTCAATCATTTCTGGTATATGAATAACATGATGTTTTTCAATGGCAAAAATCAATGAATATTGTAAATGCACAAACAGTAATTTCTCCGCATTGCAAGGTGCAATTCTGGAATTTTTTTCCTTTTTCCTGCTCCTCTTAGCATGATAAACAAGATTCAAAGAGAGTGAGATGCCAGCTCCTTTCATTCAGTCAGTAGCTTCAATCATTTCTGGACGTTTTTCAATGGCAAAAATCAATGAATATTGTAAATGCACAAACAGTAATTTCTCCGCATTGCAAGGTGCAATTCTGAAATTTTTTGCTTTTTCCTGCTCCTCTTAGCATGATAAAGAAGATTCAAAGAGAGTGAGATGCCAGCTCCTTTCATTCAGTCAGTAGCTTCAAACATTTCTGGTATATGAATAACATGATGTTTTTCAATGGCAAAAATCAATGAATATTGTAAATGCACAAACAGTAATTTCTCCGCATTGCAAGGTGCAATTCTGAAATTTTTTGCTTTTTCCTGCTCCTCTTAGCATGATAAAGAAGATTCAAATAGAGTGAGATGCCAGCTCCTTTCATTCAGTCAGTAGCTTCAATCATTTCTGGACGTTTTTCAATGGCAAAAATCAATGAATATTGTAAATGCACAAACAGTAATTTCTCCGCATTGCAAGGTGCAATTCTGAAATTTTTTGCTTTTTCCTGCTCCTCTTAGCATGATAAAGAAGATTCAAAGAGAGTGAGATGCCAGCTCCTTTCATTCAGTCAGTAGCTTCAAACATTTCTGGCATATGAATAACATGATGTTTTTCAATGGCAAAAATCAATGAATATTGTAAATGCACAAACAGTAATTTCTCCGCATTGCAAGGTGCAAGTCTGAAATTTTTTGCTTTTTCCTGCTCCTCTTAGTATGATAAAGAAGATTCAAAGAGAGGGAGATGCCAGCTACTTTCATTCAGTCAGTAGCTTCAATCATTTCTGGACGTTTTTCAATGGTAAAAATCAATGAATATTGTAAATGCACAAACAGTAATTTCTCCACATTGCAAGGTGCAATTCTGAAATTTTTTGCTTTTTCCTGCTCCTCTTAGCATGATAAAGAAGATTCAAAGAGAGTGAGATGCCAGCTCCTTTCATTCAGTCAGTAGCTTCAAACATTTCTGGTATATGAATAACATGATGTTTTTCAATGGCAAAAATCAATGAATATTGTAAATGCACAAACAGTAATTTCTCCGCATTGCAAGGTGCAATTCTGAAATTTTTTGCTTTTTCCTGCTCCTCTTAGCATGATAAAGAAGATTCAAAGAGAGTGAGATGCCAGCTCCTTTCATTCAGTCAGTAGCTTCAAACATTTCTGGTATATGAATAACATGATGTTTTTCAATGGCAAAAATCAATGAATATTGTAAATGCACAAACAGTAATTTCTCCGCATTGCAAGGTGCAATTCTGAAATTTTTTGCTTTTTCCTGCTCCTCTTAGCATGATAAAGAAGATTCAAAGAGAGTGAGATGCCAGCTCCTTTCATTCAGTCAGTAGCTTCAATCATTTCTGGACGTTTTTCAATGGCAAAAATCAATGAATATTGTAAATGCACAAACAGTAATTTCTCCGCATTGCAAGGTGCAATTCTGAAATTTTTTGCTTTTTCCTGCTCCTCTTAGCATGATAAAGAAGATTCAAAGAGAGTGAGATGTCAGCTCCTTTCATTCAGTCAGTAGCTTCAAACATTTCTGGTATATGAATAACATGATGTTTTTCAATGGCAAAAATCAATGAATATTGTAAATGCACAAACAGTAATTTCTCCGCATTGCAAGGTGCAATTCTGAAATTTTTTGCTTTTTCCTGCTCCTCTTAGCATGATAAAGAAGATTCAAAGAGAGTGAGATGCCAGCTCCTTTCATTCAGTCAGTAGCTTCAATCATTTCTGGACGTTTTTCAATGGCAAAAATCAATGAATATTGTAAATGCACAAACAGTAATTTCTCCGCATTGCAAGGTGCAATTCTGAAATTTTTTGCTTTTTCCTGCTCCTCTTAGCATGATAAAGAAGATTCAAAGAGAGTGAGATGCCAGCTCCTTTCGTTCAGTCAGTAGCTTCAATCATTTCTGGACGTTTTTCAATGGCAAAAATCAATGAATATTGTAATGCACACACAGTAATTTCTCCGCATTGCAAGGTGCAATTCTGAAATTTTTTGCTTTTTCCTGCTCCTCTTAGCATGATAAACAAGATTCAAAGAGAGTGAGATGCCAGCTCCTTTCATTCAGTCAGTAGCTTCAATCATTTCTGGACGTTTTTCAATGGCAAAAATCAATGAATATTGTAAATGCACAAACAGTAATTTCTCCGCATTGCAATGTGCAATTCTGAAATTTTTTGCTTTTTCCTGCTCCTCTTAGCATGATAAAGCTACTGACTGAATGAAAGGAGCTGGCATCTCACTCTCTTTGAATCTTCTTTATCATGCTAGGATTAGCAGGAAAAAGCAAAAAATTTCAGAATTGCACCCTGCAATGTGGAGATATTACTGTTTGTGCATTTACAATATTCATTGATTTTTGCCATTGAAAAGCGTCCAGAAATGTTTGAAGCTACTGACTGAATGAAAGGAGCTGGCATCTCACTCTCTTTGAATCTTCTTTATCATGCTAGGATTAGCAGGAAAAAGCAAAAAATTTCAGAATTGCACCTTGCAATGTGGAGATATTACTGTTTGTGCATTTACAATATTCATTGATTTTTGTCATTGAAAAGCGTCCAGAAATGTTTGAAGCTACTGACTGAATGAAAGGAGCTGGCATCTCACTCTCTTTGAATCTTCTTTATCATGCTAGGATTAGCAGGAAAAAGCAAAAAATTTCAGAATTGCACCTTGCAATGTGGAGATATTACTGTTAGTGCATTTACAATATTCATTGATTTTTGCCATTGAAAAACATCATGTTATTCATATACCAGAAATGTTTGAAGCTACTGACTGAATGAAAGGAGCTTGCATCTCACTCTCTTTGAATCTTCTTTATCATGCTAGGATTAGCAGGAAAAAGCAAAAAATTTCAGAATTGCACCTTGCAATGTGGAGATATTACTGTTTGTGCATTTACAATATTCATTGATTTTTGCCATTGAAAAACGTCTAGAAATGTTTGAAGCTACTGACTGAATGAAAGGAGCTGGCATCTCACTCTCTTTGAATCTTCTTTATCATGCTAGGATTAGCAGGAAAAAGCAAAAAATTTCAGAATTGCACCTTGCAATGTGGAGATATTACTGTTTGTGCATTTACAATATTCATTGATTTTTGCCATTGAAAAACGTCCAGAAATGTTTGAAGCTACTGACTGAATGAAAGGAGCTGGCATCTCACTCTCTTTGAATCTTCTTTATCATGCTAAGAGGAGCAGGAAAAAGCAAAAAATTTCAGAATTGCACCTTGCAATGCGGAGAAATTACTGTTTGTGCATTTACAATATTCATTGATTTTTGCCATTGAAAAACATGTTATTCATATACCAGAAATGTTTGAAGCTACTGACTGAATGAAAGGAGCTGGCACCTCACTCTCTTTGAATCTTCTTTATCATGCTAAGAGGAGCGGGAAAAAGCAAAAAATTTCAGAATTGCACCTTGCAATGCGGAGAAATTACTGTTTGTGCATTTACAATATTCATTGATTTTTGCCATTGAAAAACGTCCAGAAATGATTGAAGGTACTGACTGAATGAAAGGAGCTGGCATCTCACTCTCTTTGAATCTTCTTTATCATGCTAGGATTAGCAGGAAAAAGCAAAAAATTTCAGAATTGCACCTTGCAATGTGGAGATATTACTGTTTGTGCATTTACAATATTCATTGATTTTAGCCATTGAAAAACGTCCAGAAATGTTTGAAGCTACTGACTGAATGAAAGGAGCTGGCATGTCACTCTCTTTGAATCTTCTTTATCATGCTAGGATTAGCAGGAAAAAGCAAAACATTTCAGAATTGCACCTGCAATGTGGAGATATTACTGTTAGTGCATTTACAATATTCATTGATTTTTGCCATTGAAAAACGTCCAGAAATGTTTGAAGCTACTGACTGAATGAAAGGAGCTGGCATCTCACTCTCTTTGAATCTTCTTTATCATGCTAGGATTAGCAGGAAAAAGCAAAAAATTTCAGAATTGCACCTTGCAATGTGGAGATATTACTGTTTGTGCATTTACAATATTCATTGATTTTTGCCATTGAAAAACATGTTTTTCATATACCAGAAATGTTTGAAGCTACTGACTGAATGAAAGGAGCTGGCATCTCACTCTCTTTGAATCTTCTTTATAATGCTAGGATTAACAGGAAAAAGCAAAAAATTTCAGAATTGCACCTTGCAATGTGGAGATATTACTGTTTGTGCATTTACAATATTCATTGATTTTTGCCATTGAAAAACGTCCAGAAATGTTTGAAGCTACTGACTGAATGAAAGGAGCTGGCATCTCACTCTCTTTGAATCTTCTTTATCATGCTAGGATTAACAGAGAAAGCTAAAAATTTCAGAATTGCACCTTGCAATGTGGAGATATTACTGTTTGTGCATTTACAATATTCATTGATTTTTGCCATTGAAAAACATGTTTTTCATATACCAGAAATGTTTGAAGCTACTGACTGAATGAAAGGAGCTGGCATCTCACTCTCTTTGAATCTTCTTTATCATGCTAGGATTAGCAGGAAAAAGCAAAAAATTTCAGAATTGCACCTTGCAATGTGGAGATATTACTGTTTGTGCATTTACAATATTCATTGATTTTTGCCATTGAAAAACGTCCAGAAATGTTTGAAGCTACTGACTGAATGAAAGGAGCTGGTATCTCACTCTCTTTGAATCTTCTTTATCATGCTAGGATTAGCAGGAAAAAGCAAAAAATTTCAGAATTGCACCTTGCAATGTGGAGATATTACTGTTTGTGCATTTACAATATTCATTGATTTTTGCCATTGAAAAACATGTTTTTCATATAACAGAAATGTTTGAAGCTACTGACTGAATGAAAGGAGCTGGCATCTCACTCTCTTTGAATCTTCTTTATCATGCTAGGATTAGCAGGAAAAAGCAAAAAATTTCAGAATTGCACCTTGCAATGTGGAGATATTACTGTTTGTGCATTTACAATATTCATTGATTTTTGCCATTGAAAAACATGTTTTTCATATACCAGAAATGTTTGCAGCTACTGACAATGAAAGGAGCTGGCATCTCACTCTCTTTGAATCTTCTTTATCATGCTAGGATTAGCAGGAAAAAGCAAAAAATTTCAGAATTGCACCTTGCAATGTGGAGATATTACTGTTTGTGCATTTACAATATTCATTGATTTTTGCCATTGAAAAACGTCCAGAAATGTTTGAAGCTACTGACTGAATGAAAGGAGCTGGCGTCTCACTCTCTTTGAATCTTCTTTATCATGCTAGGATTAGCAGGAAAAAGCAAAAAATTTCAGAATTGCACCTTGCAATGTGGAGATATTACTGTTTGTGCATTTACAATATTCATTGATTTTTGCCATTGAAAAACGTTTTTCATATACCAGAAATGTTTGAAGCTACTGACTGAATGAAAGGAGCTGGCATCTCACTCTCTTTGAATCTTCTTTATCATGCTAGGATTAACAGGAAAAAGCAAAAAATTTCAGAATTGCACCTTGCAATGTGGAGATATTACTGTTTGTGCATTTACAATATTCATTGATTTTTGCCATTGAAAAACGTCCAGAAATGTTTGAAGCTACTGACTGAATGAAAGGAGCTGGCATCTCACTCTCTTTGAATCTTCTTTATCATGCTAGGATTAACAGAGAAAGCTAAAAATTTCAAAATTGCACCTTGCAATGTGGAGATATTACTGTTTGTGCATTTACAATATTCATTGATTTTTTCCATTGAAAAACATGTTTTTCATATACCAGAAATGTTTGAAGCTACTGACTGAATGAAAGGAGCTGGCATCTCACTCTCTTTGAATCTTCTTTATCATGCTAGGATTAGCAGGAAAAAGCAAAAAATTTCAGAATTGCACCTTGCAATGTGGAGATATTACTGTTTGTGCATTTACAATATTCATTGATTTTTGCCATTGAAAAACATGTTTTTCATATACCAGAAATGTTTGAAGCTACTGACTGAATGAAAGGAGCTGGCATCTCACTCTCTTTGAATCTTCTTTATCATGCTAGGATTAACAGGAAAAAGCAAAAAATTTCAGAATTGCACCTTGCAATGTGGAGATATTACTGTTTGTGCATTTACAATATTCATTGATTTTTGCCATTGAAAAACGTCCAGAAATGTTTGAAGCTACTGACTGAATGAAAGGAGCTGGCATCTCACTCTCTTTGAATCTTCTTTATCATGCTAGGATTAGCAGGAAAAAGCAAAAAATTTCAGAATTGCACCTTGCAATGTGGAGATATTACTGTTTGTGCATTTACAATATTCATTGATTTTTGCCATTGAAAAACGTTTTTCATATACCAGAAATGTTTGAAGCTACTGACTGAATGAAAGGAGCTGGCATCTCACTCTCTTTGAATCTTCTTTATCATGCTAGGATTAACAGGAAAAAGCAAAAAATTTCAGAATTGCACCTTGCAATGTGGAGATATTACTGTTTGTGCATTTACAATATTCATTGATTTTTGCCATTGAAAAACGTCCAGAAATGTTTGAAGCTACTGACTGAATGAAAGGAGCTGGCATCTCACTCTCTTTGAATCTTCTTTATCATGCTAGGATTAACAGAGAAAGCTAAAAATTTCAGAATTGCACCTTGCAATGTGGAGATATTACTGTTTGTGCATTTACAATATTCATTGATTTTTTCCATTGAAAAACATGTTTTTCATATACCAGAAATGTTTGAAGCTACTGACTGAATGAAAGGAGCTGGCATCTCACGCTCTTTGAATCTTCTTTATCATGCTAGGATTAGCAGGAAAAAGCAAAAAATTTCAGAATTGCACCTTGCAATGTGGAGATATTACTGTTTGTGCATTTACAATATTCATTGATTTTTGCCATTGAAAAACATGTTTTTCATATACCAGAAATGTTTGAAGCTACTGACTGAATGAAAGGAGCTGGCATCTCACTCTCTTTGAATCTTCTTTATCATGCTAATATTAACAGGAAAAAGCAAAAAATTTCAGAATTGCACCTTGCAATGTGGAGATATTACTGTTTGTGCATTTACAATATTCATTGATTTTTGCCATTGAAAAACGTCCAGAAATGTTTGAAGCTACTGACTGAATGAAAGGAGCTGGCATCTCACTCTCTTTGAATCTTCTTTATCATGCTAGGATTAACAGAGAAAGCTAAAAATTTCAGAATTGCACCTTGCAATGTGGAGATATTACTGTTTGTGCATTTACAATATTCATTGATTTTTGCCATTGAAAAACATGTTTTTCATATACCAGAAATGTTTGAAGCTACTGACTGAATGAAAGGAGCTGGCATCTCACTCTCTTTGAATCTTCTTTATCATGCTAGGATTAGCAGGAAAAAGCAAAAAATTTCAGAATTGCACCTTGCAATGTGGAGATATTACTGTTTGTGCATTTACAATATTCATTGATTTTTGCCATTGAAAAACGTCCAGAAATGTTTGAAGCTACTGACTGAATGAAAGGAGCTGGCATCTCACTCTCTTTGAATCTTCTTTATCATGCTAGGATTAGCAGGAAAAAGCAAAAAATTTCAGAATTGCACCTTGCAATGTGGAGATATTACTGTTTGTGCATTTACAATATTCATTGATTTTTGCCATTGAAAAACGTTTTTCATATACCAGAAATGTTTGAAGCTACTGACTGAATGAAAGGAGCTGGCATCTCACTCTCTTTGAATCTTCTTTATCATGCTAGGATTAACAGGAAAAAGCAAAAAATTTCAGAATTGCACCTTGCAATGTGGAGATATTACTGTTTGTGCATTTACAATATTCATTGATTTTTGCCATTGAAAAACGTCCAGAAATGTTTGAAGCTACTGACTGAATGAAAGGAGCTGGCATCTCACTCTCTTTGAATCTTTATCATGCTAGGATTAACAGGAAAAAGCTAAAAATTTCAGAATTGCACCTTGCAATGTGGAGATATTACTGTTTGTGCATTTACAATATTCATTGATTTTTGCCATTGAAAAACATGTTTTTCATATACCAGAAATGTTTGAAGCTACTGACTGAATGAAAGGAGCTGGCATCTCACTCTCTTTGAATCTTCTTTATCATGCTAGGATTAGCAGGAAAAAGCAAAAAATTTCAGAATTGCACCTTGCAATGTGGAGATATTACTGTTTGTGCATTTACAATATTCATTGATTTTTGCCATTGAAAAACATGTTTTTCATATACCAGAAATATTTGAAGCTATTGACTGAATGAAAGGAGCTGGCATCTCACTCTCTTTGAATCTTCTTTATCATGCTAGGATTAACAGGAAAAAGCAAAAAATTTCAGAATTGCACCTTGCAATGTGGAGATATTACTGTTTGTGCATTTACAATATTCATTGATTTTTGCCATTGAAAAACGTCCAGAAATGTTTGAAGCTACTGACTGAATGAAAGGAGCTGGCATCTCACTCTCTTTGAATCTTCTTTATCATGCTAGGATTAGCAGGAAAAAGCAAAAAATTTCAGAATTGCACCTTGCAATGTGGAGATATTACTGTTTGTGCATTTACAATATTCATTGATTTTTGCCATTGAAAAACATGTTTTTCATATACCAGAAATGTTTGAAGCTACTGACTGAATGAAAGGAGCTGGCATCTCACTCTCTTTGAATCTTCTTTATCATGCTAGGATTAACAGGAAAAAGCAAAAAATTTCAGAATTGCACCTTGCAATGTGGAGATATTACTGTTTGTGCATTTACAATATTCATTGATTTTTGCCATTGAAAAACATGTTTTTCATATACCAGAAATGTTTGAAGCTACTGACTGAATGAAAGGAGCTGGCATCTCACTCTCTTTGAATCTTCTTTATCATGCTAGGATTAACAGGAAAAAGCAAAAAATTTCAGAATTGCACCTTGCAATGTGGAGATATTACTGTTTGTGCATTTACAATATTCATTGATTTTTGCCATTGAAAAACGTCCAGAAATGTTTGAAGCTACTGACTGAATGAAAGGAGCTGGCATCTCACTCTCTTTGAATCTTCTTTATCATGCTAGGATTAGCAGGAAAAAGCAAAAAATTTCAGAATTGCACCTTGCAATGTGGAGATATTACTGTTTGTGCATTTACAATATTCATTGATTTTTGCCATTGAAAAACATGTTTTTCATATACCAGAAATGTTTGAAGCTACTGACTGAATGAAAGGAGCTGGCATCTCACTCTCTTTGAATCTTCTTTATCATGCTAGGATTAACAGGAAAAAGCAAAAAATTTCAGAATTGCACCTTGCAATGTGGAGATATTACTGTTTGTGCATTTACAATATTCATTGATTTTTGCCATTGAAAAACGTCCAGAAATGTTTGAAGCTACTGACTGAATGAAAGGAGCTGGCATCTCACTCTCTTTGAATCTTCTTTATCATGCTAGGATTAGCAGGAAAAAGCAAAAAATTTCAGAATTGCACCTTGCAATGTGGAGATATTACTGTTTGTGCATTTACAATATTCATTGATTTTTGCCATTGAAAAACATGTTTTTCATATACCAGAAATGTTTGAAGCTACTGACTGAATGAAAGGAGCTGGCATCTCACTCTCTTTGAATCTTCTTTATCATGCTAGGATTAGCAGGAAAAAGCAAAAAATTTCAGAATTGCACCTTGCAATGTGGAGATATTACTGTTTGTGCATTTACAATATTCATTGATTTTTGCCATTGAAAAACGTCCAGAAATGTTTGAAGCTACTGACTGAATGAAAGGAGCTGGCATCTCACTCTCTTTGAATCTTCTTTATCATGCTAGGATTAGCAGGAAAAAGCAAAAAATTTCAGAATTGCACCTTGCAATGTGGAGATATTACTGTTTGTGCATTTACAATATTCATTGATTTTTGCCATTGAAAAACATGTTTTTCATATACCAGAAATGTTTGAAGCTACTGACTGAATGAAAGGAGCTGGCATCTCACTCTCTTTGAATCTTCTTTATCATGCTAGGATTAACAGGAAAAAGCAAAAAATTTCAGAATTGCACCTTGCAATGTGGAGATATTACTGTTTGTGCATTTACAATATTCATTGATTTTTGCCATTGAAAAACATGTTTTTCATATACCAGAAATGTTTGAAGCTACTGACTGAATGAAAGGAGCTGGCATCTCACTCTCTTTGAATCTTCTTTATCATGCTAGGATTAACAGGAAAAAGCAAAAAATTTCAGAATTGCACCTTGCAATGTGGAGATATTGCTGTTTGTGCATTTACAATATTCATTGATTTTTGCCATTGAAAAACGTCCAGAAATGTTTGAAGCTACTGACTGAATGAAAGGAGCTGGCATCTCACTCTCTTTGAATCTTCTTTATCATGCTAGGATTAGCAGGAAAAAGCAAAAAATTTCAGAATTGCACCTTGCAATGTGGAGATATTACTGTTTGTGCATTTACAATATTCATTGAATTTTGCCATTGAAAAACATGTTTTTCATATACCAGAAATGTTTGAAGCTACTGACTGAATGAAAGGAGCTGGCATCTCACTCTCTTTGAATCTTCTTTATCATGCTAGGATTAACAGGAAAAAGCAAAAAATTTCAGAATTGCACCTTGCAATGTGGAGATATTACTGTTTGTGCATTTACAATATTCATTGATTTTTGCCATTGAAAAACGTCCAGAAATGTTTGAAGCTACTGACTGAATGAAAGGAGCTGGCATCTCACTCTCTTTGAATCTTCTTTATCATGCTAGGATTAGCAGGAAAAAGCAAAAAATTTCAGAATTGCACCTTGCAATGTGGAGATATTACTGTTTGTGCATTTACAATATTCATTGATTTTTGCCATTGAAAAACATGTTTTTCATATACCAGAAATGTTTGAAGCTACTGACTGAATGAAAGGAGCTGGCATCTCACTCTCTTTGAATCTTCTTTATCATGCTAGGATTAGCAGGAAAAAGCAAAAAATTTCAGAATTGCACCTTGCAATGTGGAGATATTACTGTTTGTGCATTTACAATATTCATTGATTTTTGCCATTGAAAAACGTCCAGAAATGTTTGAAGCTACTGACTGAATGAAAGGAGCTGGCATCTAACTCTCTTTGAATCTTCTTTATCATGCTAGGATTAGCAGGAAAAAGCAAAAAATTTCAGAATTGCACCTTGCAATGTGGAGATATTACTGTTTGTGCATTTACAATATTCATTGATTTTTGCCATTGAAAAACGTCCAGAAATGTTTGAAGCTACTGACTGAATGAAAGGAGCTGGCATCTCACTCTCTTTGAATCTTCTTTATCATGCTAGGATTAGCAGGAAAAAGCAAAAAATTTCAGAATTGCACCTTGCAATGTGGAGATATTACTGTTTGTGCATTTACAATATTCATTGATTTTTGCCATTGAAAAACGTCCAGAAATGTTTGAAGCTACTGACTGAATGAAAGGAGCTGGCATCTCACTCTCTTTGAATCTTCTTTATCATGCTAGGATTAGCAGGAAAAAGCAAAAAATTTCAGAATTGCACCTTGCAATGTGGAGATATTACTGTTTGTGCATTTACAATATTCATTGATTTTTGCCATTGAAAAACGTTTTTCATATACCAGAAATGTTTGAAGCTACTGACTGAATGAAAGGAGCTGGCATCTCACTCTCTTTGAATCTTCTTTATCATGCTAGGATTAACAGGAAAAAGCAAAAAATTTCAGAATTGCACCTTGCAATGTGGAGATATTACTGTTTGTGCATTTACAATATTCATTGATTTTTGCCATTGAAAAACGTCCAGAAATGTTTGAAGCTACTGACTGAATGAAAGGAGCTGGCATCTCACTCTCTTTGAATCTTCTTTATCATGCTAGGATTAACAGGAAAAAGCAAAAAATTTCAGAATTGCACCTTGCAATGTGGAGATATTACTGTTTGTGCATTTACAATATTCATTGATTTTTGCCATTGAAAAACATGTTTTTCATATACCAGAAATGTTTGAAGCTACTGACTGAATGAAAGGAGCTGGCATCTCACTCTCTTTGAATCTTCTTTATCATGCTAGGATTAGCAGGAAAAAGCAAAAAATTTCAGAATTGCACCTTGCAATGTGGAGATATTACTGTTTGTGCATTTACAATATTCATTGATTTTTGCCATTGAAAAACATGTTTTTCATATACCAGAAATGTTTGAAGCTACTGACTGAATGAAAGGAGCTGGCATCTCACTCTCTTTGAATCTTCTTTATCATGCTAGGATTAGCAGGAAAAAGCAAAAAATTTCAGAATTGCACCTTGCAATGTGGAGATATTACTGTTTGTGCATTTACAATATTCATTGATTTTTGCCATTGAAAAACATGTTTTTCATATACCAGAAATGTTTGAAGCTACTGACTGAATGAAAGGAGCTGGCATCTCACTCTCTTTGAATCTTCTTTATCATGCTAGGATTAGCAGGAAAAAGCAAAAAAATTCAGAATTGCACCTTGCAATGTGGAGATATTACTGTTTGTGCATTTACAATATTCATTGATTTTTGCCATTGAAAAACGTCCAGAAATGTTTGAAGCTACTGACTGAATGAAAGGAGCTGGCAACTCACTCTCTTTGAATCTTCTTTATCATGCTAGGATTAGCAGGAAAAAGCAAAAAATTTCAGAATTGCACCTTGCAATGTGGAGATATTACTGTTTGTGCATTTACAATATTCATTGATTTTTGCCATTGAAAAACATGTTTTTCATATACCAGAAATGTTTGAAGCTACTGACTGAATGAAAGGAGCTGGCATCTCACTCTCTTTGAATCTTCTTTATCATGCTAGGATTAGCAGGAAAAAGCAAAAAATTTCAGAATTGCACCTTGCAATGTGGAGATATTACTGTTTGTGCATTTACAATATTCATTGATTTTTGCCATTGAAAAACATGTTTTTCATATACCAGAAATGTTTGAAGCTACTGACAATGAAAGGAGCTGGCATCTCACTCTCTTTGAATCTTCTTTATCATGCTAGGATTAGCAGGAAAAAGCAAAAAATTTCAGAATTGCACCTTGCAATGTGGAGATATTACTGTTTGTGCATTTACAATATTCATTGATTTTTGCCATTGAAAAACGTCCAGAAATGTTTGAAGCTACTGACTGAATGAAAGGAGCTGGCATCTCACTCTCTTTGAATCTTCTTTATCATGCTAGGATTAGCAGGAAAAAGCAAAAAATTTCAGAATTGCACCTTGCAATGTGGAGATATTACTGTTTGTGCATTTACAATATTCATTGATTTTTGCCATTGAAAAACGTTTTTCATATACCAGAAATGTTTGAAGCTACTGACTGAATGAAAGGAGCTGGCATCTCACTCTCTTTGAATCTTCTTTATCATGCTAGGATTAACAGGAAAAAGCAAAAAATTTCAGAATTGCACCTTGCAATGTGGAGATATTACTGTTTGTGCATTTACAATATTCATTGATTTTTGCCATTGAAAAACGTCCAGAAATGTTTGAAGCTACTGACTGAATGAAAGGAGCTGGCATCTCACTCTCTTTGAATCTTCTTTATCATGCTAGGATTAACAGAGAAAACTAAAAATTTCAGAATTGCACCTTGCAATGTGGAGATATTACTGTTTGTGCATTTACAATATTCATTGATTTTTTCCATTGAAAAACATGTTTTTCATATACCAGAAATGTTTGAAGCTACTGACTGAATGAAAGGAGCTGGCATCTCACTCTCTTTGAATCTTCTTTATCATGCTAGGATTAGCAGGAAAAAGCAAAAAATTTCAGAATTGCACCTTGCAATGTGGAGATATTACTGTTTGTGCATTTACAATATTCATTGATTTTTGCCATTGAAAAACATGTTTTTCATATACCAGAAATGTTTGAAGCTACTGACTGAATGAAAGGAGCTGGCATCTCACTCTCTTTGAATCTTCTTTATCATGCTAGGATTAGCAGGAAAAAGCAAAAAATTTCAGAATTGCACCTTGCAATGTGGAGATATTACTGTTTGTGCATTTACAATATTCATTGATTTTTGCCATTGAAAAACATGTTTTTCATATACCAGAAATGTTTGAAGCTACTGACTGAATGAAAGGAGCTGGCATCTCACTCTCTTTGAATCTTCTTTATCATGCTAGGATTAGCAGGAAAAAGCAAAAAATTTCAGAATTGCACCTTGCAATGTGGAGATATTACTGTTTGTGCATTTACAATATTCATTGATTTTTGCCATTGAAAAACGTCCAGAAATGTTTGAAGCTACTGACTGAATGAAAGGAGCTGGCATCTCACTCTCTTTGAATCTTCTTTATCATGCTAGGATTAGCAGGAAAAAGCAAAAAATTTCAGAATTGCACCTTGCAATGTGGAGATATTACTGTTTGTGCATTTACAATATTCATTGATTTTTGCCATTGAAAAACATGTTTTTCATATACCAGAAATGTTTGAAGCTACTGACTGAATGAAAGGAGCTGGCATCTCACTCTCTTTGAATCTTCTTTATCATGCTAGGATTAGCAGGAAAAAGCAAAAAATTTCAGAATTGCACCTTGCAATGTGGAGATATTACTGTTTGTGCATTTACAATATTCATTGATTTTTGCCATTGAAAAACGTCCAGAAATGTTTGAAGCTACTGACTGAATGAAAGGAGCTGGCATCTCACTCTCTTTGAATCTTCTTTATCATGCTAGGATTAGCAGGAAAAAGCAAAAAATTTCAGAATTGCACCTTGCAATGTGGAGATATTACTGTTTGTGCATTTACAATATTCATTGATTTTTGCCATTGAAAAACGTTTTTCATATACCAGAAATGTTTGAAGCTACTGACTGAATGAAAGGAGCTGGCATCTCACTCTCTTTGAATCTTCTTTATCATGCTAGGATTAACAGGAAAAAGCAAAAAATTTCAGAATTGCACCTTGCAATGTGGAGATATTACTGTTTGTGCATTTACAATATTCATTGATTTTTGCCATTGAAAAACGTCCAGAAATGTTTGAAGCTACTGACTGAATGAAAGGAGCTGGCATCTCACTCTCTTTGAATCTTCTTTATCATGCTAGGATTAACAGAGAAAGCTAAAAATTTCAGAATTGCACCTTGCAATGTGGAGATATTACTGTTTGTGCATTTACAATATTCATTGATTTTTTCCATTGAAAAACATGTTTTTCATATACCAGAAATGTTTGAAGCTACTGACTGAATGAAAGGAGCTGGCATCTCACTCTCTTTGAATCTTCTTTATCATGCTAGGATTAGCAGGAAAAAGCAAAAAATTTCAGAATTGCACCTTGCAATGTGGAGATATTACTGTTTGTGCATTTACAATATTCATTGATTTTTGCCATTGAAAAACATGTTTTTCATATACCAGAAATGTTTGAAGCTACTGACTGAATGAAAGGAGCTGGCATCTCACTCTCTTTGAATCTTCTTTATCATGCTAGGATTAACAGGAAAAAGCAAAAAATTTCAGAATTGCACCTTGCAATGTGGAGATATTACTGTTTGTGCATTTACAATATTCATTGATTTTTGCCATTGAAAAACGTCCAGAAATGTTTGAAGCTACTGACTGAATGAAAGGAGCTGGCATCTCACTCTCTTTGAATCTTCTTTATCATGCTAGGATTAGCAGGAAAAAGCAAAAAATTTCAGAATTGCACCTTGCAATGTGGAGATATTACTGTTTGTGCATTTACAATATTCATTGATTTTTGCCATTGAAAAACGTTTTTCATATACCAGAAATGTTTGAAGCTACTGACTGAATGAAAGGAGCTGGCATCTCACTCTCTTTGAATCTTCTTTATCATGCTAGGATTAACAGGAAAAAGCAAAAAATTTCAGAATTGCACCTTGCAATGTGGAGATATTACTGTTTGTGCATTTACAATATTCATTGATTTTTGCCATTGAAAAACGTCCAGAAATGTTTGAAGCTACTGACTGAATGAAAGGAGCTGGCATCTCACTCTCTTTGAATCTTCTTTATCATGCTAGGATTAACAGAGAAAGCTAAAAATTTCAGAATTGCACCTTGCAATGTGGAGATATTACTGTTTGTGCATTTACAATATTCATTGATTTTTTCCATTGAAAAACATGTTTTTCATATACCAGAAATGTTTGAAGCTACTGACTGAATGAAAGGAGCTGGCATCTCACTCTCTTTGAATCTTCTTTATCATGCTAGGATTAGCAGGAAAAAGCAAAAAATTTCAGAATTGCACCTTGCAATGTGGAGATATTACTGTTTGTGCATTTACAATATTCATTGATTTTTGCCATTGAAAAACATGTTTTTCATATACCAGAAATGTTTGAAGCTACTGACTGAATGAAAGGAGCTGGCATCTCACTCTCTTTGAATCTTCTTTATCATGCTAGGATTAACAGGAAAAAGCAAAAAATTTCAGAATTGCACCTTGCAATGTGGAGATATTACTGTTTGTGCATTTACAATATTCATTGATTTTTGCCATTGAAAAACGTCCAGAAATGTTTGAAGCTACTGACTGAATGAAAGGAGCTGGCATCTCACTCTCTTTGAATCTTCTTTATCATGCTAGGATTAGCAGGAAAAAGCAAAAAATTTCAGAATTGCACCTTGCAATGTGGAGATATTACTGTTTGTGCATTTACAATATTCATTGATTTTTGCCATTGAAAAACGTTTTTCATATACCAGAAATGTTTGAAGCTACTGACTGAATGAAAGGAGCTGGCATCTCACTCTCTTTGAATCTTCTTTATCATGCTAGGATTAACAGGAAAAAGCAAAAAATTTCAGAATTGCACCTTGCAATGTGGAGATATTACTGTTTGTGCATTTACAATATTCATTGATTTTTGCCATTGAAAAACGTCCAGAAATGTTTGAAGCTACTGACTGAATGAAAGGAGCTGGCATCTCACTCTCTTTGAATCTTCTTTATCATGCTAGGATTAACAGAGAAAGCTAAAAATTTCAGAATTTCACCTTGCAATGTGGAGATATTACTGTTTGTGCATTTACAATATTCATTGATTTTTTCCATTGAAAAACATGTTTTTCATATACCAGAAATGTTTGAAGCTACTGACTGAATGAAAGGAGCTGGCATCTCACTCTCTTTGAATCTTCTTTATCATGCTAGGATTAACAGGAAAAAGCAAAAAATTACAGAATTGCACCTTGCAATGTGGAGATATTACTGTTTGTGCATTTACAATATTCATTGATTTTTGCCATTGAAAAACGTCCAGAAATGTTTGAAGCTACTGACTGAATGAAAGGAGCTGGCATCTCACTCTCTTTGAATCTTCTTTATCATGCTAGGATTAACAGAGAAAGCTAAAAATTTCAGAATTGCACCTTGCAATGTGGAGATATTACTGTTTGTGCATTTACAATATTCATTGATTTTTTCCATTGAAAAACATGTTTTTCATATACCAGAAATGTTTGAAGCTACTGACTGAATGAAAGGAGCTGGCATCTCACTCTCTTTGAATCTTCTTTATCATGCTAGGATTAGCAGGAAAAAGCAAAAAATTTCAGAATTGCACCTTGCAATGTGGAGATATTACTGTTTGTGCATTTACAATATTCATTGATTTTTGCCATTGAAAAACATGTTTTTCATATACCAGAAATGTTTGAAGCTACTGACTGAATGAAAGGAGCTGGCATCTCACTCTCTTTGAATCTTCTTTATCATGCTAGGATTAACAGGAAAAAGCAAAAAATTTCAGAATTGCACCTTGCAATGTGGAGATATTACTGTTTGTGCATTTACAATATTCATTGATTTTTGCCATTGAAAAACGTCCAGAAATGTTTGAAGCTACTGACTGAATGAAAGGAGCTGGCATCTCACTCTCTTTGAATCTTCTTTATCATGCTAGGATTAGCAGGAAAAAGCAAAAAATTTCAGAATTGCACCTTGCAATGTGGAGATATTACTGTTTGTGCATTTACAATATTCATTGATTTTTGCCATTGAAAAACGTTTTTCATATACCAGAAATGTTTGAAGCTACTGACTGAATGAAAGGAGCTGGCATCTCACTCTCTTTGAATCTTCTTTATCATGCTAGGATTAACAGGAAAAAGCAAAAAATTTCAGAATTGCACCTTGCAATGTGGAGATATTACTGTTTGTGCATTTACAATATTCATTGATTTTTGCCATTGAAAAACGTCCAGAAATGTTTGAAGCTACTGACTGAATGAAAGGAGCTGGCATCTCACTCTCTTTGAATCTTCTTTATCATGCTAGGATTAACAGAGAAAGCTAAAAATTTCAGAATTGCACCTTGCAATGTGGAGATATTACTGTTTGTGCATTTACAATATTCATTGATTTTTTCCATTGAAAAACATGTTTTTCATATACCAGAAATGTTTGAAGCTACTGACTGAATATCTCTCTGAAAGGAGCTGGCATCTCACTCTCTTTGAATCTTCTTTATCATGCTAGGATTAACAGGAAAAAGCAAAAAATTACAGAATTGCACCTTGCAATGTGGAGATATTACTGTTTGTGCATTTACAATATTCATTGATTTTTGCCATTGAAAAACGTCCAGAAATGTTTGAAGCTACTGACTGAATGAAAGGAGCTGGCATCTCACTCTCTTTGAATCTTCTTTATCATGCTAGGATTAACAGAGAAAGCTAAAAATTTCAGAATTGCACCTTGCAATGTGGAGATATTACTGTTTGTGCATTTACAATATTCATTGATTTTTTCCATTGAAAAACATGTTTTTCATATACCAGAAATGTTTGAAGCTACTGACTGAATCTGGCATCTCACTCTCTTTGAATCTTCTTTATCATGCTAGGATTAGCAGGAAAAAGCAAAAAATTTCAGAATTGCACCTTGCAATGTGGAGATATTACTGTTTGTGCATTTACAATATTCATTGATTTTTGCCATTGAAAAACATGTTTTTCATATACCAGAAATGTTTGAAGCTACTGACTGAATGAAAGGAGCTGGCATCTCACTCTCTTTGAATCTTCTTTATCATGCTAGGATTAACAGGAAAAAGCAAAAAATTTCAGAATTGCACCTTGCAATGTGGAGATATTACTGTTTGTGCATTTACAATATTCATTGATTTTTGCCATTGAAAAACGTCCAGAAATGTTTGAAGCTACTGACTGAATGAAAGGAGCTGGCATCTCACTCTCTTTGAATCTTCTTTATCATGCTAGGATTAGCAGGAAAAAGCAAAAAATTTCAGAATTGCACCTTGCAATGTGGAGATATTACTGTTTGTGCATTTACAATATTCATTGATTTTTGCCATTGAAAAACGTTTTTCATATACCAGAAATGTTTGAAGCTACTGACTGAATGAAAGGAGCTGGCATCTCACTCTCTTTGAATCTTCTTTATCATGCTAGGATTAACAGGAAAAAGCAAAAAATTTCAGAATTGCACCTTGCAATGTGGAGATATTACTGTTTGTGCATTTACAATATTCATTGATTTTTGCCATTGAAAAACGTCCAGAAATGTTTGAAGCTACTGACTGAATGAAAGGAGCTGGCATCTCACTCTCTTTGAATCTTCTTTATCATGCTAGGATTAACAGAGAAAGCTAAAAATTTCAGAATTGCACCTTGCAATGTGGAGATATTACTGTTTGTGCATTTACAATATTCATTGATTTTTTCCATTGAAAAACATGTTTTTCATATACCAGAAATGTTTGAAGCTACTGACTGAATGAAAGGAGCTGGCATCTCACTCTCTTTGAATCTTCTTTATCATGCTAGGATTAACAGAGAAAGCTAAAAATTTCAGAATTGCACCTTGCAATGTGGAGATATTACTGTTTGTGCATTTACAATATTCATTGATTTTTTCCATTGAAAAACATGTTTTTCATATACCAGAAATGTTTGAAGCTACTGACTGAATGAAAGGAGCTGGCATCTCACTCTCTTTGAATCTTCTTTATCATGCTAGGATTAGCAGGAAAAAGCAAAAAATTTCAGAATTGCACCTTGCAATGTGGAGATATTACTGTTTGTGCATTTACAATATTCATTGATTTTTGCCATTGAAAAACATGTTTTTCATATACCAGAAATGTTTGAAGCTACTGACTGAATGAAAGGAGCTGGCATCTCACTCTCTTTGAATCTTCTTTATCATGCTAGGATTAACAGGAAAAAGCAAAAAATTTCAGAATTGCACCTTGCAATGTGGAGATATTACTGTTTGTGCATTTACAATATTCATTGATTTTTGCCATTGAAAAACGTTTTTCATATACCAGAAATGTTTGAAGCTACTGACTGAACGAAAGGAGATGGCATCTCACTCTCTTTGAATCTTCTTTATCATGCTAGGATTAACAGGAAAAAGCAAAAAATTTCAGAATTGCACCTTGCAATGTGGAGATATTACTGTTTGTGCATTTACAATATTCATTGATTTTTGCCATTGAAAAACGTCCAGAAATGTTTGAAGCTACTGACTGAATGAAAGGAGCTGGCATCTCACTCTCTTTGAATCTTCTTTATCATGCTAGGATTAACAGAGAAAGCTAAAAATTTCAGAATTGCACCTTGCAATGTGGAGATATTACTGTTTGTGCATTTACAATATTCATTGATTTTTTCCATTGAAAAACATGTTTTTCATATACCAGAAATGTTTGAAGCTACTGACTGAATGAAAGGAGCTGGCATCTCACTCTCTTTGAATCTTCTTTATCATGCTAGGATTAGCAGGAAAAAGCAAAAAATTTCAGAATTGCACCTTGCAATGTGGAGATATTACTGTTTGTGCATTTACAATATTCATTGATTTTTGCCATTGAAAAACATGTTTTTCATATACCAGAAATGTTTGAAGCTACTGACTGAATGAAAGGAGCTGGCATCTCACTCTCTTTGAATCTTCTTTATCATGCTAGGATTAACAGGAAAAAGCAAAAAATTTCAGAATTGCACCTTGCAATGTGGAGATATTACTGTTTGTGCATTTACAATATTCATTGATTTTTGCAATTGAAAAACATGTTTTTCATATACCAGAAATGTTTGAAGCTACTGACTGAATGAAAGGAGCTGGCATCTCACTCTCTTTGAATCTTCTTTATCATGCTAGGATTAGCAGGAAAAAGCAAAAAATTTCAGAATTGCACCTTGCAATGTGGAGATATTACTGTTTGTGCATTTACAATATTCATTGATTTTTGCCATTGAAAAACATGTTTTTCATATACCAGAAATGTTTGAAGCTACTGACAATGAAAGGAGCTGGCATCTCACTCTCTTTGAATCTTCTTTATCATGCTAGGATTAGCAGGAAAAAGCAAAAAATTTCAGAATTGCACCTTGCAATGTGGAGATATTACTGTTTGTGCATTTACAATATTCATTGATTTTTGCCATTGAAAAACGTCCAGAAATGTTTGAAGCTACTGACTGAATGAAAGGAGCTGGCATCTCACTCTCTTTGAATCTTCTTTATCATGCTAGGATTAGCAGGAAAAAGCAAAAAATTTCAGAATTGCACCTTGCAATGTGGAGATATTACTGTTTGTGCATTTACAATATTCATTGATTTTTGCCATTGAAAAACGTTTTTCATATACCAGAAATGTTTGAAGCTACTGACTGAATGAAAGGAGCTGGCATCTCACTCTCTTTGAATCTTCTTTATCATGCTAGGATTAACAGGAAAAAGCAAAAAATTTCAGAATTGCACCTTGCAATGTGGAGATATTACTGTTTGTGCATTTACAATATTCATTGATTTTTGCCATTGAAAAACGTCCAGAAATGTTTGAAGCTACTGACTGAATGAAAGGAGCTGGCATCTCACTCTCTTTGAATCTTCTTTATCATGCTAGGATTAACAGAGAAAGCTAAAAATTTCAGAATTGCACCTTGCAATGTGGAGATATTACTGTTTGTGCATTTACAATATTCATTGATTTTTTCCATTGAAAAACATGTTTTTCATATACCAGAAATGTTTGAAGCTACTGACTGAATGAAAGGAGCTGGCATCTCACTCTCTTTGAATCTTCTTTATCATGCTAGGATTAGCAGGAAAAAGCAAAAAATTTCAGAATTGCACCTTGCAATGTGGAGATATTACTGTTTGTGCATTTACAATATTCATTGATTTTTGCCATTGAAAAACATGTTTTTCATATACCAGAAATGTTTGAAGCTACTGACTGAATGAAAGGAGCTGGCATCTCACTCTCTTTGAATCTTCTTTATCATGCTAGGATTAACAGGAAAAAGCAAAAAATTTCAGAATTGCACCTTGCAATGTGGAGATATTACTGTTTGTGCATTTACAATATTCATTGATTTTTGCCATTGAAAAACGTCCAGAAATGTTTGAAGCTACTGACTGAATGAAAGGAGCTGGCATCTCACTCTCTTTGAATCTTCTTTATCATGCTAGGATTAGCAGGAAAAAGCAAAAAATTTCAGAATTGCACCTTGCAATGTGGAGATATTACTGTTTGTGCATTTACAATATTCATTGATTTTTGCCATTGAAAAACGTTTTTCATATACCAGAAATGTTTGAAGCTACTGACTGAATGAAAGGAGCTGGCATCTCACTCTCTTTGAATCTTCTTTATCATGCTAGGATTAACAGGAAAAAGCAAAAAATTTCAGAATTGCACCTTGCAATGTGGAGATATTACTGTTTGTGCATTTACAATATTCATTGATTTTTGCCATTGAAAAACGTCCAGAAATGTTTGAAGCTACTGACTGAATGAAAGGAGCTGGCATCTCACTCTCTTTGAATCTTCTTTATCATGCTAGGATTAACAGAGAAAGCTAAAAATTTCAGAATTGCACCTTGCAATGTGGAGATATTACTGTTTGTGCATTTACAATATTCATTGATTTTTTCCATTGAAAAACATGTTTTTCATATACCAGAAATGTTTGAAGCTACTGACTGAATGAAAGGAGCTGGCATCTCACTCTCTTTGAATCTTCTTTATCATGCTAGGATTAACAGGAAAAAGCAAAAAATTTCAGAATTGCACCTTGCAATGTGGAGATATTACTGTTTGTGCATTTACAATATTCATTGATTTTTGCCATTGAAAAACATGTTTTTCATATACCAGAAATGTTTGAAGCTACTGACTGAATGAAAGGAGCTGGCATCTCACTCTCTTTGAATCTTCTTTATCATGCTAGGATTAGCAGGAAAAAGCAAAAAATTTCAGAATTGCACCTTGCAATGTGGAGATATTACTGTTTGTGCATTTACAATATTCATTGATTTTTGCCATTGAAAAACATGTTTTTCATATACCAGAAATGTTTGAAGCTACTGACTGAATGAAAGGAGCTGGCATCTCACTCTCTTTGAATCTTCTTTATCATGCTAGGATTAACAGAAAAAAGCAAAAAATTTCAGAATTGCACCTTGCAATGTGGAGATATTACTGCTTGTGCATTTACAATATTCATTGATTTTTGCCATTGAAAAACGTCCAGAAATGTTTGAAGCTACTGACTGAATGAAAGGAGCTGGCATCTCACTCTCTTTGAATCTTCTTTATCATGCTAGGATTAACAGAGAAAGCTAAAAATTTCAGAATTGCACCTTGCAATGTGGAGATATTACTGTTTGTGCATTTACAATATTCATTGATTTTTTCCATTGAAAAACATGTTTTTCATATACCAGAAATGTTTGAAGCTACTGACTGAATGAAAGGAGCTGGCATCTCACTCTCTTTGAATCTTCTTTATCATGCTAGGATTAACAGGAAAAAGCAAAAAATTTCAGAATTGCACCTTGCAATGTGGAGATATTACTGTTTGTGCATTTACAATATTCATTGATTTTTGCCATTGAAAAACATGTTTTTCATATACCAGAAATGTTTGAAGCTACTGACTGAATGAAAGGAGCTGGCATCTCACTCTCTTTGAATCTTCTTTATCATGCTAGGATTAGCAGGAAAAAGCAAAAAATTTCAGAATTGCACCTTGCAATGTGGAGATATTACTGTTTGTGCATTTACAATATTCATTGATTTTTGCCATTGAAAAACATGTTTTTCATATACCAGAAATGTTTGAAGCTACTGACTGAATGAAAGGAGCTGGCATCTCACTCTCTTTGAATCTTCTTTATCATGCTAGGATTAACAGGAAAAAGCAAAAAATTTCAGAATTGCGCCTTGCAATGTGGAGATATTACTGTTTGTGCATTTACAATATTCATTGATTTTTGCCATTGAAAAACGTCCAGAAATGTTTGAAGCTACTGACTGAATGAAAGGAGCTGGCATCTCACTCTCTTTGAATCTTCTTTATCATGCTAGGATTAGCAGGAAAAAGCAAAAAATTTCAGAATTGCACCTTGCAATGTGGAGATATTACTGTTTGTGCATTTACAATATTCATTGATTTTTGCCATTGAAAAACGTTTTTCATATACCAGAAATGTTTGAAGCTACTGACTGAATGAAAGGAGCTGGCATCTCACTCTCTTTGAATCTTCTTTATCATGCTAGGATTAACAGGAAAAAGCAAAAAATTTCAGAATTGCACCTTGCAATGTGGAGATATTACTGTTTGTGCATTTACAATATTCATTGATTTTTGCCATTGAAAAACGTCCAGAAATGTTTGAAGCTACTGACTGAATGAAAGGAGCTGGCATCTCACTCTCTTTGAATCTTCTTTATCATGCTAGGATTAACAGAGAAAGCTAAAAATTTCAGAATTGCACCTTGCAATGTGGAGATATTACTGTTTGTGCATTTACAATATTCATTGATTTTTGCCATTGAAAAACATGTTTTTCATATACCAGAAATGTTTGAAGCTACTGACTGAATGAAAGGAGCTGGCATCTCACTCTCTTTGAATCTTCTTTATCATGCTAGGATTAGCAGGAAAAAGCAAAAAATTTCAGAATTGCACCTTGCAATGTGGAGATATTACTGTTTGTGCATTTACAATATTCATTGATTTTTGCCATTGAAAAACGTCCAGAAATGTTTGAAGCTACTGACTGAATGAAAGGAGCTGGCATCTCACTCTCTTTGAATCTTCTTTATCATGCTAGGATTAGCAGGAAAAAGCAAAAAATTTCAGAATTGCACCTTGCAATGTGGAGATATTACTGTTTGTGCATTTACAATATTCATTGATTTTTGCCATTGAAAAACGTTTTTCATATACCAGAAATGTTTGAAGCTACTGACTGAATGAAAGGAGCTGGCATCTCACTCTCTTTGAATCTTCTTTATCATGCTAGGATTAACAGGAAAAAGCAAAAAATTTCAGAATTGCACCTTGCAATGTGGAGATATTACTGTTTGTGCATTTACAATATTCATTGATTTTTGCCATTGAAAAACGTCCAGAAATGTTTGAAGCTACTGACTGAATGAAAGGAGCTGGCATCTCACTCTCTTTGAATCTTTATCATGCTAGGATTAACAGGAAAAAGCTAAAAATTTCAGAATTGCACCTTGCAATGTGGAGATATTACTGTTTGTGCATTTACAATATTCATTGATTTTTGCCATTGAAAAACATGTTTTTCATATACCAGAAATGTTTGAAGCTACTGACTGAATGAAAGGAGCTGGCATCTCACTCTCTTTGAATCTTCTTTATCATGCTAGGATTAGCAGGAAAAAGCAAAAAATTTCAGAATTGCACCTTGCAATGTGGAGATATTACTGTTTGTGCATTTACAATATTCATTGATTTTTGCCATTGAAAAACATGTTTTTCATATACCAGAAATGTTTGAAGCTACTGACTGAATGAAAGGAGCTGGCATCTCACTCTCTTTGAATCTTCTTTATCATGCTAGGATTAACAGGAAAAAGCAAAAAATTTCAGAATTGCACCTTGCAATGTGGAGATATTACTGTTTGTGCATTTACAATATTCATTGATTTTTGCCATTGAAAAACGTCCAGAAATGTTTGAAGCTACTGACTGAATGAAAGGAGCTGGCATCTCACTCTCTTTGAATCTTCTTTATCATGCTAGGATTAGCAGGAAAAAGCAAAAAATTTCAGAATTGCACCTTGCAATGTGGAGATATTACTGTTTGTGCATTTACAATATTCATTGATTTTTGCCATTGAAAAACATGTTTTTCATATACCAGAAATGTTTGAAGCTACTGACTGAATGAAAGGAGCTGGCATCTCACTCTCTTTGAATCTTCTTTATCATGCTAGGATTAACAGGAAAAAGCAAAAAATTTCAGAATTGCACCTTGCAATGTGGAGATATTACTGTTTGTGCATTTACAATATTCATTGATTTTTGCCATTGAAAAACATGTTTTTCATATACCAGAAATGTTTGAAGCTACTGACTGAATGAAAGGAGCTGGCATCTCACTCTCTTTGAATCTTCTTTATCATGCTAGGATTAACAGGAAAAAGCAAAAAATTTCAGAATTGCACCTTGCAATGTGGAGATATTACTGTTTGTGCATTTACAATATTCATTGATTTTTGCCATTGAAAAACGTCCAGAAATGTTTGAAGCTACTGACTGAATGAAAGGAGCTGGCATCTCACTCTCTTTGAATCTTCTTTATCATGCTAGGATTAGCAGGAAAAAGCAAAAAATTTCAGAATTGCACCTTGCAATGTGGAGATATTACTGTTTGTGCATTTACAATATTCATTGATTTTTGCCATTGAAAAACATGTTTTTCATATACCAGAAATGTTTGAAGCTACTGACTGAATGAAAGGAGCTGGCATCTCACTCTCTTTGAATCTTCTTTATCATGCTAGGATTAACAGGAAAAAGCAAAAAATTTCAGAATTGCACCTTGCAATGTGGAGATATTACTGTTTGTGCATTTACAATATTCATTGATTTTTGCCATTGAAAAACGTCCAGAAATGTTTGAAGCTACTGACTGAATGAAAGGAGCTGGCATCTCACTCTCTTTGAATCTTCTTTATCATGCTAGGATTAGCAGGAAAAAGCAAAAAATTTCAGAATTGCACCTTGCAATGTGGAGATATTACTGTTTGTGCATTTACAATATTCATTGATTTTTGCCATTGAAAAACATGTTTTTCATATACCAGAAATGTTTGAAGCTACTGACTGAATGAAAGGAGCTGGCATCTCACTCTCTTTGAATCTTCTTTATCATGCTAGGATTAGCAGGAAAAAGCAAAAAATTTCAGAATTGCACCTTGCAATGTGGAGATATTACTGTTTGTGCATTTACAATATTCATTGATTTTTGCCATTGAAAAACGTCCAGAAATGTTTGAAGCTACTGACTGAATGAAAGGAGCTGGCATCTCACTCTCTTTGAATCTTCTTTATCATGCTAGGATTAGCAGGAAAAAGCAAAAAATTTCAGAATTGCACCTTGCAATGTGGAGATATTACTGTTTGTGCATTTACAATATTCATTGATTTTTGCCATTGAAAAACGTCCAGAAATGTTTGAAGCTACTGACTGAATGAAAGGAGCTGGCATCTCACTCTCTTTGAATCTTCTTTATCATGCTAGGATTAGCAGGAAAAAGCAAAAAATTTCAGAATTGCACCTTGCAATGTGGAGATATTACTGTTTGTGCATTTACAATATTCATTGATTTTTGCCATTGAAAAACGTCCAGAAATGTTTGAAGCTACTGACTGAATGAAAGGAGCTGGCATCTCACTCTCTTTGAATCTTCTTTATCATGCTAGGATTAGCAGGAAAAAGCAAAAAATTTCAGAATTGCACCTTGCAATGTGGAGATATTACTGTTTGTGCATTTACAATATTCATTGATTTTTGCCATTGAAAAACGTTTTTCATATACCAGAAATGTTTGAAGCTACTGACTGAATGAAAGGAGCTGGCATCTCACTCTCTTTGAATCTTCTTTATCATGCTAGGATTAACAGGAAAAAGCAAAAAATTTCAGAATTGCACCTTGCAATGTGGAGATATTACTGTTTGTGCATTTACAATATTCATTGATTTTTGCCATTGAAAAACGTCCAGAAATGTTTGAAGCTACTGACTGAATGAAAGGAGCTGGCATCTCACTCTCTTTGAATCTTCTTTATCATGCTAGGATTAACAGGAAAAAGCAAAAAATTTCAGAATTGCACCTTGCAATGTGGAGATATTACTGTTTGTGCATTTACAATATTCATTGATTTTTGCCATTGAAAAACATGTTTTTCATATACCAGAAATGTTTGAAGCTACTGACTGAATGAAAGGAGCTGGCATCTCACTCTCTTTGAATCTTCTTTATCATGCTAGGATTAGCAGGAAAAAGCAAAAAATTTCAGAATTGCACCTTGCAATGTGGAGATATTACTGTTTGTGCATTTACAATATTCATTGATTTTTGCCATTGAAAAACATGTTTTTCATATACCAGAAATGTTTGAAGCTACTGACTGAATGAAAGGAGCTGGCATCTCACTCTCTTTGAATCTTCTTTATCATGCTAGGATTAGCAGGAAAAAGCAAAAAATTTCAGAATTGCACCTTGCAATGTGGAGATATTACTGTTTGTGCATTTACAATATTCATTGATTTTTGCCATTGAAAAACATGTTTTTCATATACCAGAAATGTTTGAAGCTACTGACTGAATGAAAGGAGCTGGCATCTCACTCTCTTTGAATCTTCTTTATCATGCTAGGATTAGCAGGAAAAAGCAAAAAAATTCAGAATTGCACCTTGCAATGTGGAGATATTACTGTTTGTGCATTTACAATATTCATTGATTTTTGCCATTGAAAAACGTCCAGAAATGTTTGAAGCTACTGACTGAATGAAAGGAGCTGGCATCTCACTCTCTTTGAATCTTCTTTATCATGCTAGGATTAGCAGGAAAAAGCAAAAAATTTCAGAATTGCACCTTGCAATGTGGAGATATTACTGTTTGTGCATTTACAATATTCATTGATTTTTGCCATTGAAAAACATGTTTTTCATATACCAGAAATGTTTGAAGCTACTGACTGAATGAAAGGAGCTGGCATCTCACTCTCTTTGAATCTTCTTTATCATGCTAGGATTAGCAGGAAAAAGCAAAAAATTTCAGAATTGCACCTTGCAATGTGGAGATATTACTGTTTGTGCATTTACAATATTCATTGATTTTTGCCATTGAAAAACATGTTTTTCATATACCAGAAATGTTTGAAGCTACTGACAATGAAAGGAGCTGGCATCTCACTCTCTTTGAATCTTCTTTATCATGCTAGGATTAGCAGGAAAAAGCAAAAAATTTCAGAATTGCACCTTGCAATGTGGAGATATTACTGTTTGTGCATTTACAATATTCATTGATTTTTGCCATTGAAAAACGTCCAGAAATGTTTGAAGCTACTGACTGAATGAAAGGAGCTGGCATCTCACTCTCTTTGAATCTTCTTTATCATGCTAGGTTTAGCAGGAAAAAGCAAAAAATTTCAGAATTGCACCTTGCAATGTGGAGATATTACTGTTTGTGCATTTACAATATTCATTGATTTTTGCCATTGAAAAACGTTTTTCATATACCAGAAATGTTTGAAGCTACTGACTGAATGAAAGGAGCTGGCATCTCACTCTCTTTGAATCTTCTTTATCATGCTAGGATTAACAGGAAAAAGCAAAAAATTTCAGAATTGCACCTTGCAATGTGGAGATATTACTGTTTGTGCATTTACAATATTCATTGATTTTTGCCATTGAAAAACGTCCAGAAATGTTTGAAGCTACTGACTGAATGAAAGGAGCTGGCATCTCACTCTCTTTGAATCTTCTTTATCATGCTAGGATTAACAGAGAAAGCTAAAAATTTCAGAATTGCACCTTGCAATGTGGAGATATTACTGTTTGTGCATTTACAATATTCATTGATTTTTTCCATTGAAAAACATGTTTTTCATATACCAGAAATGTTTGAAGCTACTGACTGAATGAAAGGAGCTGGCATCTCACTCTCTTTGAATCTTCTTTATCATGCTAGGATTAGCAGGAAAAAGCAAAAAATTTCAGAATTGCACCTTGCAATGTGGAGATATTACTGTTTGTGCATTTACAATATTCATTGATTTTTGCCATTGAAAAACATGTTTTTCATATACCAGAAATGTTTGAAGCTACTGACTGAATGAAAGGAGCTGGCATCTCACTCTCTTTGAATCTTCTTTATCATGCTAGGATTAGCAGGAAAAAGCAAAAAATTTCAGAATTGCACCTTGCAATGTGGAGATATTACTGTTTGTGCATTTACAATATTCATTGATTTTTGCCATTGAAAAACATGTTTTTCATATACCAGAAATGTTTGAAGCTACTGACTGAATGAAAGGAGCTGGCATCTCACTCTCTTTGAATCTTCTTTATCATGCTAGGATTAGCAGGAAAAAGCAAAAAATTTCAGAATTGCACCTTGCAATGTGGAGATATTACTGTTTGTGCATTTACAATATTCATTGATTTTTGCCATTGAAAAACGTCCAGAAATGTTTGAAGCTACTGACTGAATGAAAGGAGCTGGCATCTCACTCTCTTTGAATCTTCTTTATCATGCTAGGATTAGCAGGAAAAAGCAAAAAATTTCAGAATTGCACCTTGCAATGTGGAGATATTACTGTTTGTGCATTTACAATATTCATTGATTTTTGCCATTGAAAAACATGTTTTTCATATACCAGAAATGTTTGAAGCTACTGACTGAATGAAAGGAGCTGGCATCTCACTCTCTTTGAATCTTCTTTATCATGCTAGGATTAGCAGGAAAAAGCAAAAAATTTCAGAATTGCACCTTGCAATGTGGAGATATTACTGTTTGTGCATTTACAATATTCATTGATTTTTGCCATTGAAAAACGTCCAGAAATGTTTGAAGCTACTGACTGAATGAAAGGAGCTGGCATCTCACTCTCTTTGAATCTTCTTTATCATGCTAGGATTAGCAGGAAAAAGCAAAAAATTTCAGAATTGCACCTTGCAATGTGGAGATATTACTGTTTGTGCATTTACAATATTCATTGATTTTTGCCATTGAAAAACGTTTTTCATATACCAGAAATGTTTGAAGCTACTGACTGAATGAAAGGAGCTGGCATCTCACTCTCTTTGAATCTTTATCATGCTAGGATTAACAGGAAAAAGCTAAAAATTTCAGAATTGCACCTTGCAATGTGGAGATATTACTGTTTGTGCATTTACAATATTCATTGATTTTTGCCATTGAAAAACATGTTTTTCATATACCAGAAATGTTTGAAGCTACTGACTGAATGAAAGGAGCTGGCATCTCACTCTCTTTGAATCTTCTTTATCATGCTAGGATTAGCAGGAAAAAGCAAAAAATTTCAGAATTGCACCTTGCAATGTGGAGATATTACTGTTTGTGCATTTACAATATTCATTGATTTTTGCCATTGAAAAACATGTTTTTCATATACCAGAAATGTTTGAAGCTACTGACTGAATGAAAGGAGCTGGCATCTCACTCTCTTTGAATCTTCTTTATCATGCTAGGATTAGCAGGAAAAAGCAAAAAATTTCAGAATTGCACCTTGCAATGTGGAGATATTACTGTTTGTGCATTTACAATATTCATTGATTTTTGCCATTGAAAAACATGTTTTTCATATACCAGAAATGTTTGAAGCTACTGACTGAATGAAAGGAGCTGGCATCTCACTCTCTTTGAATCTTCTTTATCATGCTAGGATTAACAGGAAAAAGCAAAAAATTTCAGAATTGCACCTTGCAATGTGGAGATATTACTGTGTGTGCATTTACAATATTCATTGATTTTTGCCATTGAAAAACATGTTTTTCATATACCAGAAATGTTTGAAGCTACTGACTGAATGAAAGGAGCTGGCATCTCACTCTCTTTGAATCTTCTTTATCATGCTAGGATTAACAGGAAAAAGCAAAAAATTTCAGAATTGCACCTTGCAATGTGGAGATATTACTGTTTGTGCATTTACAATATTCATTGATTTTTGCCATTGAAAAACGTCCAGAAATGTTTGAAGCTACTGACTGAATGAAAGGAGCTGGCATCTCACTCTCTTTGAATCTTCTTTATCATGCTAGGATTAACAGGAAAAAGCAAAAAATTTCAGAATTGCACCTTGCAATGTGGAGATATTACTGTTTGTGCATTTACA